>NC_083589.1:49567619-49881548 GCF_027579695.1 Neoarius graeffei
TTCCCCCACAGTCCAAAGACATGCAGTTAGGTTAATATGGGACAGCCTTGGGCTGAGGTGCCCTTGAGTGAGGCACCTAACTCCCAACTGCTCCCCATACTGCTCTGGGTATGCGTGTGTGTTCACTGCTTTGGATGGGTTAAATGCAGAGAGGAATTTCACAAGTGTGTGATGAATAAAGTTGTGCTTTCTTTCTTTTTGGTCTTTTCAACAACAAGAAACTCCCCTGGCTTTGCGTATGATCAAAAAAGGCAGTCAAGACCATTTAGACAATATTCCAGGAAATCCATCCCTTCCAGAGATTCAATAAATTGTCCTAACAAACACAGGCCATATACTTAGTAATAATAATAATAGCTTAGTTTTGTATAGTGCCTTTCAAGGTACCCAAGGTCGCTTTACAGGAGGAAATGGGGGAGGGAGGGGTCAGTTAGAGACCAAAGGCCTCAGTGAACATGTGTGTTTTAAGATGCTTTTTGAAAGACATCAGTGTGGGGGCATGGCGTATGTGGAGTGGTAGACTGTTCCAGAGAGTGGGGGCAGCTACACAGAAGGCTCTGTCCCCTATGGTCCGCAGCCTGGCATGGGGGATGGAGAGCTGGTCCTTGGGAGAGGACCGCAGGGACCTAGACTGGGAGTGGGGGTGGAGAAGGTCAGAGAGGTACTGTGGGGCAAGTGCATGGAGGGATTTGTAGGTGAGGAGCAGAATTTTGTATGAGATACGTGATTTGACTGGGAGCCAGTGAAGCTGTTTGAGTGCAGAGGTGATGTGTTGCCACAACTTAGTGCGGGTTAGGACTCTGGCAGCTGAGTTCTGAACATACTGTAGTCTGTCCAGGGCCTTGCTGGGCAGACCATACAACACTCCATTGCAGTAGTCCAGGCGGGAAGTGATGAATGCATTGATGAGAATCTCAGTCACAGAGTCAGAGAGTGATGGCCGGAGTCTTCAGATGTTTTTAAGATGGAAAAAGGCAGATTTGGTTGTGTTTTTGATTTGAGTCTGGAATGAGAGCTTGGAGTCCAGGATGACACCCAGGTTTCTTGGTTCTGGGGATGGCATGATGGTACAGCCATCCACATCAAGGCGAAGATCGCCAACCTTCTTGGCTAGTGAGCCAGGGGCCACCACCATAAGCTCTGTTTTATTGCAGTTGAGTTTGAGTAGATTAGCTGTCATCCATGTTTTTATTTCATGAAGGCAGTTGATAAGTGGAAGGGGGGAGCTGGGCAGAGGGTTTGGTGCTGATGTAGAGCTGGGTGTCATCAGCATAGCAGTGGAAGTTTAGTCCATGGTGCCGTATGATCTGTCCAAGAGGGAGCATGTAGATAGTGAACAGAAGGGGACCTAGCACTGAACCCTGGGGTACGCCATGGTTGACTGAGGCAGGGGTAGAGTTGGAGTCCTTGATGGTGATATACTGTTTACTATTGGAGAGGTAGGACTAAAACCAGGAGAGAGAAGTGTCAGTGAGACCCAAGTTTCAGAGAGACGGTTGAGAAGGATGGCGTGGGAGACAGTGTCAAAGGCGGCAGAGAGATCAAGGAGGATGAGGATGCTGACGAGGCCATTGTCAGCGACTATGAGGAGGTCATTTATGATTTTGATGAGGGCAGTCTCAGTGCTGTGGTGTGCTCTGAAACCAGATTGGAGGGGTTTGAAGAGGTTATGGTGTGACATGTGGCTCTGTAACTGAGCAGCCACTGCTCTTTCCAGAATTTTATTGAGAAAGGGAAGATTGAAAATTAGGCGGTAGTTGTTAGGGTCATCCGGGTCCAGGCCAGGCTTTTTGAGCATGGGAATCACTACAGCTGTCTTGAAGCTGGTGGGCACCACCCCTGATGCCAGAGAGGTGTTGATGATATTGGCCATTGTAGGGCACAGTGTAGAAAGGCATGCCTTTACCAGGGCAGTAGGCATGGGATCGAGCTTGCAAGAGGAAGCCTTAGCCATTTAAGTTAGAAGGGCTTTATCAATTTAAAATGAAAATGAAAAAAAAATGTCCCAAGAAATGGAAAGTAGAACACAATACCACCAACCGTCACGTACCCCAGGTCATTGGTTATGACTTGGCAAGTGATTGGATAAAACACACATCAAAAGATATTATCGTTGTAAGTGAAATTTCTATTGCGCCTCTCACAATCCCAAGGTTGCTTTACAGAAGGGATGGGAGGGGAAAAAAGACTAGGCAGTAAGAGAGGAGGAGAAATGTTCATGGAAGAGAAAAAAGTCTTCATTTGGGATTTGAAAGTAGAGAAAGAAGAGTAGTCATGGAAAGACTGAGGAAGAGAATTACAGAGTTTGGGGCCAATGGCACTAAAGGACCCCCACCCCCACCCCCCACCCCCCACCCCTGACCCCTCCCAATGTTGGAAAGTCTGGTGCGTGGGACAGCAAGTAAATTGTTGCTAGAAGCCCTAAGTGAGCGAGAGGGGGTATAGAAGGTCAGTAGTTCCCTAAGGTAGATCGGAGCAAGATTATGCAAGGCTTTGAAAGTGAGAAACAAGATTGTAAATCTGATTGGGGACAGAACTGGGAGCTGAGAGAGGATGGGGGTGATGCAAGCGGAGTGTTTAGTATGGGTTAGAACTCAAGCTGCAGAGTTCTGAATATATTGTAGCTTTTGTCAAGAGTTTGCACAAATTACAGTAATCTAAATGAGACATAATGAAAGCATGAACCAGAACCAAAGTTTGTGCGTCATTATTAGTCAGAAGCAGACGCAATTTTACGGAGTCTAAGTTTGGTGAGTGACTTAATAGGAAAATAAAAATCGAGTGATGGATCAAATAGTACTCCAAGATTTCTGACAACAGGAGCAGGCTTAACAAGCACACCATCAATATTAATAGAAAGTTTGGATTCAGATAGTAGGGATTTGGAGGACTTCAGCTTTCTCAGTGTTTAACTTGAGAAAGTTTTCCTGCAACCAAAGCTTTAAATCTGAGACAGAGTCAGTTAGTGTACTGGGAGGGGAGTCTGTGGAGGAGTCTGTACTGAGATAGAGCTGAATATCATCAGCATAGCAGTGAAAGTTAAAGCCATGGCTATGAATAATTTGACCAAGAGGTAAGATGTAGATTAAAAACGTATATTTGTACCGCCCTCATGACTCACACTGTGCTTGTCCATCTTGTCCAGTTGCCCTACATACACCCCAGTTACAACCTTCCTGTACACTGTAAACAGTTAGAGGAACAGGTAACTAGATAGATACTATGACTAAAGTCACAGTGATTTGCGCTAGCTTTTACAAACCGGGATGTCTGGTCACCATACCCTATAGATCTGGAATGGTAAGAGATAGAGAATGACACTTAGTGAGGAAAAAAGCCCATTTTTCATGGATCATTCCGGTTTGGTGACCCAGATCAGCACCAAAAGTCATAGCAACTTAATTCAGCCCAGAGGTATTCTACATGTGAAATATGGTGAGGATTGGTTGAAAACTGAGGGAGAAACAGCATCCTAAAAAATGTAAGAAGAAGGAGAAGAAGAAAAAGAAGAAAATAAAGTAGAAAGCTCCTGAGTGAGAGTAGCAATTTGCTCCAGCGCTGCTAGCGCAAATTAATTATGCATTAATGAACATGAACATGATTCAGAACCCAGCATCAAAGGAATTTCCATACAAATCTAACCTATGTCTATCTATTACCTAATTTGTTGCTTGTTCCATGATTCACGCCCTTTGAGAAACAGGTCACATAAATGTTAAAGCTAATGAACAGATTGGATCGGCAGATTTCATGGTATGATGTTTAAAGAGAAAGAAAAGCTCTCCTCAGAAAAACTAGATTCCACGAAAAACAATTTGCATGTCATTAAAAGAGCATTAATACAAAGATTACAGTTACAACCCCAATTCCATAAAGTTGGGACACTGTATAAAACGTAAATTAAAAAAAACAGAATATGACTATTTGCAAATCACGAAAACCCTATATTTCATTGAAAATAGTACAAAGACAACACATCAAATGATGAAACTGAGAAATGTTATTGTTTTTTGAAAAATATATGCTCATTTTGAATTTGATGTCATCAACCCATTTCACAAAAGTTGGGACAGGGGCAACAAAAGACTAAAAAAGATGTGTAATGCTAAAAAAAACCTGATTTGGTTAATTGGCGACAGGTCAATAACATGACGGTATAAAAAGAGCATCCCAGAGAGGCAGAGTCTCTCAGAAGTAAAGATGGGGAGGGGTTCACCGCTCTGTGAAAGACGGCGTGGGCAAACAGTGCAACAATTGAAGAATAACATTCCTCAATGTAAAATTGCAAAGAATTTGGGGATCACAGCATCTCTGGTACATAATATCATTAAAAGATTCAAAGAATCTGGAGAAATCTCTGTATGCAAGAAACAAGGCTGAAAATTGACACTGGATGCCTGTGATCTTCAGGCCCTCAGGCAACACTGCATTAAAAGCAGACACGTGTCTGTAGTGGAAATCACTGTATGGGCTCAGGAACACTTCAGAAAACCATCGTCTGTGAAAACAGTTCATTACTGCATCCACAAATGCAAGTTAAAACCAGATATAAACAATATCCAGAAACCCCGCCCCCTTCTCTGGGCCTGAGCTCTTTTATGATGGACTGAAGCAAAGTGGAAAATTGTCCTGAGGTCTGACGAATCAAAAGCAGAAATTCTTTTTCGAAATCATGGATACCACATCCTCCAGGCTAAAGAGGAGAGGGACCATCTGGCTTGTTATCAGTGCACAGTTCTAAAGCCAGCATCTGTGACGGTATGAGGGTGCATTAGTGCACATGACATGGGTAGTTTGTAGATCTCAGAATGCATCATTAATTCTGAATGATATATACACATTTCAGAGCAATATGCTGCCATCCAGACAAAATCTTTTTCAGGGAAGGCCTTCCTTCTTTCAGAAAGACAATGCCAAACCATCTTCTGCACATATTAAAACTGCATAGCTCTGTAGTAAAAGAGTCCAGGTGCTAAACTGGCCCGCCTGCAGTCCAGACCTGTCTCCCATTTAAAACATTTGGTGTATTATGAAGTGCAAAATACAACAAAGGAGACCCTGAACTGTTGAGCAAATGAAACTGTATATCAGGCAAGAATGGGACGACATTTCGATTTCAAAATTACAGCAATTGGTCTCCTCGGTTCCCAAACGTTTACAGAGTGTTGTTAGAAGTAGAGGTGATGCAATATAGTGGTAAACATGTCCCTGTCCCAACTTTTTTGAACGTGCTGCTGACATCAAATTCAAAAAGAGCATATATTTTTCAAAAAACAAAAGATTTCTCAGTTTCAACATTTGATATGCTGTCTTTGTACTATTTTCAATGAAATATAGGGTTTCCAGCCCTGTGATGACCTGGCGATTTGTCCAGGGTGTACCCCGCCTTTCACCCGTAGTCAGCTGGGATAGGCTCCAGCTTGCCTGCAACCCTGTAGAAGGATAAAGCGGCTAGAGATAATGAGATGAGATGAGATATAGGGTTTCCGTGATTTGCAAATTATCGCATTCTGTTTTGATTTCCATTTTACACAGCGTCCCAACTTTTTTGGAATTGGGGTTGTAAAAAAATACAGACCTTTCTGAATGTTCTCTGATACACGAATGTCAGGAGATAATACAGTAATTAATTACAGATACTAATATCATTTTAAAGGGGACTTGGTTAAAAATTATTTGCAATTAATGACAAAAACAGATTAGCAACAACATCTACGATGCTGGAATACAAAGCCAAAACTACTGAGCGCGGTTACTTCAAGGCCTTGTTTACACTTGGTTTTAAAATGCGTCTTGGGCGATCGGATCACAAGTGGACAGCGCTAAATGCAAGCGTAAACGACTACCAAGACCCATTCAAGACACATTCAATCAAACCACTTGCCGAGGTTCTCTGGGACATGTTTGACCTCATATCTTTTGTAGCGTAAATGCTACTGCGTCCTGATGTGTCCCCGTCAAGGACATAACAGTAAATGTGATGTAGGCAGTAATGAAACCTGAACACCAGTAGTCAGCCGGACACCTTGGAGACACACGATAGGCACAGGTGTAAACAGTGATGTGTCTCAGCTATCTACTTGTGATCTGGTTACCTAAGACACATTTTAAAACCAAGTGTAAACATAGAGTGCAGTAGAGGTGTAACCCAATGCCACTATCCATATCTTTATACAATATATCTTTTTTTTTAGTGCTCCAAATATCCATATTCGTATTTAAAACCTAAGTAAGTCTGGCTGAATGAGGAAGGTTTTTTTTTTTTTTGCATTGTGCCCCTGGAAAGCATAGAGAAATACCCAGAGGCAGAAATACCAGCACTGTCAGCATGTCATAAATGCTTAGAACACATTGCTACGACATGGTCTTTGTTTGTCCTTGCTGTTCATGCCTGCATGAAAGCAAAATCCTCCCGCTTACACAACATTTTTGTTGTGTTCCACGGGCTTCCAGTCCTGATGCACACCTCTAGCCTCAACTCGATGCCACGTGTACCTTTCTGGCAAGTTTTTAAAAAATAAATAAATAAAATAAGTGCCTCCTATTAATATAATGTATGTGCATCCATTTAGGACACATTATATGTTCAATCCAGATAACGTATTTACATTTAGTTCCATCCCTACAGTGCACATTATATATGCAGCCTCAGAACTCCATGCCCTTTTTAAGAACTAATGCATCATCACTGGTCATGATCTTGGCATTTCTTCTCCCATTACCCTGAGAAAGGGCTGTATTTCCCAGTAAACCTTTAAACTATACATAAACACTGTAAACAGCAAATATACTGCTGTACACACTCCAATATTATAATATTTCTAATCCCAAGATCAGACTACACGATAGTTTTGTCATTCATGATGGACACCATGTCACATTAAGCAATCATAGTGCCATAAATTCTTGCCATGTCTTGGTCGGGAGACTGGCAACACTACAAGTCTGACCTTGACCAATCATCATTCATGTCCTTGTGTGTTCTCAGGGAGGAGGGTCAAGATATTGTCAATCACGGCTCTCAAGGAACGCATCAGAGGAGTTATCAAACTAGGTAAAAAAAAAAATTCTGACAAGGTAGACCTTTTGTCAGGGTGTCATGAGGCATCCCAGATGCCACATCGCTGTTCTTCGATAATGTCAAGGCCTACAAGGCCTGTTTGTCATGTGTGATGTTCATAATTGGGCCCAACAGTGGAAAGCCATGACAAAATCGTGTCAAAATTGGGCTGATTCGTGAGTCTGATCCTGGCATAAGACTTCCATACTTGGACTTCACAGTTCGGAAATTCAAATTCCATTATTTAGGACTTTTTCCAAAGCTCTGTTGAAATCTCGATTCTGACTGCTCAGAAAATGTTCATGAATTGCCTTTAGGATAAATACAGAGGTGATTATAGAAAATAATGTGTGCTGATTATCAAGAAATAATCTGAATTTCTCGACCAATCACCTCAAGCGACTCGGCAAAATGGCGGCCAATCACTTCAGCACCATATGTGAGGAAGAATTACAAATTATGAAAGAAAATTCTGTTCCTAAAAGCACTAAAGGTGCAACGAAGTTTGGTCTAAAACTATTCAAAGGTAAGGTGGACTTGTGATTTATTTTATCGATTTCAAAACAAAGTATTTTATGAGTCGGCGTAGATAAGTGACAAGTCTGTGCCACACCTTTATTACATTTGCATGGCACTTTTGAAGTCTCATCTCATCTCATCTCATCATCTCTAGCCGCTTTATCCTGTTCTACAGGGTCGCAGGCAAGCTGGAGCCTATCCCAGCGGACTACGGGCGAAAGGCAGGATACACCCTGGACAAGTCGCCAGGTCATCACAGGGCTGACACATAGACGCAGACAACCATTCACACTCACATTCACACCTACGGTCAATTTAGAGTCACCAGTTAACCTAACCTGCCTGTCTTTGGACTGTGGGGGAAACCGGAGCACCCGCAGGAAACCCACGTGGACACGGGGAGAACATGCAAACTCCACACAGAAAGGCCCTCGCCGGCCACGGGGCTCGAACCCGGACCTTCTTGCTGTGAGGCGACAGCGCTAACCACTACACCACTGTGCTGCCCAGAATTATTACTCTGTACATATATTTAACAGTTATTCCACAAAATCGAGTCGTACATGAGCTGATATCCGATGAGGTGCGTAACACCGAGTTGGCTATAAGCCATATCCGACGAGATTGAGTGGAATAACTGTTTTATTCTATCCACATTCACTGGATTTTGAGAAACAGAGCATTTTTATTGTTATTTTTTGCAAATTCGATAAATAAAAACTTCAAAACGTCCGATACAATCTTGCACAAAACGTCCAACAAAATCTTTTCCGCTTAGAATGTAAACAAACCGGCAAAAAGACGGCAATTTGTGAAAAATGCGATAATAATAATTGTTGAAAAAAAAGATACATTCTTACCATCAAATACTTTCATTCCATATTTTGGTACTTTTTTTTATTTTTTGGGGTTTTGTTTTCGAGTAGTTTTTATTTCATCCTCGGTTGGTTCAGTAACACGCTCCACCAGTTTCTTTTCTTTTTTTGGTGGTTGGTAAACCAACTTAAAAGTGCATTACTGCCACCAACTGGGTTGGAGTGTGGAACAGGAGATAATGGGGGGGGAAATATATATATGTTATTTACCAGCTGGGAGGTCTCATCTCATCTCATTATCTCTAGCCGCTTTATCCTGTTCTACAGGGTCGCAGGCAAGCTGGAGCCTATCCCAGCTGACTACAGGCGAAAGGCGGGGTACACCCTGGACAAGTCGCCAGGTCATCACAGGGCTGACACATAGACACAGACAACCATTCACACTCACATTCACACCTACGGTCAATTTAGAGTCACTGGTTGACCTAACCTGCATGTCTTTGGACTGTGGGGGAAACCGGAGCACCCGGAGGAAACCTACGCAGACACGGGGAGAACATGCAAACTCCACACAGAAAGGCCCTCGCCGGCCCCGGGGCTCGAACCCAGGACCTTCTTGCTGTGAGGCGACAGCGCTAACCACTACACCACCGTGCCGAGCTGGGAGGTCCATATCGTGAAATACTGTGACCGAGGTCTTGAAAGTACCTCGGTATTCAAGGCCAAGGTCATGGTATTTCACCATACGGACCAACCTTAAGCTGGGAAATAATTTTTTTTCTTTATCAAATTCTAACAGAAAACAAGAGCGCCCGAAAGGGAAAACCGAGCCGAGGCGAGCCGCCATTTTGAATCCTCATTCACGGCTGTAATGCAAATTGCTTCCTCCTGAGTATACAAGTGCACTTCCATGGCAAGAAAAAAACCTACATTTTGCTACCTATGTAGTCCCCTATTTATACAAAATTGAGTCATTCAGGATTCAGCCATGTTTTTGCTCGGTGTTAGCAAGTTACAGGTTTTTAGCTTTCTTCTGAAATGTTTTCTTTTATTTTGTCTTCCTCAGGGTAGAAAAACTTGCTTTCGCTGTGAACACTGTTGTTATCGCTATCCATGCTGTAAAATTAATGCTATTTTGAATCCTCATTCAAGGCTGTAATGCAAATTGCTTCCTCCTCAGTATACAAGTGCACTTCCATGGCAGGAAAAAAACTACATTTTGCCGCCTATGTAGTCCCCTATTTATACAAAATTGAGTCATTCAGGATTCAGCCATGTTTTTGCTCGGCGTCAACAACAGTTACAGGTTTTTAGCTTTCTCCCAAAATGTTTTTTTCTTCCTCGGGGTAGTAAAACTCGCTTTCACTGTGAACACTGTCGTTATCGCTATCCATGCTGTAAAATTAATGCTATTATGCTGAGAAATGGCGGCACGGTGGTGTAGTGGTTAGCGCTGTCTCCTCACAGCAAGAAAGTCCGGGTTGGAGCCCTGTGGCCGGCGAGGGCCTTTCTGTGTGGAGTTTGCATGTTCTCCCCATGTCCACGTGGGTTTCCTCCGGGTGCTCCGGTTTCCCCCACAGTCCAAAGACATGCAGGTTAGGTTAACTGGTGACTCTAAATTGACCGTGAGTGTGAATGGTTGTCTGTGTCTATGTGTCAGCCCTGTGATGACCTGGCGACTTGTCCAGGGTGTACCCCGCCTTTCGCCCGTAATCAGCTGGGATAGGCTCCAGCTTGCCTGCAACCCTGTAGAACAGGATAAAGCAGCTAGAGATGATGAGATGCTGAGAAATGTAACAAAAATTTATAAGATTTTTCATAAAAATCTTATAAATAAATCTTATAAAAAAGATAAATGTTGACAAAAATTGCTATGTTTGTTGTTGTGAACGAGCGAGTCGCCAGAGGTCTGTAACCAGGGTCCGTAACTGGGGTCCGTACCCCAGACCCAGATACAGACCCACTCGCCAGCCAATCAGAGCGCAGGATTTGATGGAAACTGGACCGCGAAAAAAATTAATTCTTTTATTTAGCTATTTCTGTTTCTTTTAAATACTAGATAAAGTAATATGTATGTCTTGATGCGCTCTGCCATTTTGTTTTTCTCTACTCACAGTATATGAGCTGATATCTTAGTAGTAGAGTAGCCAATCAGAGCGCGCAATTGCTTATATCCAATCAATGTAGATAGGATATATAGCAGTATCACTGATGGAAAAAATTAACTTCGACCTCCAAAATGTGCCATCACACAAAATAACTGACTACGTTGCTAAATGCTTCGTTCCATTTCTTCTCAGGTCTGTTCTCTCACCGAAGCTGAGGCAGCATTAAAACTCTTTATCAACTGTTTGCTCTAAATCACGAGGACCCTTCCTGATGCAGATGTTGAGTGGAGCTCAGTAGATCAACAAACAGCTGCCAGATGCTTTACATTTCAGTCATCACAACTCGGTCACGGGTCAGCTTTGATGCCAGCTTGAACTGTCACCTATATTTCACTGATATTTACTCCACAGCTCTGCACCAACAGCTGTGAGGTACCAAGAATCCCATTCCCTGCCTTTAATGGTGCCCACGAGCCTCGTCTTTATGGTGAATGAGAGGCACCTTGGCTTAGAAAGTCACGGTCAAAGCATGGAGTTGTAAATGTAAACACCCTTCATAAAAGATGCAGGAAGGTAGAGATACATAGTACTGTGCAAAAATCTTAGCCCCCTATTTTTTTTTCATACAAACTTTGCTATAGATTTCTATTTTATGACTTCTACATTATCAAGTCAGTACAAAAACATTTTCGAGGTCCAAACGTTTGTTTTCCAGCACAAAATTAAATGTTAAGGAAAAAGTTTGTATCTGAGCAGCAGATTACATAAGACAGCACTTTTCAGATTAAAAAAGAAAACATAATGAAGGCTACTGAGTTTTGGTGCAAAATTAAGAAGCGAGTGTGACAAAGTATCCAGAAGAACTGTGGCTGGTTCTGGAAGATGTTCAATAAAACCTACAGCTCATTTCTGCATAAAACTGCACTCATTGGACCTGAGACTACTTTTTTTTTTTTTAAAGCAAAGCATCGTCTCACACCTACGGAAGCCGAGAGAGGCCCTTCATGTAATCTTTTTTTTTATTCACCTTGTTATCCCGAGATAACGACATAATTAATTCAGGATCTCGAGAAAACAACACAACTAATTCGAGATCTCGAGAAAACAAAACCGTTATTTCGAGATCTCGAGAAAACAAAACAATTATTTCATGATCTCGAGTAAACAGCTGAGAAATGGTTCATTCAGGTGCGCCAAGAGACTTGTGATATGCTGACTTTGGGGCTATTTCTCATTCTGTATAGACGCAACTTTGGTCATTAGAATGTCTGGAATAATCGATCACCTAATAAGGCAATATTTTGATCAGGGGTTGACACAGGGAGAGATTGCATTAAGTCTTTTAATAAGGGATAATTTCAAAATTAGTCCGCGGCACCTCCGCAGAAGACTGGCCCGGCTTCGTCTCTACCGACGGAGATACAGTGATCCAGCTGAGATCATGAAATACAGTAATTGTTTTGTTTTCTCGAGATCACGGAATAACGGTTTTGTTTTCTCGAGATCTCGAATTAGTTGTGTTGTTTTCTCGAGATCCTGAATTAATTATGTCGTTATCTCGGGATAACAAGGTGAATAAAAAAAGATTATATGAAGGGCCTCTCGCGGCTTCCGTACACACCAAATACTGACTTTGTTTCATTTATTATGACTTACTGCTGATAGTATATTTTTTTTAATGTTGAAACATGTCATTTCATTATTTTTAAGCCATTTTTGGTCGACAGCATGCCTAAGACTTTTGTACAGGACTGTAATATGTAACCACATGGTCATTTACCATTCGCCAGTGCAGATTATCTGACAAGGAAACAATGTGAAAAGATGGTAATGTTTTAAAATACTTTCCACCAGATCAAATAAAATTGCTCATAAATACTGGATGTAGATGCTTAGTTGGTTTCTTGAAAAACTGTAACTGTCTGATTTTTTTTTATGCCTTAATTAAGTTAAAATCTTTTAACCGCCTCTCATTAAGTCGCTCTTTAGTTACAGGAGGGAACGTCACATTTTCCACTAAAAACAAAAAATGGCAGACTTACCTGTGAGCGAATACCACGGTCACAGCAAGCAAGCGAAGTCATGGAAAAGAGAGAGAAAATACTATTAGAAATGTTGCAGTACATTTCTACACTTACTGCTTCAGCTACAGAGGGTTAAAATAAACAGGAAAAAATGACACTAATTATGGAGAAAATGTGCCACAATGAGAGCATTTCACTATAATTTGTTTTCTGCAGGAGGTGGTGCAGTGAAGATCAGACATTTATTCGAAATGTTTTCTTGAAGGACAACCTGCTTATTTTCCTCTGACCACTTTAATGCCACTCACACCTGCATCTTTTAAGGGCAACATTTTAATCTGTCAGCCAGCACTTTTTGGCAAAATTGGTTTGTTCTCTGGTGTGTTAAAGGTATTACTGGATCTCATTAACCTTTATAACATCATAAATCATAAGGCCCTGCTTATAGGACTGCATTTCGATGAGATTTTTAAAAAGCCAACCATCAGTTCTAGTGAGCATTTTAAATAGAACATACACTATTTGCCTCTCGTACTGTTACAACTTAAAGGGGAACTGAAGGCAAACTTTTTATTATCAAAATTCTATTTCTTATTTTATTAAATATCGGAATGCAGTTTTGATCGCTATTTTGTCGCTGCTATAGCAAGTTATGAGTGTTTGAAATATGCTCTGTAATATATCAGTCCATATGTCAAAGCAATGACCGTAAACGAGATTCGTTGAGACCTGTGTGAGACATCGTAGGACGGAAGTAAAACGTACAGTGGAAATCAAAGTGACCGACATCTGCCAACGTTGTCAAAAGACGCGCGCGGCCTCTTTCGAATGCTGACGTAATCAAGCCGGAAGTTTTGTTTGTTTTGATAGCAATCAGGAAAGTTTGAAAAAAATAGGCAGTAATTGTCATTTAAACTCGTTTTTGTGCAATATTTCGTTTGGAAAACAGTTTTCAAAATGGCGGCACTGACACCTGGCCGACACTTGAGGTTTCGAAGTCTTGCACAAGTCTCGTGAAGATCGCGCAGATAAGCGACGCCTGCCATGGGCCATCTCATCTCATCTCATTATCTCTAGCCGCTTTATCCTGTTCTACAGGGTCGCAGGCAAGCTGGAGCCTATCCCAGCTGACTACGGGCGAAAGGTGGGGTACACCCTGGACAAGTCGCCAGGTCATCACAGGGCTGACGCATAGACACAGACAACCATTCACACTCACATTCACACCTACGGTCAATTTAGAGTCAACAGTTAACCTAACCTGCATGTCTTTGGACTGTGGGGGAAACCGGAGCACCTTAGGAAACCCACGCGGACACGGGGAGAACATGCAAACTCCGCACAGAAAGGCCCTCGCCGGCCACGGGGCTCAAACCCAGACCTTCTTGCTGTAAGGCGACAGCACTAACCACTACACCACCGTGCCGCCCTGCCATAGACCAAACGAACTAAATTCAACATGGCTAAAAACCGAATAGGCCGATAAGTATAATATTTAATTGCAATTAGTCGCCAATAGGGGCGGCACGGTGGTGTAGTGGTTAGCACTGTCGCCTCACAGCAAGAAGGTTCTGGGTTCGAGCCCAGCAGCCAGAGAGGGCCTTTCTGTGCGGAGTTTGCATGTTCTCCCCGTGTCTGTGTGGGTTTCCTCCGGGTGCTCCGGTTTCCCCCACAGTCCAAAGACATGCAGGTTAGGCTAATCGGTGGCTCTAAATTGACCGAAGGTGTGTGTGAATGGTTGTTTGTTTCTGTGTCAGCCCTGCGATGATCTGGCGACTTGTCCAGGGTGTACCCCGCCTCTCGCCCATAGTCAGCTGGGATAGGCTCCAGCTTGCCTGCGACCCTGTAGATAGTTGCCAATACGTGTCATGATATAAGGTTACTAAAACCAAAAATGTGATTGAATAACATGTTAATTAAGAAATAAAGAAAGTTTAAAAATGACTTCAGTTCCCCCTTAACCTTGTCATGCAGCATGTTTATACAAAATGTCACATTAAATCTGAGATGCATTCATTTGAAATTGTGAATGAATGATGAACTAGGAAAAGTCGACTTTACCAGGGTTCTAACTCGGCTTTTTCAGCGTATCGAACCGATACACAATGTTTCCTTACCATTACGCCCACAGTATTGCCAATACGCCTTTAAAAGTTGCCGCTACACTCATAAAAATACTTGTCAATCTTGAAAATGTGGTCTTTTGTTTAATTTTCTCTTGTTATCCTGACACAACAGGGACTATGCACCGCCATGCGAACGTTCTACATTTGGACAGGCTCCACTCCTCATCCACGTTAATGCTCAGTGCATAGCAGTTCTGTGTGGAGATCGTCACTGATCATGCGAGTCCGTTTTACTTCCTTCCTTACACTGTGTTCGCGGTAAAGTACCATCCATGTTTAGAGGCACTTACGTGTCATGCACGTAATATGTGCCGGTCCACAAGTTAGACCTGGATAGTCATGTATTGTAACTGAATCACTGAAGCTGAAAATAAAGCTGACACTTGGTGAACATCAACTGGTTGCTTTATTCTTATTCCATAAATATGTCACGAATATAGTTGAATATTAATTCTAATAACAAGTCTTCGATCAAAAACAGTCACAGCAACTTCTGGCAAAAAAAAAAATAATCTCATTAATATTTCCAAAAAAGAGTGACTGTCAGGGAGGCCTACAAGTGCCAGGAAATGCACTAGAATGCATCTCTGAGCCGAGCATGTAGAACCCATGAGCTTTCGGGGGCCTAAGGTGGCCCCTGAACCCCCGGCCGTTATGACTGGTGCCATTACACTGATATTTTGGTCTAGTTAGAACCCTGCTCTACACACTATTCAGACCTGGAATTAAGACGCAGCCCATATGATTTTATCACAAGGGGATGACTGAGACAGATATCCAGTTACACAAATGCATTTACAGTACCAGTCAAAAGTTTGTACACCCCTACTCATTCGTAGGTTTTTCTGTATTTTGTATTTTCTACATTGTACAACAATACTCAAGACATCAAAACCTTGAAATAACATACGGAACATATATGGAATTATGTGGTAAATGAAAAAAAAAGTGTTAAAAAAACAATAGGTTTCATATTGTATATTCTTCAAAACAGCCGGTGTTTACCTTGATGACGGTTTGCACACTATTGGCATTATCTTAACCAGCTTCATGAGGTAGTCACCTGGAATGCTTTTCAGTTAACAGGTACTTCGTCAAAAGTTAATTAGTGGGTTAATTTCTTGCCTTCTTAATGCATTTGAGATCGAACAGTAAATAGTAGATAATAAAAATACAGTAAATAGCCGTATTCCATCCACAACTGTCGTAATAAATATGTCAAAAAAAGTTCAACTAAGTAAAGAGAAACGACCTCCATCATTACTTTAAGACACGAGATGTGTTTTAATGAATAAAAATAAAGAAAATGCACTGAATTAGAAGGTGTGTCCAATTTTTGTCTGGTACTGTATGTCTTGAATGCAGCTCTGACGAGGACATGGAATCAGATTTTGAAAAAAATAACTGTTGACCTGCTGAGTAACAACAGTTGGCGTTCAAAAGTAATGCATAACTCTATTTATTACATTTCCTTAAGTAACTTCTTGAAGTTTTAAACAGAGGTTCATTATACTACACTTTACTGTTTATTGTCTTCCCAATATATTTTATACAGCCTATATAATGAGGCTCACTGGGTAATGGTCCCATAATGATTTTTTTTTTTTTATTCAACAACACCACCATACTTTGTTTCTAATTACAACCCCGATTCCAAAAAAGTTGGGACAAAGTACAAATTGTAAATAAAAACAGAATGCAATGATGTGGAAGTTTCAAAATTCCATATTTTATTCAGAATAGAACATACAGTAGATGGCATATCAAATGTTTAAACTGAGAAAATGTATCATTTAAAGAGAAAAATTAGGTGATTTTTAAATTTCATGACAACAACACCTCAAAAAAGTTGGGACAAGGCCATGTTTCCCACTGTGAGACATCCCCTTTTCTCTTT
The DNA here is from genome assembly GCF_027579695.1 of Neoarius graeffei. Lineage (NCBI taxonomy): Eukaryota > Metazoa > Chordata > Actinopteri > Siluriformes > Ariidae > Neoarius > Neoarius graeffei. The sequence continues at coordinate 49,584,169 of NC_083589.1, forward strand.
ACAACAGTCTGTAAACGTCTGGGGACTGAGGAGACAAGTTGCTCAAGTTTAGGGATAGGAATGTTAACCCATTCTTGTCTAATGTAGGATTCTAGTTGCTCAACTGTCTTAGGTCTTTTTTGTCGTATCTTCCATTTTATGATGCGCCAAATGTTTTCTATGGGTGAAAGATCTGGACTGCAGGCTGGCCAGTTCAGTACCCGGACCCTTCTTCTACGCAGCCATGATGCTGTAATTGATGCAGTATGTGGTTTGGCATTGTCATGTTGGAAAATGCAAGGTCTTCCCTGAAAGAGACGTCGTCTGGATGGGAGCATATGTTGCTCTAGAACCTGGATATACCTTTCAGCATTGATGGTGTCTTTCCAGATGTGTAAGCTGCCCATGCCACACATACTAATGCAACCCCATACCATCAGAGATGCAGGCTTCTGAACTGAGCGCTGATAACAACTCGGGTCGTCCTTCTCCTCTTTAGTCCGAATGATACGGCGTCCCTGATTTCCATAAAGAACTTCAAATTTTGATTCGTCTGACCACAGAACAGTTTTCCACTTTGCCACAGTCCATTTTAAATGAGCCTTGGCCCAGAGAAGACGTCTGCGCTTCTGGATCATGTTTAGATACGGCTTCTTCTTTGAACTATAGAGTTTTAGCTGGCAACGGCGGATGGCACGGTGAATTGTGTTCACAGATAATGTTCTCTGGAAATATTCCTGAGCCCATTTTGTGATTTCCAATACAGAAGCATGCCTGTATGTGATGCAGTGCCGTCTAAGGGCCCGAAGATCACGGGCACCCAGTATGGTTTTCTGGCCTTGACCCTTACGCACAGAGATTCTTCCAGATTCTCTGAATCTTTTGATGATATCATGCACCGTAGATGATGATATGTTCAAACTCTTTGCAATTTTACACTGTCGAACTCCTTTCTGATATTGCTCCACTATTTGTCGGCGCAGAATTAGGGGGATTGGTGATCCTCTTCCCATCTTTACTTCTGAGAGCCGCTGCCACTCCAAGATGCTCTTTTTATACCCAGTCATGTTAATGACCTATTGCCAATTGACCTAATGAGTTGCAGTTTGGTCCTCCAGCTGTTCCTTTTTTGTACTTTAGCTTTTCCAGCCTCTTATTGCCCCTGTCCCAACTTTTTTGAGATGTGTTGCTGTCATGAAATTTCAAATGAGCCAATATTTGGCATGAAATTTCAAAATGTCTCACTTTCGACATTTGATATGTTGTCTATGTTCTATTGTGAATACAATATCAGTTTTTGAGATTTGTAAATTATTGCATTCAGTTTTTATTTACAATTTGTACTTTGTCCCAACTTTTTTTTGGAATCGGGGTTGTGTATTTAATGATGAGGAACAACCATGAAACAAGTTGGTTCTATAAATTGTGCATACAATCATGCAGATACAATTCAAGAGCTGATGGTAACATTCACATCGAATATCAGAATAGGGATTAAAAAAAGGTAATCTCAGTGACTGTGTCCGAAATCGCTCCCTACTCACTATATAGGGCACTATACCGTATAGTGGGGACGCCATTCTGTAGTGCTGTCTGAAACCTTAGTGAGGATTATTTACACCCTATATAGTGCACTCAAAGTATCCCACAATGCATCACGAAAAGTAGTGTACAACCGATGGTCACTAACCAAAGTGATATATCCCATCATGCATTGTGGTCGCGCTGAAAGAAATCAAATTTAAAAAGTCTTAAATTTGATTTAATAAAAGGCAGCGGCTGGTGACTCTAAATTGACCGTAGGTGTGAATGTGAGTGTGAATGGTTGTCTGTGTCTATGTGTCAGCCCTGTGATGACCTGGCGACTTGTCCAGGGTGTACCCCGCCTTTCGCCCGTAGTCAGCTGGGATAGGCTCCAGCTTGCCTGCGACCCTGTAGAACAGGATAAAGCGGCTAGAGATAATGAGAATGAGAAAAGGCAGCGGCAAAGAAGAAAGTATTCAGCCTTGATTTAAAAGAACTGAAAGATGCAGGTACTTTGTATTGATTGATGTGGGAAATACGCTCAGTATAATATGGATTTATCACAAAAACATGCATGTATTTATTATTTTGAAAATCCACCAGCCGACTGATTGGGCACGTTTTAATTGTGCAACAGACTAGTGTCCGAAAGCGTTTTTTCATTTTACCAATGAGCTCATAATATAGACCTCTATATAGTAATTCCCTATATAGGTAGTAGGGAGCAGTGAACGAGTGAGCGATTTCAGACACAAGGAGTGACTTTGGGCATTTCAGGAACTGCTGAGCTCCTGGGATTTTCACCTTTATACATCATATATAGAGCAGCAGTTGACGTGACAGGACAGAGGAGAATTGCCAGATTGGTTCAAGCTGACAGGAAGGCTGTGGTAACTAAGACCCATTGTAGCCTCAGATCCCTGTTATTAGCTGACAAGAGTGGAACCTGATGTGGTCTTCTGCTGCTGTAGTTCATTCACCTCAAGGTTCAACGTGTTGTGCATTCTGAGATGCTTGCCTGCTCACCTTGGTTTTGTGAAAGCCTGATTATTTGACTTGCTGTAGCCTCTCTCATTCTAACATTGGATAAGAACATTAACTAAAGCTCTTGACTGTATCTGCATGATTTTAAGCATTGTGCTGCTGCCACATGATTGGCTAACTGGATGATTGCATGAATGGGTACAGATGTTCCTATTAAAGTGACCAGCGAGTGTGTGTATATATGCAGAGATTACAACCAGAACGTCAAGGACGTAGTATCTCATCTGGCTTGCCATTAAAACAACTATGACTACCAAAACATCAAACAGAACTGAAATGTGATAACGTGAGAGAGGACCAACCTCCACGACAAACTGTTTACAACAGGAAAATCAACAAAGGACTAAATTTTGTTCCCTGAGGGAAGATCGACCCAAAACAGTGATCAGAACCAGAATCGGATGAGAAATGAGAGAGGAGATACAATTCTGAGAAGTCCCAAAACCCATTAAAGTGACCTAATTAGCTGCTCGTTAGCAGAAATTTGACAATACAATGATCAAGTGTTGTACAGAAAGACTAGTTCTTTCAAATCGAACAATCAGAACTGAAATCCATTGAGAACTGAGGGAGGAGATACGACTTAACTGAAAATAAAGTTGTAAACGAATTGTTTACAACAGGAAAATCAACAAAGTTTTGTTCGTCAAGGGAAGATCTACCCAAATCATCGATCAGAACTGGAATCGGACGATAAATGAGAGAGGAGATACAATTCTAGTCCGAAGAAAATGTGTTAAGTTGACCGAATTGCTAATTTATTCGCAAAAATTTGACAATACAGTGACCAAGTTTTGTGCAGAAGGTCTAGTTCTTTCACATCAAACAATCAGAACTGAAATCCATTGAGAACCAAGGGAGGAGACATGATGTAAATGAAAATAAACAAAGTTGTAAACAAAGTGTTTACAACGAGAAAACCAACAAACAAACGACCAAATTTTGTTCCCCGAAGGAAGATCGACCCAAAACATCGATCAGAACTGAAATTGGGTGAGAACTGCAAGAGGCTATACAATTCTAATAATGAGAAGTCCCAAAATTCGTTAAGGTGACCTAATTAGCAGCTCGTTAGCAAAAATTGACAATACAATGACCAAGTGTTGTGCAGAATGACTAGTTCTTTCAAATGAAACAATCAGAACTGAAATCCATTGAGAACTGACGGAGGAGATATGATTTAACGGAGAATAAACAAAGTTGTAAACAAATTGTTTACAACAGGAAAATCAACAAAGTTTTGTTCCTCAAGGGAAGATCTACCCAAAACATTAATCAGAACTGGAATCGGATGAGAAATCAGAGAGTTGAGACAATTCTAGTGAGAGGCCTGGAAAATTCGTTAATTTGGCCTAATTAGTAACTCATTAGGAAGAAACTTGACAAAACAACCAAGTTTTGTGTGGAGTGATGAGTTCTTTCAAACAAAACAATCGGAACAGAAATCCGTAGAGAATTGACGGCGGAGATATGATTTAACTGAACTGTGGACGACGGACGGACGGACAACGGACGCTACGCCACAGCAACAGCTCATCGGCCTTCTGGCTAGATGAGCTAATCAAATCCCAGTGATTGATTAGATGTTGTTCACATCAATACTTGGTGTGGTTTACTTGTAACTGGATCACCTGAGACGTGTTTTACAACCCCGATTCCAAAAAAGTTGGGACAAAGTACAAATTGTAAATAAAAACGGAATGCAATAATTTACAAATCTCAAAAACTGGTATTGTATTCACAATAGAACATAGACAACATATCAAATGTCAAAAGTGAGACATTTTGAAATTTCATGCCAAATATTGGCTCATTTGAAATTTCATGACAGCAACACATCTCAAAAAAGTTGGGACAGGGGCAATAAGAGGCTGGAAAAGTTAAAGGTACAAAAAAAGGAACAGCTGGAGTACCAAATTGCAACTCATTAGGTCAATTGGCAATAGGTCATTAACATGACTGGGTATAAAAAGAGCATCTTGGAGTGGCAGCGGCTCTCAGAAGTAAAGATGGGAAGAGGATCACCAATCCCCCTAATTCTGTGCCGACAAATAGTGGAGCAATATCAGAAAGGAGTTCGACAGTGTAAAATTGCAAAGAGTTTGAACATATCATCATCTACAGTGGATAATATCATCAAAAGATTCAGAGAATCTGGAAGAATCTCTGTGCGTAAGGGTCAAGGCCGGAAAACCATACTGGGTGCCCGTGATCTTCAGGCCCTTAGACGGCACTGCATCACATACAGGCATGCTTCTGTATTGGAAATCACAAAATGGGCTCAGGAATATTTCCAGAGAACATTATCTGTGAACACAATTCACCGTGCCACCCGCCGTTGCCAGCTAAAACTCTATAGTTCAAAGAAGAAGCCGTATCTAAACATGATCCAGAAGCGCAGACGTCTTCTCTGGGCCAAGGCTCATTTAAAATGGACCGTGGCAAAGTGGAAAACTGTTCTGTGGTCAGACGAATCAAAATTTGAAGTTCTTTATGGAAATCAGGGACGCCGTGTCATTCGGACTAAAGAGGAGAAGGACGACCCAAGTTGTTATCAGCGCTCAGTTCAGAAGCCTGCATCTCTGATGGTATGGGGTTGCATTAGTGCGTGTGGCATGGGCAGCTTACACATCTGGAAAGACACCATCAATGCTGAAAGGTATATCCAGGTTCTAGAGCAACATATGCTCCCATCCAGACGACGTCTCTTTCAGGGAAGACCTTGCATTTTCCAACATGACAATGCCAAACCACATACTGCATCAATTACAGCATCATGGCTGCGTAGAAGAAGGGTCCGGGTACTGAACTGGCCAGCCTGCAGTCCAGATCTTTCACCCATAGAAAACATTTGGCGCGTCATAAAACGGAAGATACGACAAAAAAGACCTAAGACAGTTGAGCAACTAGAATCCTACATTAGACAAGAATGGGTTAACATTCCTATCCCTAAACTTGAGCAACTTGTCTCCTCAGTCCCCAGACGTTTACAGACTGTTGTAAAGAGAAAAGGGGATGTCTCACAGTGGGAAACATGGCCTTGTCCCAACTTTTTTGAGGTGTTGTTGTCATGAAATTTAAAATCACCTAATTTTTCTCTTTAAATGATACATTTTCTCAGTTTAAACATTTGATATGTCATCTATGTTCTATTCTGAATAAAATATGGAATTTTGAAACTTCCACATCATTGCATTCTGTTTTTATTTACAATTTGTACTTTGTCCCAACTTTTTTGGAATTGGGGTTATAATATTTTCACTTCTACACTATGGATGTAAAGTGTTGACAAAAATGTTCTCCAGTGCATCATGATATAATGCATCATTTTACTTTACCGATATATTTACTCTACAATTCCATTTAGCCAAAGCCTGGATGATGGAACAAGTTACACAAGATAAACAGAAAATGCACTGAAATGCACAGTACATATAAATAAAATAATTTTCTAAAGCTAATGCAATTTCTGGCAGAGTCACTGTCATATTTCCAGCCCTGATGTAAAGTGACAGAGTGAGCAGCTGTCATGGGAAAGGTCCCCATCGTCAAGCCAGATCTCCTCTTTGCAACCTTGAGGTGTCAAAAATGGGCAAAAAAAAAAAATCATCTGCAATATTTCAGTTCAAAATCTGCTGACATGGGAGTAAAAAAAAGAAGAAGAAGAGAAATGTCAAACTCTAGATCATTCAGTCCAAGAAGGAAGTCACAAAATAACAGACAGAAGATGAGAGGGAGGACAAGAAGGAGAAAGCAATCACTCCTTCATCTCCATCATCTCCATCACTGACTTTTGATTAGTTCGTGGGGTAGGTGGAGGCCATTTCAGCATCTCATAGCTCCTGTCATTTGTCACAAAGGCTCGCTGATGGATGTGAAGAGAGATATGAACGTACAAAAGGGTGGATTACTCAGATCAATTATTTCAAACAGGGCTGCAATTAAGACGTGTGTAAACAGAAAGCTGAGATGATGGCAGCGGGGATGCGTAGGAGCACTGAGGCCACTAAGAATAACTGCAAATGGAAGTGATAATTATTTACAGGAGTATTCATTAAAATGTCGTGTCAAAGTACACAAATGTGCTGTTATTGGGAAATAATCCATCAAAGCACACCTTGAAGTGTTTTATTCTTCTTATACGCCAACGTTTTACCAATGCAAACAATTTTTAGCTATTAAAGCTAGACGGCCTTTCGATTTCATAAAATCGGTGAAATTTAGTTCCCTCTGAAATTTGGTCATTGTGATATATGTTTATTTCTGTAATATCTCACAAAATATCAGGCCATTCTGTGGCTGGGAAGTTATTTAATTTGAGGGGATTCCCGAGCAAATAATCGCTTGCTTCGCACAGTCAAGTAGACAGAGGAAGTCCGTGTGTGTGCACGCGCAGGTTTATCTTTGACCGTGTGCTGCCAGTTACATCATTCTGTCACTAAACGAAGAGCTCATCACACCGAGGTGCTCGCTAACCGCCGATATTTATTAGTTTGGTCCTGCGTTTCCTTTCCTTCATATATAACATAACGTCTTTTCTTCTCGCTTTCCGTTACTGTAGTCGGTCTTTCACGTTTCATTCGCGTCCTCCATTTTCCTCTCCTGTTTCAAATTTGTATCCCACAATGCCTTGCGCAAATGGGGAAAGCCCATCACGTGATGCATGACATAGTATCTTGTATTGGATCATGGTGAAGCAGGAAAAAATAGCGGAGAATTTAGGGCCACGTGGCCCTAAATTCATTAATTGTTCTATTTTTAAAAAATAATAAAATTGGAAGTCTGTGATTCGAATTCTGTAGCTTTCAGTCCACTAAACAGAAATAACTAGGTGTTGGGGAAAATTCTTTTTATGACCTAAACTTGAAAAATTTGAAAGGCAGTCTACCTTTAATGAACTCCGTGTCGTATCTTTTATCCATCTGTTTATTACAGCTGTTCTCTCTCGAGCCTCTAGTTTTTCCCCTCTTGAAGGTAATAAAACAAAAATGCAGCTTGTCACATGACCAATAAACCCATTCAGGACTTTCCTGCGTCTGATTTTACCTCTACAAAGTGCTGACACTGGAGACTCCTTCCAAAAGTGATAAACACAGGAAACTTCACAATATCAACATTTTTTTAAATTCTGCCTCTTTGTAGATCCACCATAGAAGTCCCTGTGCAAGTTACTACTATAGAAATATATATATATATATATACTGGGTGTGATTTGCTGGGGGGGATGGTGGGGATCATCCCCCCCTCTGGTTTTTATCTCTGCTGAACAACCCCGTCAATAAAACAAACAAACCAAAAAAAAAGGTTGACATGACAGGCATGTTGTGACACAGTTTTCTGTGGTCTACATTGCACTCACTTTCAAAATGACCCGAAGTGGCAGCTTTGATGTTCACGAACGTCCCCAGCAAATAGATACATTGTAGATAATAACAATATCCAGAGTGTGAATGTGGATTTAGCGCCATGAATCACATCCTTACTGATGAGCGCAACAGAATGAATGTATCCACACTGACAGCCTTCTTTTCCTCGCTGTCAATGGGCCAGACGTGCGTTCCTTTCCTGCTGAGAAATTCGCAGAAATGTGGATTAAAGAAGGGCGAAACGCGGCGGATAGCGCAGCGACGGGAAAGCAGAAAAGGCCACATGAACTGCGCCATCAGAGCAAACTGTTCATTTAGTATTCATGTATTTTAGTGATTTTCGAGTCACTGTCCATTTAATCCGGAGGGAGAGAAACATCACAGCAACGTGACAAGCAATGCGAACTTTGTTGTGTGTTAGTGTTCGTGTATTTAGTCAGAGAGATAGGAAGATGAATTTACTATCTCTGGTTTAGTGTTCGTTTTCATTTAGTGTTATTCATTTGATATCATCGGATGTTATTGAGCTGTTAGCCTATTGTTACCTTAATTTTGTGACGTTTCATGATTAAAAAAAAAAAAAAATCCCCCCTTCTGTTTTTTTGACAAATCACACCCTGTATATATTTAGGCCCTGCCTAAAAGCGGTGCTCCCGATGAATGTAAAACGCGTTTGTAAGTGGCGGCCAGAGCTGCCACTCATTATTCATGTTCCGGGTGGAGCTGTCAGCACAGGAAGCTGTATTTGTTATGCTCAAGACGCTCGCTGCTGTGTTTATATTCACCATGTACCTCCGTCAGAGGTTTATCATCATGGGATGTTATAAAGCTTTGCTGTCTGTCATCCTGATGTCTCATTCATGCACACTGTAAAGTTTGTGTGCACTGTTTATGCAGTGTTTGTTTGTTTGTTTGTTTGTTTGTTTGTTTGTTTGTTTGTTTTTTGTGTTCGGTGCATTGGTTGAACTGTGGTTTAGCACAAGACTTTGAACACAGAGGCTAATGGTGCACGTTTGGCAAACTTGTAAAGGTTTGCACCCTTGGTTGAGCAGAACAAGGTGTGTAACGTTCAGAGCACAGTCTGTAAACATTACAGTGCTGTATTTGTTTACAACCATGTTAATTATTCGCTCATCCGGCCGACAGGCAATGAGCTTAGGCCATCGTGTTGACCGTTGTCGTCCACATTTCACGAAAATTACTTCTTCTCCCTCAATACTTCACCAATTTTGATTCTTTCTGGCATGAAGGTAGGGGTACCTATGGTGCAAATAACTTCTACCCAGATTTGCTTCATTACAATTATTAATGAAGCTATGGACTAATTAAGCCTTAATGAGCAGTCGAACAAAAATCGCTTCTTCTCAGTCAATTCCTCACCATTTTGGATTCTTTCTGGCAAATAGGTCGGTATTCCTAGGGTGTATATAGCTTCTATATCTAGCTTGTATATAGTGTATATAGCTTGCAGTATTTATTGTGCAAGTTGGCCCAATTTAGATTGCTCCTTCTGGACTAGACAGGGCCGGAGTGAGCTACGCCGTCATTGACGGTCTCGTTTTGTTTTGTTTTCTTTAGTTTTCACAGTGCTCAGTGTATGGAGTTTTGATGTCCGGCGTTCGACGCTATACTCATGTTCAAGAGGAATAAAACACAAACACCCATCAGAAACTCTGCTGTTGTTCTTAATGCCAAGGGCTGCTACAGTATTAGTAAATAATCCCACATTATTTTTTAAAAAGCTAATTAAAAATAAGAGTGCTGGATAAAAAGCTATCTATCTTATGTAAATAAAGATACAAAGTTCATTGTCTGGTGGTTAAGTGTTTATGAGAGATGCTGCCTTGCACTTACAATTGGGTTCCCTGTGGCGGTACACGGACGTCGTACGGTCCCAAAACGCCATCAAAAATCAGGTTGACGCATTACCGTATTCTCAAATACGGAGCTTCACTATTAGAACAACCACATGCATGGTGGTGTTGGGTGACACGGTGGCGTAGTGGTTAGCACTGTTGTCTCACAGCAAGAAGGTCCTGGGTTCGAGCCCAGTGGCCGACAGGGGCCTTTCTGTGTGGAGTTTGCATGTTCTCGCCATGTCTGCATAGGTTTGCCCTACAGTTCAAAGACATGCAGGTTAGGTTAACACGGGGTGACCTTGGGCTGAAGTGCCCTTGAGCAAGGCACCAAACCCTCAACTGCTCTGGATATATGTGTGTTCACTGCTTCAGATGGGTTAACCCTTTGATGCAAAACATGGGTCAAAAGTGACCCGGCTGCGTTTTTATCTTCTATATCTTTGCAATAAATTAATTCCATCATTCAGTATTCAAGGTATTCCTCAATTAACTTGTTTTTGATCATCATACATCCTTATTTTATTTTTTCCTTTCTTACTTTTTGAATAAAAACCCTTTTTGTATCACTACCCTTCTAATGCACAACATTGGTCAAAAATGACCTGCATTCATTTTCCAGGTTATTTCATGTATGGCTGAGTGTTTCTATGATCTACTTTTGAAATAAATTCATTTTGTCATTTACTTTTCCAAATATGCAGTAAATATCTTGTTTTTGTTTAGCACAAATCATCATTTTTATTTTTCCTTTCTTAAGTTATGAACAAGCACAGCTTTTGTAATTCTACATCAAGTTTACACACATGGGTCAGAACCGACCCGCATGCATTTACTCCAGCGTTTGGTGGGAACTGTGAATTGTGCTTGTGTCAGACATTTCACAGCTCAGCACAGCGCCCTTTGCCCATCTAATACATGGAAGTAATGTTTTTCAATTGTTCGAACATTACCTTAGAAAAAAAATTTGATTATGTTTAGGTTCCCTTGAGAGTGAGTAGATTACTTGTCAGAAAGTTACAAGTAATTACTATTAGCTACCGAGCTGTTGACATATTCTACTTTAGTTAGCTAATTTTATTGTAGTTGGCTTAGCTAACTACATAGTTAATAAATAAATAACTGGCCCCATTCACTGCTAAAGTAATTACTTGAAACCAATTATTATTATAGTATTAAGACATTTAATTTTAAATCACACTTGGACGACCCATGTGTAGTAATATAAAAAGTATTTTTGTTCATAAAGTAGGAAAGAAAAAATTAAATTAATGATTTGTGGTAATTAAAAACAAGATATTTAAAGAATACTTGGAATATTCAATCATAAAATAAATTGATTTCAAAAGATAGAGCAAAGAAAAACTCAGTCAGCATGAAATAACCTGGAAAATGAATGCAGGTCATTTGTGACCCATGTTGTGCATTAGAAGGGGTGTGCAAATGTTTTGCATCAAAGGGTTAAATGCAGAGGTTGAGTGTACATGTGACAAATAAAGGCTTCTTCTTCATCTGAGATTTGACATGATGTTAGAAAAAATCATTCAACAAAAGACTTCTGGCCAATCAGAATCAAGAATTCAACAGTGCAGTGGTACAATTCACTGACGATTTTTAAAAAAAATCATAAATATTTCCTGTAACAATTTAGTTTGTTTCAGGTGTTTTTTTTGAATGCTGAAACAATTCTAAGACAAATGTCAACTGCAAGAGCTAGCATTACAGTTCCTCGAGCTAAAAATGTTGCTGCAACTTCTTTGCTGGAATTTTTACAAACATTATATAAAACATTCTCCGAACACCCGGAGAACTATACAGATTATTTTGGGGGGAACAAAAGCTCTCAGAATCATTACCCGTGACACTGGAAGCCTTGCTGGGATTTCAGTGTATTTTAGTTCAGCTGTCTTGATGCTTAAAATTTTCCAAATCTGTAATAATTACAGCACTTTGGAGTTTGTTTCATGTAGTTAAATCCTGAAGCATACTGGACTGCAAAAGGTTTAGGGGAAGGTTCACTTTTCTCGTGACTTAATTTCGATGAACTTGAACACAATCCCACTACATTGCACTTTTCCTCGAGAGCTGCAGGGTTTTAATTTACTTTATAACACATATATCTGGTGGCACGGTGGTGTAGTGGTTAGCGCTGTCGCCTCACAGCAAGAAGGTCCTGGGTTCGAGCCCCGGGGCCGGCGAGGGCCTTTCTGTGTGGAGTTTGCATGTTCTCCCCGTGTCCGCGTGGGTTTCCTCCGGGTGCTCCGGTTTCCCCCACAGTCCAAAGACATGCAGGTTAGGTTAACTGGTGACTCTAAATTGACCGTAGGTGTGAATGTGAGTGTGAATGGTTGTCTGTGTCTATGTGTCAGCCCTGTGATGACCTGGCGACTTGTCCAGGGTGTACCCCGCCTTTCGCCCGTAGTCAGCTGGGATAGGCTCCAGCTTGCCTGCGACCCTGTAGAAGGATAAAGCGGCTTGAGATAATGAGATGAGATGAATGACACATATATCTGCTTTACAGCTCAGGTTAGTTAAATACAGACAGGCTTGAACGGTTTGTAATGTTATTCTGGGAATTAAGGAGTGAATATATTTACAGACAACACCAGGATTAACACAATGCACATCATATAGGAGTAAACAAAAAAGATGTCAAATAAAATATGAGTGAAATATGTCAATGCCGTGTCAGAAACTGCGATTGAAATTAATAGAATGCCAAAAACACATCATAACTTTCCTGAACCGAGCCATCTGGGACATACTGCAGCTTAACTAGACAGAAAAACAGCACTGGAATCCATATTCCTATTTTTAGCCTGCAGCTGCAAGCGGTAAATAGTCAGAAAATAAGATTTGTTCCTGTCATTTCAAGTGGATATAAGCGAGCTGTGCTGTATTTCCCGAATTCCTAAAGTATAATATGTTAGCTCATCTGTCTCTGTTGTAGCTCTTGGTCGATAAATTAACTCCAAGCGAATGGAGTTAATGCCTCTGCCTTTCACCTATGGTTCCTTACAATCTTCAGAGGAATAAAGTGGTGAAAGGAACAGGATTGTAAGGAGGTCGGCACGGTGGTAAGTGGTTAGCACTGTCGCCTCACAACAAGAAGGTTCTGGGTTTGAGCCCAGTGGCTGACGGGGGCCTTTCTGTGTGGGGTTTGCATGTTCTCCATGGGTTTCCTCTGGGTGCTCCGTTTTCCCCCACAGTCCAAAAGCATGCAGGTTAGGCTAATTGGTGGCTCTAAATTGACCGTGAGTGTGAATGGTTGTCTGTGTCTGTGCGTCAGTCCTGCGATGATCTGGTGACTTGTCCAGGGTGTACCCCGCCTTTCGCCCGTAGTCAGCTGGGATAGGCTCCAGCTTGCCTGTGACCCTGAACAGGATAAGTGGTGATGGATGATTGTAAGGAAGGATCTGCTGACTGTAGGGGTGCACAAATTATAAATTCATTAGCTAGATCACCTACAACTTGGTAGTAGCGGTAGCTAGTGGAAAATTAGTTAAGTGGAAACGAGTATATAATCATGTAGCACGTTCTACTAGCTATTTAGTAGAACAGGCTGATTACTTAACAGGCATGGTGGTGTAGTGGTTAGCACTGTCGCCTCACAGCAAGAAGGTTCTGGGTTCGAGCCCAGTGGCCGATGGGGGCCTTTCTGTGTGGGGTTTGCATGTTCTCTGTGGGTTTCCTCTGGGTGCTCTGGTTTCCCCCACAGTCCAAAGACATGCAGGTTAAGGCCTCTGCATGCTCTTGCGACAAGGCTTTCGCAGATAGCTTTTCGCAGACAGTTGTAATTTATCGTTGAGCGGGGAGTAATAGGCGTGCGCGATGTTATTCACCGCCACAACGCAAGGGGGCGCGAAGTCGCGAAATCGCTAGGAGTAGTTGGTGGGTGTGGTTAGTGGAGTGTTTATCCTCCGGTTACTTATAATGACTAGAACTGGAGTCGTATAGATGTACGTACTTCCTCACTTCCTCGATCAACCGCTCTTCGTGCTGCTCCATCTTCGCTCGTGTTTTTAAAAATGGCGGTCGTGAAAACAAAACAAACCGGGAAAGTAGGGAAGCGGAAGTGCGTGTACAGCGGATGTAGAGTGGACCAATCAGAGCCCTCTTGTCTGCGACGCTGTCTGCGAGGCTGTCTGCAGTGGTCACAATTTTTGGGAGGTGCGCGCAGAGCGTCTGCGAAGGGGGGGCTTCGCAGACGCCATCTGCGACGCCATCTGCGAGGACTGAGTTGTCAGCATAAATTGGCCTTTAGGCTAATTGGTGGCTCTAAATTGACCGTAGGTGTGAATGTGAGTGTGAATGGTTGTCTGTGTCTGTGCATCAGTCCTGCGATGATCTGGCGACTTGTCCAGGGTGTACCCCGCCTTTCGCCCGTAGTCAGCTGGGATAGGCTCCAGCTTGCCTGTGACCCTGAACAGGATAAGTGGTGATGGATGATTGTAAGGAAGGATCTGCTGACTGTAGGGGTGCACAAATTATAAATTCATTAGCTAGATCACCTACAACTTGGTAGTAGTGGTAGCTAGTGGAAAATTAGTTAAGTGGAAACGAGTATATAATCATGTAGCACGTTCTACTAGCTATTTAGTAGAACAGGCTGATTACTTAACAGGCATGGTGGTGTAGTGGTTAGCACTGTCGCCTCACAGCAAGAAGGTTCTGGGTTCGAGCCCAGTGGCCGATGGGGGCCTTTCTGTATGGAGTTTGCATGTTCTCCCCGTGTCTGCATGGGTTTCCTCCACAGTCCAAAGACATGCAGGTTAGATTAGCCTTGGGCTGAAGTGCCTTTGAGCACTTTGCCCACCTAACCTCCAACTGTTCCCTGGGTGCTGTAGCATATCTGCCCACTGCTCTGGGTATGTGTGTGTGTTCACTGCTTCAGATGGGTTAAATGCAGAGGAGGAATTTCAGTGTGCATGTGACAAATAATGGCTTCTTCCTCTATTTCGACTCCAAGCTTGAAGTTTGACTCGTGCCTTAATTTTATCCCGATATGATAAAAGATGAGTTAATTGCCTGCTGTGCTAAAGTTACACGACAGCTTTGCCTTGCTCTTTATTTTCCTCAGTTCCATCAGTGCTTCCACGTACTTGTATATCATTATTCTGAAATCATCATCTTCCATCCATGCACGTTAAGTAATCCGCCTGTTCTACTGATAGGCAGATCACGCCTCAGCTGTGGTGTGTAGCACAGCAGGTGGTGAGATTCAGAAACACGAAGCATGCACTATAGCTAATCAAGGTGAGTCACACCACTGTCAAGTGTATCAAGTTGAAACATACAGTTATTATGTAATACATCAAATGAAAATTTGATTTGTGGACGTGAATAAAGGAGTAGGGTTTGTTTTCTTTTTCTGGTACTTCGGCAACTACCAAAAAAAAAAAACAGCTAGGACATGAAATCTGATTTGTTCACCTCTGTACTGGAATACATAACTAGAAAGCAAAACCAAAAGAGGTTCTGTTTTATCTCAAAACCTTTGGGATTTATAGAAGACTGAATGTGACGAAATCGTTTCTGGCAGTGTGTTTCGTCTTGAGTGACCACTAAACCCTTTCACCTCGCTTATAACCCTGAGGCTTTTCAAACAGTACTGAGAATCTTATAGATTTAAAAAAAAAAAAAATGTACCCACCAAAGTAAGACTCTATGAGTATGAGTTTCCACTTCTGCACTTCCACTGACAGTTCTGTTGCTGTATTTTATGTAGACAGAGATAAATCTACATCTGCCTCCCCAATACAAACATCTTTCCACTGGGCAGCACAAAAATCAATACACATTTTATTAGATTCTAGTTTCCCATTGACTTACCTGCACCTAATGAAGTAAACATTTGCCAAATGGCACGCAGCTGCCACAGGTCATGGTGATGCAATTCTCCCCACGCCATCAATCGACCTCTGTGCTAAACCGGGACGGTCAGGGATCGTTCTGACAGTGTGCCAAGGTTTACTGGCTTAAAGCGTGCACATCTGTGTTGACAGTGCATTTGGGAAGTCCTGGTATTAGTGACACGTGTTTCTTTGCCCAGCCTCACAATATCACTCTCGTGTAATATTGATTGTGGGTGGACAGGCATCGACAGCCAGCGTGTGGGCATGCACACGGCACTGCGAGTGGGCACAGAGGGGAACCGGAGCTAACCTGAGTGTGCTAGAGTATATACGAATGCTTACACTGATAGATGCAGATTTCGCTCTAACAGCAGAAGTGAGCTGCTCATAAAACCGAATGTTACACAAGATTATATAAATGGTGGACCAAAACGGACAAAAAGAAATATATGAATAAATATGACTTGATTTTATTTTATAATTTTGTAGAAAGGCCAAATGGGTACAGGAGTTGCCAGGTCTGCATAAAACAAGAGTGCTCTGAGAGCACAATATCCCCCACTGGCAACTATATCTAATAACACGAACACAAGCTCAAGGTGGAGGAACACTTTGCGAACAACGACCCCCGGCGCATGTGGGAGGGCATCCAGGCCATCACAGATTACAAGAACAGCAACACCTCATCAGCTACCATAGATGTGTCCTTCCTAAACGAGCTCAATGACTTATATGCCCGTTTCGATAAGGACAACAAAGAAAAGCCCATAAAGATCACACCTTCTGTTAACCCTCAGCTACTCATTCTCTCACACACAGATGTCCAAAACGCACTGAGTCGCATCAACGCACGCAAGGCTGCGGGCCCTGATGGTATTCCAGGACGTGTGCTCAGAGCTTGTGCTGAGCAGCTTTCAGGAGTATTCACGGACATCTTCAACCTGTCCCTGGCCCAAGCAGTAGTGCCGGCGTGCTTTAAATCAACATCCATTGTGCCAGTGCCGAAACACTCCTCCCCAAAGTGCCTAAATGACTACCGCCCAGTGGCACTTACTCCTATAGTGATGAAGTGCTTCGAACGACTGGTCCTGGCACACCTCAAAGACTGTCTGCCCCCCACACTCGACTCACACCAATACGCCTACCGCAGTAACAGGAGTACAGAGGATGCAGTCTCCACAGCGCTGCACTGTGTACTCTCATACCTGGACAATAAAAACACTTATGCAAGAATGCTGTTTGTGGACTTCAGCTCAGCATTCAACACTGTCATCCCCGCCAAGCTAATCACAAAACTCACAGACCTTGGAATCAGCACCTCCCTCTGCAACTGGATATTGGACTTTCTGACCAACAGACCACAGCATGTTAGGTCAGACCACATCACATCCTCCACTCTCACACTCAGCACAGGAACTCCGCAAGGATGTGTGATGAGCCCCTTCATCTTCTCCCTCTTCACCCACGACTGCAGACCTATGTATGGATCCAACTCCATCATAAAGTTTGCAGACAACACCACAGTGATCGGACTAATCAGCAACAACGACGAGTCGGGGTACAGGTCAGAGGTTAAACACCTTGCTGCTTGGTGTGCGGACAACAACCTGCTCCTTAACACCAGCAAAACAAAAGAAATCATCGTGGACTTCAGGAAGGAGAAGGGAGGCACCCACACCCCCCTCCACATCAACGGCATGGAGGTGGAACATGTCTCCAGCTTCAAATTCCTGGGGACCCACATCTCAGAGAACCTGACCTGGTCTACCAATACCTCCCACCTCATCAAGAAGGCCCATCAGCATCTCTTCTTCCTAAGAACACTGAAGAGAAACCACCTGTCTGCTGTCATCCTGGGCAACTTCTACTGCTGCGCAGTAGAGAGTATCCTGAATACTGTAACTGTGTTACAGTGTGGTATGGAAACTGCTCTGCTGCTGACCGCAAAGCACTCCAGAGGGTGGTGAAAACTGCCCAACGCATTAAAGGTGCTCCACTTCTGGACATTGAGGGAGTCTACAAGAAGAGATGCGTGCGCCAGGCACGTAGCATCCTCAGAGACTCTTCCCACCCAGCCAATAGACTCTTTCAGCTCCTCCCGTCCAGGAGGCGATTCAGGAGTCTGCAGACCAAAACAAGCAGATACAGGAACAGCTTCTTCCCCACAGCCGTCACCCTACTGAACTCTGCCAGCAGATGCTCCCACACCCTCCTTCTACCTGTGTTGACTCTTGTTGCACTTGATAACTGCACATCTGGTTCCATAGTTGTACATATTCATCAATATTCTCTACTGTTGGATCTATTTACACAGCCAGTCTTGCATGTGTGTGTGTATATATGTATATGCTTACATACACACTTAAGTTTAGGTGTGCATGTATAGGTATACAGTGGTGCTTGAAAGTTTGTGAACCCTTTAGAATTTTCTATATTTCTGTATAAATATGACCTAAAACATCATCAGATTTTCACACAAGTCCTAAAAGTAGATAAAGAGAACCCAATTAAATAAATGAGACAAAAATATTATACATGGTCATTTATTTATTGAGGAAAATAAGCCAATATTACATATCTGTGGGGGCAAAAGTATGTGAACCTTTGCTTTCAGTATCTGGTGTGACCCCCTTGTGCAGCAATAACTGCAACTAAACATTTCCGGTAACTGTTGATCAGTCCTGCACACCGGCTTGGAGGAATTTTAGCCCATTCCTCCGTACAGAACAGCTTCAACTCTGGGATGTTGGTGGGTTTCCTCACATGAACTGCTCGCTTCAGGTCCTTCCACAACATTTCGATTGGATTAAGGTCAGGACTTTGACTTGGCTGTTCCAAAACATTAACTTTAATCTTTTTTAACCATTCTTTGGTAGAACAACTTGTGTGCTTAGGGTCTTTGTCTTGCTGCATGACCCACCTTCTCTTGAGATTCAGTTCATGGACAGATGTCCTGACATTTTCCTTTAGAATTCGCTGGTATAATTCAGAATTCATTGTTACATCAATGATGACAAGCCATCCTGGCTCAGCTGCAGCAAAACAGGCCCAAACCATGATACTACCACCACCATGTTTCACAGATGGGATAAGGTTCTTATGCTGGAATGCAGTGTTTTCCTTTCTCCAAACATAACACTTCTCATTTAAACCAAAAAGTTCTGTTTTGGTCTCATCCATCCACAATACATTTTTCCAATAGCCTTCTGGCTTGTCCACGTGATCTTTAACAAACTGCAGACGAGCAGCAATGTTCTTTTTGGGGAGCAGTGGCTTTCTCCTTGCAACCCTGCCATGCACACCATTGTTGTTCAGTGTTCTCCTGATGGTGGACTCATGAACATTAACATTAGCCAATGTGAGAGAGGCCTTCAGTTGCTTAGAAGTTACCCTGGGGTCCTTTGTGACCTCACCGACTATTACACGCCTTGTTCTTGGAGTGATCTTTGTTGGTCTACCACTCCTGAGGAGGGTAACAATGGTCTTGAATTTCCTCCATTTGTACACAGTCTCTCTGACTGTGGATTGGTGGAGTCCAAACTCTTTAGAGATGCTTTTATAACCTTTTTCAGCCTGATGAGCATCAACAACACTTTTTTCTGAGGTCCTCAGAAATCTTCTTTGTTCGTGCCATAATACACTTCCACAAAGATGTGTTGTGAAGATCAGACTTTGATAGATCCCTGTTCTTTAAATAAAACAGGGTGCCCACTCACTCCTCATTGTCATCCCATTGATTGAAAACACCTGACTTTAATTTCACCTTCAAATTAACTGCTCATCCTAGAGGTTCACATACTTTTGCCACTCACAGATATGTAACACTGGATGATTTTCCTCAATAAATAAATGACCAAGTATAATATTTTTGTCTCGTTTGTTTAACTGGGTTCTCTTTATCTACTTTTAGGACTTGTGTGAAAATCTGATGATGTTTTAGGTCATATTTATGCAGAAATATAGACAATTCTAAAGGGTTCACAAACTTTCAAGCACCACTGTATATATGTATGTATATGTGTATATTCTGAATGCCTATTTAACTCCTTTTATATTCACAAGACCTCTGCATAGCAAGTTAGCTACTTCTGTATATAGCCTTAAGGATAATTATAATTATAACCACCCTTTTTTATAGCCCTACCTGTAGTTACTTCTCCCTTAACTACCGTACATATACTGCACAGAGCATCCTATTTATTGATCTGAACATTCTTTACTCACTATAACCATCTCATTTGCACTAGCTGTACATAACTGCACTCATCTGTACATATTGCTTATCTGTACATACTGTATTATACTGCACTTCTGCTATTTGCACTTCTGATTAAATGCTAACTGCATTTCGTTACCCTGTATGAGTAATGACAATAAAGTTGAATCTAATCTAATCTAATCTATGCTGTAAGTGCTTAATACACCCTCGTGAAACTGTCAAAGTACAAGTTTGGTAATCAAAGGCCGTAACTCTGGTAAACTGCGACTGAATTGAACAAAATTGCAATATGTGTATTACCGGCATATAACAAAGAATCCTGCCACGTTTTGTGAAATTCCTCCAAAAATTGTGAGAGGAGTTGATTTCAGAAGGTGAGCACCCTTCCCGGGACGGACATCGCCACGACATAATCAATCCCCCTTTGGGCCTTTCAACCAGCGGGGGATAAAAATAAAAAAAAACTTTTCACCAAGTTACATGAAATTCCTCCAAAAATTGTGAGGGAAGTTGATTTCAGAAAGCAAGGACACCTTGATGAAATTGCCAAAGTACAAGTTTGTCAATAATCAAGGGCATGACTCTGGTAAAATTTGCTCAAATTAAACGAAATTTCAATATGCGTATAACTGTCAGATAACAAAGAATCCTGTCAAGTTTGGTGAAATTCCTCCAAAAAATTGTGAGAGGAGTTGATTTCAGAAGAACGTACACCCTCATGAAATTGGCAATGTACAAGTTATTTAATCAAGGGTCAAAACTCTGGTAAAATTTTCACAAACGAAATTACACACCCTGGCTTTTGGACTTGCTGCTGGTAACAGTATGAATGGTCCTTTTCATCTTTGGTCCGGATCACATAACGTCCATTTTTTTTTTCCAAAAAAGACTGATTCACAGGGGCGTCACTAGGCCTTTTTTACTGGGGCACGTGCCCCAGTAAAAATCAGCTGTGCCCCAGTAAGAAAATGTTGAAAGATTTTCGTAACAAACTGGTTTCTTTGGCAGATCATTTATCTGCTGTAAGTTGTAGGACAGAGTGTGTTTCAAACTTCTATCGCCTCTTCTTTCTAACTAATTTTCTGATTGGTCTGGGAGATTCTCACTGTAAACATAGCGTGCGTGCGGCGTGCCATGAGTCCATTTAGCCTACTGGAGAGATGAGTCTACTCTTTGGATGAGTCAGAGAACGGGCTCTGGATGAGTTAAGGTAGCGCGAAGTTTTTGCAACAAAACTAAGCAAACCATATTCTAACAAACCCATTAAACTACATCAAATTAAACGATATTAAATTACTTTTCCAGATGGATATCAGACAATTCTTCTCACGAAGCAGAGACAGGGGCAGGGAAACAGTGACAGATGAGGAGGAGGATGCTCTGGACTCTTACAGTAATGCTTTTATGGCTGAGGACTACAGTTGACTTGCTAACTTTAGGACTGCAGTTATCATGAACAGTTTTGCACTCAAGTTTCCATCAATGAAGAATTATAACATCAACGAAACTGTCCTCATGTTAAAACTGTTAATGTTATAGTCAGGCTGTCTGTTGTTGCCCAAATGAGGATGGGTTCCCTTTTGAGTCTGGTTCCTCTCGAGGTTTCTTCCTCATGTCGTCTGAGGGAGTTTTTCCTTGCCACCGTCGCCACAGGCTTGCTCATTGGGGATAGATTAGGGATAAATTAGCTCATGTTTTAAGTCGTTCAAATTCTGTAAAGCTGCTTTGCGACAATGTTTATTGTTAAAAGCGCTATACAAATAAACTTGACTTGACTTGACTTGAGAGAGGTAAGATTAAGGTTGTAGGCTATGTGCTAGTCAGTCATAACTAACCAGCTAAGTTCGTGAATCGTGAGAGTCGAGGTTGCATAATAGAAAACTTGAATCAAATACATAACAAAATCTCATCTCATCTCATTATCTCTAGCCACTTTATCCTTCTACAGGGTCGCAGGCAAGCTGGAGCCTATCCCAGCTGACTACGGGCGAAAGGCGGGGTACACCCTGGACAAGTCGCCAGGTCATCACAGGGCTGACACATAGACACAGACAACCAATCACACTCACATTCACACCTACGGTCAATTTAGAGTCACCAGTTAACCTAACCTGCATGTCTTTGGACTGTGGGGGAAACCGGAGCACCCGGAGGAAACCCACGCGGACACGGGGAGAACATGCAAACTCCACACAGAAAGGCCCTTGCCGGCCATGGGGCTCGAACCCAGGACCTTCTTGCTGTGAGGCGACAGCGCTAACCACTACACCACCGTGCCACCCACATAACAAAATTAGTTAGGTTATTCAGCTGTTTAGCTGTTCCATTAAATGGTTGGCAGGTTTACTGCATATGAAAGACAATAGAGTATGTTTAAATAAACATCTTAATGCATTCTTGAACAGACTCTCCCTTTTTAACTTTACCAGTAGATGTATATCAGGAATGTTAAGGTGCATTGTGCGGGGCGGGAAGGGGGGCATTTTGTGTGTGTGTGTGTCGGGGGGGCAGTGCCCCAGTAAAGCTTAATTCCTAGTGACGCCCCTGCGTGGTGGTCCATCCCAGATGCCTCCAAGCCCAGAAAAGTCAATGGTGCTTCTGGACACAGTGAACATAAGGCTTTCTTTTTACCCAGTAAAGTTTTAACTGGCATTTGTCGATGCAACTGTATTATAGTGCATGGCAAAGGTTTGCCAAAGTAATCCTGAGCCCATGTGGTTATATCAGCTATAGATGAATGATGGTTCGTGATTCAAGAGGGATCACGGGTGTTCAGCTTTGGCTTGCGCCCTTGCCCTTTATGCACCAAAATTCCTCCTCCATAGTCCTTGAATTGTTTAGTGATATTATGCACCATACAGGATGATGTATCCACACCCCTTTCCTATCTTTCTTTGAAGAACAATGTTTTTAAACATTTCAATAATTTTCTCATGTATTTGTTGAAAAACTGGAGATCCTCAGCCCATCTTTGCTCCTCAAAAACTAGTTCTTTCCTGGATACTGATTTCATACAAAATCATGGTTACAATCACCTGTTGACATCACAACGTTATTTAATTGTTTTACCTCATTACTAGCCCTAAATTCCAACTTTTTATTGGAATGTAATGCAGACTTGAAACACAGGAATGGATGTATATTAACAAAGGAAATGAAGTTGTCCAGACAAAACATGAAATATCTTGGGTTCATTCTGTCTGCAATGAAATACAAGTCAAAGTAAATTTAGAAAGTCGTTGCTTTCTCTTTTTTATTTGCATTTTCCATATCATCCTAACTTCTGATTTGGGGTTGTATATGTTTCTTTTTGTTTTTTGTTTTATAGCTTTCGTTTTTCATGTTACAGCATATTGAAGTTGACAGAAAAGAATATATTCTACTTCTTCAGCATTTTCTATCCTCTGATTTTTTTTCTTTTGAGGGTGGGTAGGTGGGCGAGGTGTTTAAAACCTTATCTTTAAGGTGTGGTGTTGATACTATTGAAAAACCTTCATCATAAAACACTTCTACTCATCTGGGAGCCCAGAGAATCAACTTAACCATGTGTGTATACCTACTTTCACAACGTAAATCTCATCTCATCTCATTATCTCTAGCCGCTTTATCCTGTTCTACAGGGTCGCAGGCAAGCTGGAGCCTATCCCAGCTGACTACGGGCGAAAGGCGGGGTACACCCTGGACAAGTCGCCAGGTCATCACAGGGCTGACACATAGACACAGACAACCATTCACACTCACATTCACATCTACGGTCAATTTAGAGTCACCAGTTAACCTAACCTGCATGTCTTTGGACTGTGGGGGAAACCGGAGCACCCGGAGGAAACCCACGCGGACACGGGGAGAACATGCAAACTCCACACAGAAAGGCCCTCGCCGGCCCCGGGGCTCGAACCCAGGACCTTCTTGCTGTGAGGCGACAGCGCTAACCACTACACCACCGTGCCGCCCCTCACAACGTAAATATTAACACAAATTTTGGATTTAAGTCACCGACTCTGAATACAACGCATTAGATAAAAATGTGAAAATGGACTGAGACAGAGACACGAGATGACAGATGGATAGAATTTTAAATAGTCATTGGATATGGTGCAGGTATAAGCGCTGAAATATGACAGCAAGCAGACTGATTTGGCTGTCAAATTAAATAAAGACGTATTCGTGTGATAGTTCTGTTTTGGGCCAGGTGTAATTATGAGGATGGCAGGTATCATAATGTCAGATCGGGTGAAAAAAAAATTAGGGCCTGGTGGCACAAGAAAAGAAAAACTTTCAGACTTGCAGAATATGTTCAAAAATAAATGTCAAACTGTTGATAGAAATTATTCATTGTTATAATTTTATACTAACTCATTTACATATTGAATCGTATATTACTGGAAAGCTGATTTCCCAAAAACACTACATTACATCACCTATGTACAGTATAAACATTTTTTGAAGATGATTTATAATGAGGCACGCTGAAAAGTTTCCTGGGAATCGAGTGATTCATTTGACCTCATATTTATCAGACATTTTCACAGAATGAACTGATTCCATGGTGTAGCATTTCTCTTCACAGTATGAGTATGTCCACATAAGTTTACACACTGGCTAATGGATCTTAAAGCCACTTTCACATACCTTTAAGTGGCTTTTTATAATAAATAAAACAAATGATAGAGAGATAGAATTTCAAGCTAGACGGCCTTTCGATTTCATAAAATCGGTGAAATTCTCATTCTCTCTAGCCGCTTTATCCTGTTCTACAGGGTCGCAGGCAAGCTGGAGCCTATCCCAGCTGACTACGGGCGAAAGGCGGGGTACACCCTGGACAAGTCGCCAGGTCATCACAGGGCTGACACATAGACACAGACAACCATTCACACTCACATTCACACCTACGGTCAATTTAGAGTCACCAGTTAACCTAACCTGCATGTCTTTGGACTGTGGGGGAAACCGGAGCACCCGGAGGAAACCCACGCGGACACGGGGAGAACATGCAAACTCCGCACAGAAAGGCCCTCGCCGGCCACGGGGATCGAACCCGGACCTTCTTGCTGTGAGGCGACAGCGCTAACCACTACACCACCGTGCCGCCCCTCGGTGAAATTTAGCTCCCCTTTTAATTTGGTCATTGTGATATGTTTATTTCTGTAATATCTTTAAAAAACAGGCCATTCTGTGGCTGGGAAGTTATTTAATTTGAGGGGATCATAGCAAATAATGTGCATGAAATCGCTTGCTTCGTGCAGTCAAGCAGACAGAGGAAGTCCGTGTGCGCATGTGCAAGTTTACCTTCTTCCTCTTCTTTTGGGTTTTACGGCAGCTGGCATCCACAGTGCTGCATTACTGCCATCTACAGGTTTACTTTTGACCGTGCACTGACAGTTACATCATTCTGTCGCTAAGCGAACAGCTGATCACACCGAGGTGCTCGCTGAGCGCCGATATTTATTAGTTTGGTCCTGCGTTTCCTTTCCTTCGCAATGTAACATCTTTTCTTCTCGCTTTCTACCTTTAATGAAATTAAGTCAAGTCAAGTAAATAAATAAATAAATAAATAAATATGTAGATGTCTTACAGGTAAAATGATATTTTTAAATAATTCCAAGAGATAAATATTTTGTTAAACTGTAATGTGACAGTCTGGGTGTTGCATCACACACTGTAGGCCATCCCTGAGGTGGTAAACACACAGAAAAATCTAAAATTCACCAGTAAATACAGGATTTAACAGAATGAAAATTAGACTGCATCTGAGTTATGGAAATATTTAGACTTTATTTCATGCGTTTCGTTTCTCTGGTCAAAAAATAATATTAAAGACACTGAAATTGTGCTTATTTTATTTATTTATTTATATATATATATATATATATATATATATATATATATATATATATATATATATATTAGTACTGTCAAGCGATTAAAATATTTAATCGCGATTAATGTCACGACTGTCATAGTTAACTCGCGATTAATCGCAATTTAATCGCACATTTTTGTCACATGAAAAACCATTGTAATTCTCTTATCAGCATAAAAAAGTGAATGGGCTTGCTTTGTACCAATGTTTTTTTTAATTGCAAAGCATAACACGTCTTGACACAGCCACTGCAAAGTGAACCTAAGCCGAGCACCGGTGCTAGCAAAAGAACCAGGAGTGAAGTGATCTACTGCTTGAGTTAGTCTACAACTCACAGTGATGGTAGGCTTGACATGCTTGATTATAATATAAAGTACACTATTATATTAACTTTAAGTTGTTCGTTGATAAATATTGCATTGAATCTGATCTTTACTGTTTCAGCTCACTTAACACATTTTGTACTTTTACACTTTCTGCCTGTTGATGCGTCGCGCTGTCCAATCAGAGGCGGCCAAATTTGTATATTACAGGAAGGATTTCTGGGATAGCATTGAGTTTACAGTTCAGAGGGATCTGGCTCTTTAGACGCTGTCTTCTTAAAACTGAATAAATATTTAAAAAGAGCCAAATGAGCCAGTCTTTTGAACGGCTCTTTTCAATGAACGGATCACAAAGATGCGGATCCCATCAAAGAGCCATAAATCCCATCTCTACTAGCGCGCCCTGCCCGCGCTGGTTCTTTGGGGGGGGAGGAGGGCAAAGGACTCTGGCTGTGCGGGGCGTGGCAGTACAGTCTAGCTGCTATCGGTTTTCTGTTCCAAGTTCCTGGCAGTTTCAAAAGCTTATGAAAAACCTACATCATGTCACAGGGCATTAATCTCGCGATAAAAAAATTATCGCCGTTAAAATTGAGTCAAGTTAACGCGTTAATAACGCGACATTTTTGACAGCACTAATATATATATATATATATATATATATATATATATATATATATATATATATATATATATGTATATACACACACACACACACACACACACACACTAAAGTTCTCACTATAAATACCATGGTATAGGAAATGTGCACAGAGTTTCTCCAGTGTACGGAACAACTACAGTATATTGTATAATTACAGCTGCCATTGCAAATATTTTGGCATCTGTGGGGGGAAGTAAAAGTAAAACCTTAAATTAGTCCTGGGCAGACAGGCAGCAGTTTTTTCGTGACATGTTTTTGCAGTGGCGCTGACCTCTGGCTATCCTCAGAGCTCAGAGACACGAGGCCTGCTGTCAGACACATTCCACAGATCTACAGGACAGTGGCCTTCTCCATAGGCGCAGCCATATCGCCAGCCTGCGTTTCAGTTAAACGGCTATAAAAAAGAAAATAAAGGAGCAGTGGTTGTGCAGAAACTGGTAGGAAAAATGAAGGGCAACAAGAACCACAGATGGAAAAAATAATGCCTCACTGTTTTGAGTCAAATCATATCTCCTCAAATTCATCTAACCAAGCTGATACTAATGGAATTGTTATTCAGTTAATAAAGCAAAACACGTTTTTCATAGATCTACATCGGTTAGATCTTCATTGTAAAAAGTGAGCTATTAAATGATTTTTAAATCAGGAAAAAAAAGAGAAAAGATTCTTCATGGTTGATCTTAATGGGATCCTGCTTTCAGCTGCAGGGAACATTGCAATTAGTTCAGTCACCAAAGCTGCATGATGAGCCCAACACTCACTTTCCGTTTCTTTTTCCCATTTTTTAGCTACCAGTGAAATTTCTCCTGTAAGAATTTCCCCATGCTTCTGTGCCACATGTTTAATGGCTTTCCAGAATAAAAGCTTTGGTTAATTAGAAATCAATTTTAATGTCCTGTGAGGGGATGTTAATATCCAGCCAAGCCGTCATTGATTACTTGCTGTGGTACAATTGGAAAATTGGGCAGCTTTAAAGACGCGAGGGCTGCATCAATGCAGCCAGGTCAATTAGGCTGTCTACTGAGAGCAGAGTGAAAGGTTCAAGGCAGATGTGCTGTTCCTGTTTACATGTTGGAAGAGATGGCTTTAGATATGCAAATGATTTCTGAAACAATACAGCTATGATTAGGGGATATGAGGAGGCTATACTGTAGGGTGACCAGATTTCCCTAGTCTGAAACCAGGACACTTTTGCGCGTGACCATGCTCGTGCACGCACACCTTTTTTTTACGTAAACGTGACACTCAGAAAGGTGCTCTTATTTTGTTGAAGCTCACATTTATCAACATCTCACATGAAATAAAAAAAAAACAGGCATTTTGTTATCTAGTAGCATAGTGGTATACAGATCAGTTAAATTATGGTCAGACAACAGATTTTGTAATGGCTGAGAATAGGCCAGGCTATGTCCATAGGCCAAATTTAAACTGATTTATTTCACCTGTTTGTGAGAACACCAAGAAGAATGCATATGCACATGTAGGCTATATCTCTAAAATTGAATGCACTATAGCATGAACTTAAAAAGTAGATATGTGACCTCAGCATAGCCTCGGTCAGAATCAACCTTACTAACCATTCCCCACAACTGAATGAATAAAGCAAGATGTGTACAAAAGTGAACACTTTAATGGAAGGTGCAACAAGCTGTTCAACACAGCAATATGGCCAGACTGTCAGAACGGTATGTTAAACAGAAACAAAGAGACAAGTGATGTGAGAATATATACTATGGAAGCCGAGAGAGGATATAATCCTTTTTTTATTCACCTTGTTATCCCGAGATAACGACATAATTAATTCAGGATCTCGAGAAAACAACACAACTAATTCGAGATCTCGAGAAAACAAAACCGTTATTTTATGATTTCGAGAAAACAAAACCGTTATTTCGAGATCTCGAGTAAACAGCTGAGAAATGGTTAATTCAGGTGTGCCAAGAGACTTGTGATATGCTGACTTTGGGGCTATTTCTCATTCTGTATAGACGCAACTTTGGTCATTAGAATGTCTGGAATAATCGATCACCTAATAAGGCAATATTTTGATCAGGGGTTGACACAGGGAGAGATTGCATTAAGTCTTTTAATAAGGGATAATTTCAAAATTAGTCCGCGGCACCGCCGCAGAAGACTGGCCCGGCTTTGTCTCTACCGACGGAGATACAGTGATCCAGCTGAGATCATGAAATAATTGTTTTGTTTTCTCGAGATCTCGAATTAGTTGTGTTGTTTTCTCGAGATCCTAAATTAATTATGTCGTTATCTCGGGATAACAAGGTGAATAAAAAAAGATTATATGAAGGGCCTCTGGCGGCTTCCGTAAAATATACACTCAAACAAAACAGCAGTAAAGGAGGAGAGGGGCAACAGCCCGAGGAAAGCCCCCACAGGAGCGCACAGCATTTGCAACATAGGCTACCCAACTCAATACAAGAACAAAGCACTTACAGTGTGTGCAGTAGGCTTTGTGCGCATTGTTCTGCACCTCTCGGAGGAAGGGGTAGGTGCCCTGTAAATCTTTGGAAAAGGTACATTTTCTTTTTGGCATAATTGCTGCGGCATTACTGCTGCTAGCTGCTAGACAAAGAACATTCACGCCAGTTAATGTTTATTTTATTGTTGCATGGCAACACGTCCTGTTGTCTGGAATAATGTGGCTAAATAAACACCCATGCCACAGGGCCAGGGGGCAGTAACCAGGAAAGTTTGCGATTCCTGTCAATTCATCAAAATAGTAAATGCAGACATTTCTCCGCTAATGATTCCCACGCTGCTCAGTCGCAAACGTCGCGAGTGGCGAAAACCGGGACATATCCGTGTCCCGACAGACTTTTGTTGGGACTCGGGACACACAACCCCAAATCGGGACTGTCCCGGTAAAACCAGGACGTCTGGTCACCCTACTATACTGTCTCCTCCAAAAGTATCAGAACAACAAGGTCAATTCTATTGTTTTTGCTAAACACTGAAGACATTTGGGTTTTGAGATCAAAAAGATGAATAGGACATGATGGATCAGAATTTTATTTCCTGATATTTGCATTTAGATGTGTTAATTAGAACATAGCACCTTTTGTTTGAACCCACCCATTTGTCAAGTGATCAAAAATATTGGAACATATGACTCATACGTATTCCTTGTTGCCCAGGTGTGGCCTGTGAGATGGGTTGTTTAACCAACGTATAGCCCTGAATATCTAGTCTTGGTTTGAGGCTTGGAGTTCACCTGTGTACAGACGTCATACTACAAGATGCAAACCACTCATCAGCAGTAAGAATCAGAAAATTGGAAATGGCAAAGAAATACAGCAATGAGCCATAAAAGCTCTGGAACCAAGATTATCTCTGGAACCTTTACCAAAGTGATGGAAAGGCCAAGGTATGGAGAAGAAAAAAAAAGAAGGATGTGCTCATGATCCAAAATATATAAGCTCAGCAGTCAAGCATGACAGACATAGTGTCCTGGATTGGGCTTGTATGGCTGTTTCTGAAACAGGGTCACGAATCTTTATTGATGATATAACTCATGATGGTGGCAGCAGAATGAATTCAGAAGTGTGCAGAAACATTGTCTGCCAATTTACAGAGAAACGCATCCAATGTATTTTGGAGGAACTTCATCATGCAGCAAGACAATGGTCCAGATAACACACTGCCATATAGCAAAGGACTTCACCAGGAGGAAAAGTGGAAGGTTTTAGACTGGCCAAGTAAATCACCAGACCATATTGCGTATACATTTCGCACAAGGGATATGCAACCAAATATTTAAGAGTTATTCCATGAAATCGAGTCGTACATGAGCTGATAGATGACAAGGCATGTAGCACCGAGTTGGCTATAAGCCATGTACGACGAGATTGAGTGGAATAACTGTTTTATTCTATCCACAGTCACTGGATTTTGAGAAACGGAGCATTTTTGTTTTTATTTTTTGCAAAGTCAGAAAAAAACTTTATACAAAACGCCTGACAAAATAATTTCTGCTTAGAATGTAAACAAACCAGCGAAATGACAGTAGCAATTTGTGAAAAATGCTATAATAATAATTCTTGAAAAATAAAAAAGATACATTCTTACCATCAAATACTTTTATTCCACATTTTGTTGCTTTTTTTTGGGGGGGGGGGGTTCTTCTTTAGGGTTTTGGGGTTTTTTTTGGCGGTTGGCAAACCAACTTAAAGGTGCATTACTGCCACCGACTGGGCTAGAGTGTGGAACAGGAGATATTAGGGGGTGGGCCCTATATTCTTTTAGCTATTTCTCATCTCATCTCATTATCTCTAGCCGCTTTATCCTTCTACAGGGTCGCAGGCAAGCTGGAGCCTATCCCAGCTGACTATGGGCGAAAGGCGGGGTACACCCTGGACAAGTCGCCAGGTCATCGCAGGGCCAACACATAGACACAGACAACCATTCACACTCACACCTACGGTCAATTTAGAGTCACCAGTTAACCTAACCTGCATGTCTTTGGACTGTGGGGGAAACCGGAGCACCCGGAGGAAACCCACACGGACAACATGCAAACTCCGCACAGAAAGGCCCTCGCCGGCCCCAGGGCTCGAACCCAGGACCTTCTTGCTGTGAGGCTACAGCGCTAACCACTACACCACCGTGCCGCCCTTAGCTATTTCTGTTTCTTTTAAATACTTGATAACAGCTTTTGGGGTTTTGTTTTCAAGTAGAGTTTTTAGTTCATCCTTGGTTGGTTCAGCAACAGGCTCCGCCATTTTGTTTTTCTCTACTCACGGTATATGAGCTGATATCCTAGTCGTAGATTAGCCAATCAGAGCGTGCAATTGCTCATACCGTATCCAGTGAATGTGGATAGAATAACAAGTGTTATTTACTTTGACTATCTATTCCTATATTTTGCTCACCTAAAAATTGGGTGGTCTGTCACCAAAAGCGCCATGTTCTAAGTTTAACACATCTAGATATAAATATCAGGAAATGAAAGGTGAAATTCTGATCCATCGTCTCATATTCTTCTTTGATCTCAAACCCAAATGTCTTCAGCGTATAGCAAAGAAAGAATTGGCCTTGCCATTCCAATACTTTCAGAGAAGACCGTATTGAACAAAACTGAATTTGCCACTGCCGTTAAATAAAGTTTAAAACATGATTAATCTTACCATCGATACAAGTAAAAACTGCAAGAATTGGTTCACCCAGGGTCACCTCTAAATCTCAGCTAATCAGTTTGGCACAGTGTGCATGATGAAAGATGACTTCCTACTGTTCTTCGGAGCGAAGCATTCACTCGGGGTATCTTAAGGACAGATTTAAACCTAATATCTACTGATGCGTTTACCGTAGGATTATAATCAGCACTGAGATGGAAGAAAGGTCAGAACAAGCAAAGATTTTCGACATTACATCAGCATCACCGAGACAGTTTTCATATCTAGTTTGTGTCCTGAAATCGACACTAGAGTTGTAGAACGTATGGATTTGTATATTTATTTTGACATTGTATCTTTTTGATTTGGTACAATTGGGTTCACACTGCAATGATTTTCAACTTCACCAAGTTGCACATGTGGATTTTTTTTTTAACCTCATTTTCTCCCATTTTTGTCATCTGCCAGTTCTCACCCACTAGCTGGTTACTGGTGAACATGTAGCGTGTAGCGTGCAGCATGCAGCGTGCAGCGTGAACCTTCTATGGCTCAGCTGCCTAATAGATCATAGCATTTGATTATGTCTGTCTGTTTAGGAGGCAACATGTTCTTGAGATAAAAGACTTCTTATGTCTTCCAGTTCCTGATAATGGTATTGCAAGACAACTTTTGTTCACAGTTGCGTACTTGTGGGCCGCCATTCTTGGAAGGAACACGTGATTTTGGATGGTTAGGGTCCTTTAGAATTCTTTCAAGCTCACGTATGGTCGCCTCGTCTCTTCGTTCCTCCAAACTTGCAAGACTTGTCTTCAGGATGCCAATTATGGCCATACAGCAATTTTGTACTTCTTGTATTTCCCAGGGTATTTCAGGATGCCGCTCCAGACCGGTGATGCATACTCTAGCACCGGACAAATCTTACTGCAGTAAACCATGATCCCCACATCCTTAGGTAGATTATCCTTCCTGCATTTGCACAGGTAGGGTAACCTTTTGTTAGCTTTCTTAATTATTTCTTTAACATGGTGGTTCCACCGCAGATCCTGTTGTTGCCAAACATGTAAGAGTTTAAATGTCAAGACCCTCTCGATGGCAGCATTTCCTATGTACAGGTTGTCAGGCTGGGTGGACGCCTGGTTGAAGGATATCCACATTTTTAATTTTCTTGTTGTTCAGAACCATTTGATTGGAACTTGACCACTCATGCAGATTATCAAGCACCGTTTGCTTTGTGGACTCGGAGACCTTCAACATACTCTCATACAAGGTGCAATCGTCCACATACTTGCACATAGCAATATGGTTGTGCATATCCTCTGGTATTGCATCATCGAGGTCATTAATGAAAATATTGAACAGCAATGGAGAGATTACAGAACCCTGTGGGACACCAGCAGGTCAGCTCGGTTTCAGAACTGATACTCCGCGAGATTGGTTTTAATAGATCCAGAAAACCACCATCTTTTCAAACTGCTACTCATGATAAATCACAGGGCAGCTGAACACTTCACCAAGCACTTGAATTAGTATTAATTTAATCTTTTTTTTAATCATTTAATTTTGTCTTTTTATCCCCCGCTGGCCGAAAGGCCTGAATGGGGGTTATGTCATGGCAAAGTCCGTTCCAGAAAGGGTTCTCACCTTCTGAAATCAAGTCCTCTCACAATTTTTGGAGGAATTTCACGAAACTTGGCCAAAGGCTTTGTTATAGGACAGTAATACGCATATTGCAATTTCGTTTGCAGTATACTGTAGCAGGGGATACTGTGCTCTTAAAGCACTCTTGTTTTTTTGTTGTTGCTGCTGTACTAACCTCCCTCAACAGGGTTTTAACTTCATGGTATTCTTAGTCCTTGTTGTAGTGAACAAGGATA
Organism: Neoarius graeffei; assembly: GCF_027579695.1. Classification (NCBI taxonomy): domain Eukaryota; kingdom Metazoa; phylum Chordata; class Actinopteri; order Siluriformes; family Ariidae; genus Neoarius; species Neoarius graeffei. The sequence goes on from NC_083589.1 coordinate 49,617,862, forward strand.
TGAGGATGAGGATATGATTTTGTTAGAGATTACAAAGTACTTGTGTAAGTCTTTCTGGATAAGGCATCTGCTAAATGCTGTAAATCTAAATGTAAACACACTTGATGGAAACCTATAACTGCCCTCTTCCACATATACGGGCTCATAGATGCTCACAAATGGCTAATGCCAAAAACTGAAGGGGGGGGGGGCACGAATGCCATCCCTCCCACGTTAAATTGTCTGGCAATTTTGCAGGATGTGCATGGTTCAACTCAACCTACCATTTATCAAGATCCAAGGAAGATTCCGCATCAGGAAGAGCTGAGTCACTGTCTTCAAATGAAGATTGAAGACCTACTGTACCTCCACCAAGCACTTAAATGAGTACTAAAACATCAATAGTATTCATAGACCCTACTAGCATGAGGATATACTTCAATTCTGCCATTCACATGTTTAAGGTGCTCAAAATACTCCCACAAATTATAAAATGCTTTTCAAACAAGTATTCTGTAAAAGCCAAAAGACTAACCATCAAGCTGTAACACAAACAATCCTTCCCGGGAATCTGAAAGAAATAATAGCAAGTCAAAGCACACTATTAACTTAGTTAAATGGGCTACTTTGACATGAGCAAGGGAGATAATGGACCATATTTGTACACGAAACTGACACACATGACAGTAATCACTGCTGTTTCTCAAAAGAGACAAAAAAAAAGACGATAACAACAGCAACTAAGCTTAACCTCGGTCAAGCAGCTACCAATTTTCACAAACAAGACAGAAGGTTGTGAATGGTTTTGCCCCCGAGCTGTTGTCGGTCTCCCACCTCCAATCCATCTGTGTTCCCCACCATTACATCCCAGACAGGCTTAGAGACTAGGGATCGTTATGGGAGATAAAAATCTGCCTTGATGGATGGAGTCACTCGTAGAGCGGAGATAAAACTCATCAGAGCTTGGTGGGAAAAATGAAGGCAGGTGTCGGTGCGTCCCACAGCCCCGGAGATGTTCAGCCTGCTATAGGAGTGTGTATACAGTTTAATGGGGAAACTTCTTCATGCACTTCTTTCACACTTTCCCCACAGCATGTCATTTCTTTTAACATTAAGTTGTCATAAGTCTTTCTGTCCAATACAAGCAATAGAAAACTAAAATCTTTGTCATGTTGCTTTTCCACTCATGTCATAACACCATAGGCATATGTTTTATTATTCTATCCACATTCACTGGATATGAGCAAGCGTGGGCTCTGATTGGCTACTCTACTACTAGGATATCCAGGGGCAGATCCAGTAAAATGGGAAGGGCGGGGGGTCAACCCAGTAAGGCTGGGGGTCCGGCCTGCGTTGTCATATAACGCATTACCACATGACACACTACAGTGTAGTACACAGACCACAAAACACCTTATATCAATAAATGATTACTATTTTAGCAACTGCAATCTGAGCTCCTGCTCAGGACATTCAATGTACGTATAAGACAGTGAATATACTGTGCCTGGGGAACAGAGGGAATGCAAGTGGCCACTTAAGACAGAGCTTAATACCGAGATAACTATAAACAAAAGACTGCAAGAGTCACATGTCTATAATACAAAGTCAGTAACTGCAATCTGAGCTCCTGAGTCTAACAGACTGAGAGAACGATACAACGATTGTGTGAGTTGCATGTGACCAAGTCCTATAATAAGTCTTAGTTCCCAGGACTCAGGAGATTCAAGCAGATTTTCTTCAGAGCCACTGCAAAAATCAACATCTCTCACAGACCTATCCAGCCGCTGTTGTAAAAATCAAAGTGAGGCTGTGACCCCCAAACAGTGACCCCCAAAACAGCACGTGTACCATGTACATACACAGGGTATAGTGAGTACAGGGATACCCTATTAATGAATACGAGCAGTAGCAGGACAACCGACACGTGTGTGTACGCAGTAAACCTGCTGCAGCATCTTATCATTTTGGCTTGTGAACATGCGCGTTAACGATACCATAAACATAAAAGGATGGCGCACACCCTTTACATGTAGTCTACAGTACAGTCTGGGAATACAGTATGTTATTATGTAGATACACAAAGTTCCCGTGCGCTGTTAAACTCCAACAGGACTCGCCCAGCTTGCTTTATTTTGTTTATTTTTTTAAACCTTATTAATAAAAAAAATGGCAAGCATATCTCAGTATATCTCAGTGCAATACAATCAAGTCAAAATTCCAAGTAGCCATGTACTAAAGCTTTGTGTTTTTTCAGACCCCCCTTAAATCTGCAACTGATATCAGCTCATATACCATGAGTAGACAAGAAAAACAAAATGGCAGCACGTGTTGCTGAACCAACTGAGGACGAAATAAAAACTCTACTCAAAAACAAAACCCCAAAAAATACAAAAAAGCAAAAAAATATGGAAAAAAGTATTTGATGGTAAGAACGTGTCTTTTTTCATTTTCAATAATTATTATTATAGTATTTTTCACAAATTGCTACTGTCATTTCGCCAATTTGTTTACATTCTAAACAGAAATTATTTTGTCGGACGTTTTGTATAACGTTTTTATTTATCGAATTTGCAAAAAAATGAAAATGCTCCATTTCTCAAAATCCAGTGAATGTGACTAGAATAAAACAATTATTCCACTCAATCTCGTCATACATGGCTTATGGAGCACTTGCATGTGACGTCACAGCCGATCCAGATTGTGACAGACGCCGTCTTGTCGGTCAAACGCCATATTTCCGCCTTCTACTTCTACTTCTGCTTCTACTTCTGCCTTTTCTTCTGGAAAAACCTACTATATACAATTCTACTACAACGGCTGCAGCTACAAGCTCTCCCTACCTGTGCACGTTTTTTATGTTTTTTGTGTGTATTTTTGCGTGTTGTTCGTCTGTACCAGACTTCAATATCCACTACAACCGTATGGACTTACTGGACATTGGTTTCCAGCAGAAAATGACGGTTTGTAGCGATTTCCATCGCATGCACAACATTCCGGACGAGAAAAAAAAAAACATTCCGGACGAGATAGCGAGACCAGCGGGGTCTCCGTGGATTGTTATCGGAAGCAAAGCGAAGGAGGCGGCACCGGGAGCGGAAGCAAAAGCGAGGCTGCAGGCAGAGCCGGCCTGTTGACTAAGCTCAGAAAACAGCCACTCAAATGTCCACTGCTAAGCCTCTACCTCTCCAACGCCAGGAAAACAAGACGGACGATTTGGAATTACAGCTGGAATTACCTTATTCTATTCTATAATCGGCTGGTCAGTGCTATACTCAATACTTAAGTGACTTACCCATCCAGTGAGGATCATTTTCTTGTTTACAAGATGCCACATCTGAGTCGCTGACAAATCCTGAATTTCTGTAAAGAAAACTGTCCAGAGATTTATAAGCACGCAGTGCTTCACCACTGAACAGCGAGGGAAAGTTGATGAGGTAATTATACACGTCCGAGTATTCCACCTCTGGCAGTTCCATATCCACTGACACGGTCGTGAAAACTCCGTCCGGTAAGCCATAAGGGTCACTAATCTGTAGATCGTTTATTTTAGACATATATCTAGTTATCTGTTCATTAGAAAAATGAGCCGTGTAGTCCGTCGGTTGAAATTGATCCATTCTGTACACGAGTGCAGCAATATTCAGCTGTGCTGTTGACCGACAAGATGGCGGCTGTGTACTTTCCGGTCACGTGACTGCAAGATCTCTATAGCCGACTCGGTGCTACGCACCTCGTCAGCCATCAGCTCATGTACGACTCGATTTCGTGGCATAACTGTTAATTGTAGTTTCCTTATCTGTGTTTTCACAGTTGCATAAACAGAAATGTATCTTTCATTTTCACATACTTTTAATATGATTTATTTTCATTACTAAACTTTTATGACCCTTATGGTTTTACAAGGTGTGAGCAAAGATGGGAACCTGGAGAACGTCCACAGGAACTCTGAGCAAAGGCTCAAACCAGGGACTCTGGAGCTGTGAGACAGCTCAGGATTCATATGCATTGGAAGATCTAATATTTCACATTACAGTGGTCATTCAGTATTTAACAGAATGATACCAGCTCATCAATAACAAATGAAGGATGAAAGAAATTAACGAAGAACATGCGAATCGAAATCAGTTAAGTGACTACATCAGTATTTCGATAGAAACCATTGTAATTAACAAGCCTACATAAATTATGCACTGTGTTTCCATTCATTTCTATTGAAATGAAAGATTGGAACGTAATCCTTTAATCTTCTTTAGACGGCACCCAACAATGATATTAATGTGGTAATTAACAGCAGATTGACACAGACAAATCCATATTGACCACACTGTGGTCTATCACACTATCCTCTTCACTGGTTTATGAAGAAATCAAACAGTTTTCCATGACAGGATTGTTTATGTGAAATTGCAGGGTTCGACACAGGAAGTTAGCCATGCTCAGCATCTCTCTCTCTCTCTCTGCAGTTTCATTTCAGAAGTACTGTAAAACATTTATGTTAACCCAGAGTTAAACTGTATTTGCTCTGCATGACTACTCCAAAATAATATCTCAGTTTTAATGAGTGGTAAATAGAACGAAAGTCTAAAAATCTAAAACCACAACTCGTATTCCAAGCCATATTTCTTAATATTGTGTCCATAACCAAATATGTATTCTAGGGGTGAATAGAAAATGTGCTCTAAACCAATACACATATGAATACTGTATTTTTTAAAGAAAGCTTTAAAACCTCACAAGGCATCAGGCTGAGGCTACAGCTGTCCATTAAGCCTGGGAACCTGTGGGATGTAACAAAAGAAATAAATAAATAAAAATCGACAAGTAGGTGGTTTTTATCTTCATGTGGGTGTGAGCAAGTGGTGAAATATGAAGCTCATGACACAAAAAAAAGCCACATTCATTGACATGAACATGCAGTGCTGCCCACTGCCTTTACAGCATTCATCCTTAGTAACTGCCTGTTCAGGGTTGCTTTGGCTTAAATTAGATTACTAATTTGTTAATACAGGGTTAGTCAAAATTCTGTTAACATTTAAAAGGTAGAAACCATTTATTCACAAAACATACATCATATGTGCAAGATGATTTACAGAACGGTCTCAACCTGTTCAACACACAAAAACCAGCGAGCAACTGTACCATTTAAAGCCCGGACACACATCTCATCTCATTATCTCTAGCCACTTTATCCTGTTCTACAGGGTCACAGGCAAGCTGGAGCCTATCCCAGCTGACTACGGGCGAAAGGCGGGGTACACCCTGGACAAGTCGCCAGGTCATCACAGGGCTGACATATAGACACAGACAACCATTCACACTCACATTCACACCTACGGTCAATTTAGAGTCACCGGTTAACCTAACCTGCATGTCTTTGGGGGAAACTGGAGCACCCGGAGGAAACCCACGCGGACAACATGCAAACTCCGCACAGAAAGGCCCTCGCTGGCCACGGGGCTCAAACCCGGCCCTTCTTGCTGTGAGGCAACAGCACTAACCACTACACCATCGTGCCGCCCCCTGGACACACATTTCGTGGGGAATAGATGATACCACAGTCCTTATTCTGTCCTTGACATCATTATCACAAACTTTCACGCTCCTTCACCATACCCCATAACCAGAAATCACAGGGCGTCAAATCAGGGGAGTGTGCAGGCCACGGCAATGGTCCACCGCGACCTATCCTTCGACCTGGAAATGTGTGGTCGAGATAAGCACGAACAGTACAGCCAAAATGTAGTGGTGCACCATCCTGTTGGAAATACCCCACCAATCAGCTCTGTAGTGGAAGTTCATCAATAGCGTACTGCTGCACCATCTGCAAGTAGACGTCTGATGTCACTGTTGGGGTGTCAAAAAAGTAGGGCCTAATTACGCCAGCAGCGGTCACGGCGCACCACACATTCAGGAGAAAAATAATCCATTAGTGTTAACATAATTTTGACTAACCCTGTATTTGGGAAACTATATTTGTTAGGAACAACAACGTAGCCTAGGAAGGTCTTCTGCAAGATATCACAACACTCAAAACATGTCTTCTGTGTAGAAAATATCTGATCCATGTACAAGCAAAAATATTATTTATGTGAGCAGGATTAAAAGAAATAAGCACATCTCAAGTTGAGACCAGTTATGAACTGGTGAGGAACTGTTAAAACCAGAATTCAAGGACCATGCTGACAATTCTGGCATTTTTACTTCTGGGTTTTCCCCAGTGTAGCGGTAGGGTTTCATCAAAGTCCCTCCTGTGCCAGAACCTGGTCTTCCCAGGCAGTCTCCTGTCCCAATACTAATCAGGCCCTTAAGGCATGTTGGCGCCGATTTCCGTTTCTATAGCCCTCAGCCTCTCACCTATTACATAGCTAGGGTTACTGTGGGGACACTGGTCCTCTAGTTATCACGAGTATCACTACGTTCACACTGCAGGCTGAAGTGACTCAAATCCGATTTTTTCGCCCATATGTGACCTGTATCCAATCTTTTATTGACAATATGAACGACACAGATCCGATTTTTTCAAATCCGACCCAGGCCGTTTGGATATGTGGTCCTAATTCCGATTCCTATCCAATCTTTTCATATGCGACTTCAGTCTGAACCGCCAGGTCGCATTCATCTGACTTACACGTCATCAACAAGCCACAAACGTCACTATTCTGCGCTGAAGTAGGCGGCGGGTCTCTCAAAAAAAGTTACAACAACATGGCTTTGATGTTCCTTTGAACGGAGGTTGCAGTCACTACCCCGCAGAACGCCTGAGCCAAAACCCTTGCCCTCTTCCTTCTCAACCTCCTCCTTAACATCAGGCTATTGTGCATGTTCTGGCTCCGTCGCAACAACAACTGCATCATCGCCAGGTACTCCATGCTGGCTACTGTCATACACAGGAAACTTTAGGTTACTTCCGTAAACACTGGCCATGCTCACTGCGTGTGACGTCGTCATATCCTGCAATGCGCATGCGGAACACTTTTAGGTGGCTTTTCGTTCATACTGAGGATCACATACAAGTCGCATATATTTGTTAATGTGAACGACCTCACAAAAAAATCGGATTTCACAAAAAAATCGGAATTGAGCATTAAGCCTTGCAGTGTGAACGTAGTGTTTGACTCCCTACTCACATCTGTATTGTGGCGTGCCTAGCCAGATGGCAGTAGGTACCATTTTTATGATGGTCTTTGATATGACCTGGGAGCGCAGGTGGCCAAGTGGTTAGAGCGCTTGACCGCTAAGCGAACGGTCCCTGGTTCGAGCCTCGGCTCGACGGGGATCTGGGGCTCGCTCCCTGTCCACCCAGCAGTGAATGGGGACCTGGTGGAAACACTGGGGAAGTTAAAGGCGGCGAGGAAAGGAACTGGCCACCCTACCTCACTATGCCGATGGCCCAGGACAAGTGCGCTCTCTAACAGGCACTTCCCCAATGTACGAATCGTATATGGGACTCCCCCTTGATATGACCTGACCGCAAGTACAGTAAAACTCGCAAACTCCTGGTCAAGAAACAGACACGCTAATTACTAGGCCAGCACGCAGTAGCAGGGTTTCATATTTAACTTAAAAAAACGAACAAAAAATGAAATTAAAAAATAACACTTGGTTTTAGGCGACAGCCACTTCGGGGTTAAATCCAGGCACAGATACAGACAGTGCCATTTCATCACGCCCTTACAGCATGCATGATTGAGTTTGCAGAGATGAAGGGTAAATAGATACTTAGGTTTGCACATTATAGTATATCATCTCCTTCTGATGTAGAAGGACACTGAAATATCATAACATAGCTCATGTCATGATAATATACTAATTATGACGCATTTCATAACCCGTGACCGTGACAGGGCATTGATAAAAAAATTAGAGGCTTAAATACAGCATTTCATCATTTTTTGCCTTTGTGTACACTCCATTCATTATCATTACAACGACCTTAACAAATGTGCTGCTTGCTGCTGGGCCACTCAATAAAATCAATAAACCTTAATCCCTTTCCTTTAATGTTCACTATCTGTCTTTTCTGGCCCTTTCATTAGTTTTAGCACCCTTTCTATTTCAGAGTCTTTCTGTTTCAATCTTGACCTGTTCATGTATCTTCCTTTGCGCAGGATTCGGGAGCTTTCTTTGTGGAAAGAACAATTGGAGGACTTTTCAAGACTTTTTAAGCTTTTTAGACTCATTTTTAAAGCTCATGAACTGCATAATAAAAAGGGAAAAAAGAAAATGTACTTTATAAAATGAGTTTACATGAGGGGCGGCACGGTGGTGTAGTGGTTAGCGCTGTCGCCTCACAGCAAGAAGGTCCGGGTTCGAGCCCCGTGGCCGGCGAGGGCCTTTCTGTGTGGAGTTTGCATGTTCTCCCTGTGTCCGCGTGGGTTTCCTCCGGGTGCTCCGGTTTCCCCCACAGTCCAAAGACATGCAGGTTAGGTTAACTGGTGACTCTAAATTGACCGTAGGTGTGAATGTGAGTGTGAATGGTTGTCTGTGTCTATGTGTCAGCCCTGTGATGACCTGGCGACTTGTCCAGGGTGTACTCTGCCTTTCGCCCGTAGTCAGCTAGGATAGGCTCCAGCTTGCCTGCGACCCTGTAGACAGGATAAAGCGGCTAGAGATGATGAGATGAGTTTACATGACACACAGCCCTGGAAAATCAGTCAGGTGTTTAATGCTAACTACGTAATTTATTTATAGCCTTCGTAGTAATTTACCAAAGTATCTGAGGAAAAACTTGATATTACCATCATCCTTGTCTTGTTTACACTTTCATTCTACCTTTACATTGTGCTACAGCAGCTATGTGCTAGCTTCCTAACTTACTAGTGCTAGTTATCAGCTAGCTTCAATGCTAAGTCCCCATATTTAAGACACACACACACACTTGGGCGGCACGGTGGTGTAGTGGTTAGTGCTGTCGCCTCACAGCAAGAAGGTCTGGGTTCGAGCCCTGTGGCTGGCGAGGGCCTTTCCGTGTGGAGTTTGCATGTTGTCTGTGTGGGTTTCCTCTGGGTGTTCCGGTTTCCCCCACAGTCCAAAGACATGCAGGTTAGGTTAACTGGTGACTCTAAATTGACCGTAGGTGTGAATGGTTGTCTGTGTCTATGTGTCAGCCCTGTGATGACCTGGCGACTTGTCCAGGGTGTACTCTGCCTTTCGCCCGTAGTCAGCTGGGATAGGCTCCAGCTTGCCTGCGACCCTGTAGAACAGGATAAAGCGACTAGAGGTAATGAGATGAGACACACACATTTTAGCTCACATTCACTTAACATTGTAACCTGTACACATTCACCCCATTATAACCCAAATTACAGATTGATGTCCTTGTGCTATTAAATAAGATGCTAGTCAATCATATATTGCATATTTGCTAATTCTGTGCTAACCTGTGACTTTCTTCAGTTACTCACTTAGAACTAAATGCAGCCAGTCTCAGCATCGAAACCATCTACAACAAGAAGACAAAGTCATCTACAGTATATCCCGCGCCCTATATACCAACTATATACCAAATTTCAAGATATTATTTGTCACATTTTTCAAGTTCTGCTGCAGGAAACAAACCCTACCTCTTTATACTGACCTCAGCAGCCCATGGAATAAACCCACCGGACCTTTGGTCCAGGCGAGCTAAAAATTAAAATTTCTCATATTTCTTAGTATCAAAAGGCACAGATACATTACTTAATCAACACGTATACCAACTTTCAAGACCATACCACTCATAGTTTTCAAGTTCTGCTCCGGAAACAAAATCTAACCCAAAGACTAACCTGAGAGACCAAGTCTGAAATTGTTTCCATGGAAACATGAAACATTAAAATTTCTCAAATTTCTTAGTATGAAAAAGCACATCTACATCACCTTGTTAACATGTATACCAAGTTTCAAATCCGTATCATGAATAGTTTTGGATATATGCTCCGGAAAGGACATTGCTCTTAGAAACTAAGTCAGAATCATTTTTTTATATAAATATTTGAAAAATACTTCTTTTTTTCCACAAAAATCCCAAATAGCAAAAGGCGCCAGTTCACATGTTGCTTGATATGTATACAAAGTTTCATGAAGATATCTTCAGTAGTTTTAAAGATATGGCCCGGAAACGAAAATGTGACTGGACGGATAGCCGGACAGAACCCGTTTCTGTCCGTCAGAACTTCATTTGGGTGGGGGATAAAAATGAGACACTGCTGCCTAGGAATACATTACAGGTATTTAGCAGACACTCTTATCCAGAGTGACATACAACATACCCAGAGCAGCCCAGTGAGCAGTCAGGGGTTAGGTACCTTGCTCAAAGGCACATCTGCCAGTCCTGTTGGTCCAGGAAATCGAACCTGTGACCTTTTAGTCTCAAAGCTGCTTGTCTAACCATTAGGCCATGGCTTAACCCTTGTTCAGAATGGTTTTCTTCCATTCATTGTTGAGAAATGACAAACAAAAAGTTCAAAGTTTCATTTTTAAGAGCATGATAATAAAAGGGCTAAATGGCACCGAAATCATCCTTAAGTCATTTCTTTGTGTACCTTCGGGCTGAACTCCAAAGATAAGCCACAAGTATTCCTTTGTGTGCTCGTCTGAGATAAAATAATCCTTCGGGCAGTGGCAGGGAAACTGCACAATCTTCAGATAACCTCTCCAGCCAGCTGCTGGCCAGTCCCCATGTCCCACTCTTGCATTTTCTGGCAAACCTTATCCTTATCAGCTCATGAAGCTGTGAAGTCTTCAGTAGTTTTTATTGGAGTTTCTCAGTGCTTTGAGACACAAGACCATTGGTGTGATGCAGACCTTAAAGATCACTGCTTTATCTCCTGCCAACAAAATGGAAGGAAATTACACAGCATGCTGCTTTTTGTAAAGAGAATATAAGAAAGCCAGTTCGAACCACTTTCAAACTCATTATCTGGCACACCATCTTGATCCTGCTCCCCTTACTTCAATTTTTCCAAGGCAATGACTTTGTGTGTTTCAAATTGAGTCAGCTAATTACATTTTCAAGAGCAGCTGGGCTTCCTAATCAACTTCCTAATAGAAACTGAGTTGAGTGTGAATGACCCAATCCTATGTGGTGAAGATAAGTCACTATAAGATGAACTGGACCAGAGGTGTCAACATTTATAGTTTAATTATATCATTGATGATTTTTGACCCCTACTGTGATACAGGAGACACAAAACTATGCTTTTTTGCTCAGCTAAAGCAGCCATCAGACCAAACGTAACTATAAATCTCTGTGTGGAAAAGGTAATTCACAGAAGGGCAAAGAATGCAGGATGTGAAAAACGCACGTCAGCTGAGAGCCAATCGGAAGCAGACGGCAGGACTACTGTGGTCTCATTGGTGCAAATTATTAAGTAGCACTCATACCCAAATATTGCTTTGTTTTGTACCTTACTGTTGCTTGGTGCATGTGTGGAAAAATAATCATTAACTAGCTAACATTATACATATATACACTACCATTCAAAAGTTTGGGGTCACCCAGACAATTTTGTGTTTTCCATGAAAAGTCACACTTTTATTTACCACCATAAGTTGTAAAATGAATAGAAAATATAGTCAAGACATTTTTCTGGCCATTTTGAGCATTTAATCGACCCCACAAATGTGATGCTCCAGAAACTGAATCTGCTCAAAGGAAGGTCAGTTTTATAGCTTCTCTAAAGTTTACATTAGACCGTATCTGTCTCGTTTTCTTCGCGGATGCACTGTCCGTTTACATTAAAACGCCTGGAAACGCCGGGAAACGGGAATCCGCCAGGGTCCACGTATTCAATCCAGATCGTGTTAGCTCCGGTGCTGTGTAAACATTGAGAATACGCGGATACGCTGTGCTGAGCTCTAGCTGGCGTCGTCATTGGACAACGTCACTGTGACATCCACCTTCCTGATTCACTGGCGTTGACGGCGCGGACTTCCGCCTTGTATCACATTTCATTAAAGAGTATAAAAGTATGAAAATACTGCAAATACTGATGCAAATACTGCCCATTGTGTAGTTATGATTGTCTTTAGGCTTGCCATCCTTCCACTTGCAAGTGGTAAGTGATATGCACTGGGATCACACACACAGCGGCTCAGTCCCGAATCACTGCTTGTGCACTTCACTCGCGCACTCTGTGAGCTGCGCAGGGCAGGAGTGCGCACCCTCCAGAGGGCACTCGCTGTTCAGGGCGGAGTGATTTGGAGCGCAGGATGCCTGCGGAGCCGAGCGTATCCGTGTATTGGTGTTGCTGTGTGCACGCGAATCGTGTATTGGTGTTGCTGTGTGCACACTAATCGTTTTAAAAACAATCTGATGATCCGCTGATACGGTCTAATGTAAACCCCACCTAAAGAGCTAAACTGTTTTCAGCTGTGCTAACATGATTGTACAAGGGTTTTCTAATCATCCATTAGCCTTCTGAGGCAATGAGCAAACACATTGTACCATTAGAACACTGGAGTGAGAGTTGCTGGAAATGGGCCTCTATACACCTATGGAGATATTGCACCAAAAACCAGACATTTGCAGCTAGAATAGTCATTTACCACATTAGCAATGTATAGAGTGGATTTCTGATTAGTTTAAAGTGATCTTCATTGAAAAGAACAGTGCTTTTCTTTCAAAAATAAGGACATTTCAAAGTGACCCCAAACTTTTGAACGGTAGTGTACTTTCCAAAATACCCATTACAAACAACACACTGTTATCATGTGATAAGTTACTGTGTACTTCCAGAAAAAGTCTGAAGAGATATGAGTGGAGGAAATCACAATAGGTAACTATGCAAAGAAAAAAAAGTGAGAATTGTTTTTTTTTCCTCGGTTTTATAAAAATGAGCATTTTGCATTTCTATATGAACAGACAGGTCATTCATTTAAAGTCACGGACTGCAGAGTCATCTGAAATTTAAATTTTTTTTTTTTTATAGTGCATGGTATTTTCCTTTGTCCCGCAAGAACAATATAATGCGGATAAGATGTGATCGTTTTGATATGCTGAGGGTTGCTTTCCTCCGTTTTGAGACCGTTTTCCTCCCACTTGAGGTAAACAGTACGGCCCACAGAAACAGCCGAATGCCAGAAGCTTGAACTAATTAGCATAATTACAGAACTCTGTCACACCAACATGGTGACACGCGGAAAACATTGTGACTCTGCATTGACCTCAGAGAGTTTTGAGTCGCAGGGATGTAATTTGTGGTTGACATTCATGAATAGATCCGTAAAACAAAAGACGAATATATGTTTTCTCTGTTACTGCTTTTGTGTTCTCGTTTCTTTCTCTGTAAGGTCAAAACATAAGGTGTATAACTCCATGCTCGCTACTGTAGAGTCGAGCCCATGCATTCTAAGGCTAAGATAGCTAAGCGCTAGCTAGAATGATTTGGTTATCTGTCCAAAAAAACCTTGCTCTATCTTGCAGTTGCACTCAGTGGACAGGCTTTCCTTTTCTTTTCCGCTGGCTTTTAGCTGGCGGGAGAGCCGAGTCCGCCATGTTTGCTCATGCCACCTTGTTTTGGTTAAAACTAGGTCAAACACGCCCCACGGTGGTCACATGATATTGTTGCTCACTTGCTTCGGCAATCTCCAGAATCGTAAAATGCGGGACGTGTTTTATCTCAACAAAACAGTTACACATAGGATACACAGTGTGTGCAGCAGCGAAACATCTCGAAACTCCAACAGCAATAAAAATAAAATATTTTGCCCAGAATTCAACTTTGCAGTCAGCACCTTTAATTTTAGTTAGTTTTCTTTTTAAAGTATATATTGAGCCCTGTGATGACCTGGCGACTTGTCCAGGGTGTACCCCGCCTTTCGCCCGTAGTCAGCTGGGATAGGCTCCAGCTTGTCTGCGACCCTGTAGAACAGGATAAAGCAGCTAGAGATAATGAGATGAGATGAGAAATATATATTGATAATGTCAATTCAGTAATTGGCCTATATAAAAATATAATTTTAACCAATACATGCTTTTTCATCGATGCTATTAGCATCAAGCAGTTCTATCCAAAAAGATTTTTGTGAGGATTTTTTTCTTGCCTGCTCTGATCAGGAACCATGTTCACTGTGTTTTTTTTAATACAACTCCACTGTCAGAAATAGGGGTACAGTAGGAGTCCATTTCTGTACCCCAAGGTACAATCTACATTATTGTACCCCTTAGGGCTCATTATTGGTCCTCAAGCGGTATATAAAGGGTACAAATAAGTACCTTAGAGGGTACTGCCCCAGTGACAAGCCAGTGTAGCCCTAAAGATATAATAATCTACTTTTCTGAGAGTGTAATGTATAACCTAGGCTCATACCGTAGGCAGAATATTCAGGATACACCTTTGCAAAATACACCACCATTTGTCGTAATGATCAGTTGTAGGCACATTTCTCTTACAAACCAAAGAATCATGCTCTAGGTCACTATATATACAGGGTGTCCCAGAAGTTAAGGGGCACTCTGGAATAATAAACGTAGATCAATACGCCCCCTAAATTCTGGGACACCCTGTATATGTGTGTCTCGTTATTTGTGCTGAAAAATAATGCATTTTAAACCTGTGAGAATGATTGGGACTAACTTCTATCGTGCTTCCACTGGACAAAATACTGATCCACAGACTATATCCTGGTCCACTGCTCATCTCATAATGTTATCCATAACAGTAGGACGAGTTCATTGGAGGCACTGAGGTGGTGGAATAAACTGTTCGTGAACATTCTGTTCAAAAACTGCACAAAATGTATTTAACAGTTATTCCACGAAATTGAGTCATACATGAGCCGATAGCCGATGAGGCGCATAGCACCGAGTTGGCTATAAGCCATGTACGACAAGATTGAGTGGAATAACTGTTTAATTCTATCCACATTCACTGGATTTTGAGAAACAAAGAATTTATATTTTTATTTTTTGCAAATTCAATAAATGAAAACTTTATACAAAATGTCCGATAAAATAATTTCTGCTTAGAATGTAAACAAACCGTTGAAATTACTATCAGTTTGTTTAAAATGCTTGAATAATAGTTCTTGGCAAATAAAAAAGATAGGTTCTTACCATCAAATACTTTTATTCCATATTTTGTTGCCTTTTTTTTGTATTTTGGGGGTTTTGTTTTCGAGTAGAGTCTTTATTTCATCCTCAGATGGTTCAGCAACATGCTCTGCCATTTTGTTTTTCTCTACTCACGGCAGGCTTGTAGTACTCGAGTCCAACTAGTGCCCCAATTTTAAGGACTCATAACTTGACTTGGACTTGAGCACCGATGACTCGGACTTGGACTCGGACTCGTGCGTTAACTGCATTCGGACTCATAAATTGGAGATGAGGACTCCGATTTTTTCTTTATTTTTTGTAACATGCCATAATCATTTGGCATAAGATATTTTTATTTATATCTACATTAATTTTGATGCTAATTTCTTGCAAGAGAATGCACATTCTCCTGTTCATACATCATGCTCAGGAATAAAATAACATTAATGGCGCTCAAATGCCTGGAGAGAAGCCCCTAGGATTGTCCGCTTTGCTTATACAGACTTCTCGCGCAGTGGGAAAAATGCACTGCTATATGTTCCATACATAGAAGAACTAGGGCGGCACGGTGGTGTAGTGGTTAGCGCTGTCGCCTCACAGCAAGAAGGTCCGGGTTCGAGCCTTGTGGCCGACGAGGGTCTTTCTGTGCGGAGTTTGCATGTTGTCCGCGTGGGTTTCCTCCGGGTGCTCCGGTTTCCCCCAAAGACATGCAGGTTAGGTTAACTGGTGACTCTAAATTGACCATAGGTGTGAATGGTTGTCTATGTGTCAGCCCTGTGATGACCTGGCCAGTGCTTAATTTGTGAAGTGGGAGGTCCCGGAACGCCAAATATTTTCAAATACATTTTCGTGAGAGCCATATATAAAAAGTGACGCTGAATACAACTAAAATGCATTTTTATGTATGACCAACAATTTGAGTGTAATATATTCTTTTTCATAATGAAGAGGCTCTTGACATGCCGTCTTCCTCCTGTCCCCCGCTGAATATTTTGACGCAAACATAGCTTGGCGTGTTTCGAAGTGCCGCTTTATTTCACTGTTTCATCGATGCAATCTTGTCATTGTATAGGCCTATTGGACACAAAGCAGAACCCTCTCACCCCACAAAGGCAAATTCCTCTGTCCATTCCTGTTGAAATGTACGGTAGCCTACCAGTCACCTTTTTTCCCTTTTCGCCATGTTCTTTGTCAAAAGGCTTTGCTTTGCGGACAGCTAACTGACTTTTTCATTAAATGGAGGTGTACTTCTTGATCTCAATGTGAGCTGATTAATCTGCGAGCCAGATGCAGTCACCAAAAGAGCCACGTCTGGCTCCCGAGCCATTGCAGACCCCTGCGTTAAGGCAACAACTGGATCAACAATTAACAAATCAAACACAGGTTACAATATATTGATGGCTATAATAAAACACAGCAGAGTAAAGACTTAATCTTGCTTGTGTATCTGACTGAGATTAAAAAGAAAGTAAATAAATAAAACTGTCCTGGCACTTGCACCCACAATGCAGCCCCATAGACCGTAGAACGCATTTGAACAATAGACCTACCACGTGTCGACCGGCCCGGCAGTGGCCCTGCTTGGCAAAAAAATAAAAAAAACTCGACCGGACAATTCCCCGGGGGAAATTGTGAGAGGATGCAGTGCGCGAAGCAATTCGGTCACGCATGTTTGCTGGCCGTGAATGTGTGACCTGCAATGATGTTTCAATGCAATGATCATGTGTGTGCTTGAGACAGCAGCCGTCATGAAGAAGAGCTATTCAAGAGTATAAACAAAGTGACTACAGGCAGAAATTAGCATGTACTGCTATAACCTGGGACAGACATCTGTCCTTACCACAAGGATAATGTTTAATTTGTGCACTGTCCCTTTTAAAAATAAAATAAAATAAACTCTAAACTCTAAGAAGAGTGTTTGTAGTTTGTATGTACGAACAGAAGTGTTCCTAATAAAGTGGGCGGCTAAGCTGAAGTGTCATGCCGACTGAGGCTGGGTTTTTTTTTCACAAAAAAAAAGAAATTCACAAAATTCTTTCACAGTGAGCGCTAGAAGGGTCTCCTGAATAGACTGATGTAATTTTTTGTCTGTAGTGTTAAAAATGAGAGACTTTTCTGTCACTTTTATAATGGGTGTCAATGAGCTAAGACACACAAGGTATGGAGTTTTGTGCTGTTTTTTATGAAGGACCAGGCCTCGAACAATGACAAATAACTCGACAACGGAAGCAGCTATTCACAAAATTCTTTCACAGTGAGCGCTAGAAGGGTCTCCTGAATAAAATGATGTATTTTTTTGTCTGTAGTGTTAAAAATGACGACACTAGAACGACTTAAAAATGAGAGACTTTTCTGTCCCATTTATAATGGGAGTCAGTGAGGCCGCTCACCTGTGCTCTCCTCAGTTTGAGGCTTCTCATTCAAAAACTGTAAATCCTATCGTTTAGGTAGACACATTGTGTGAATCAGGACAAGTTTTCCTACTACTTTTGAGAAAATCATGTCTGTAGAGGGAAATTTGTGGCTGAAAACACAGTTTAAGCGAGAAAGTTTGACCTTTTTTTTCAAGCTCTCTCCACTCTGACTTAACGAGCTGCACTGGTGTGTAACGCAATAGACACCCATTCAAAAGCTGGATTTTCTCCCGGAACCCACATGGCGTTTGAGCCGGGACTGATCCGAAAGTGTAGAACCTAGCAGAAAAGTTGGATACCAGATCCACAGAGGAGAAGTTTTCCTACATTTTAGAGTTTGAATCACGTCTCTAGGTGAAAGCATGTCAGAGCAGTGGATGTTTGAAAAAGTGCTTTTTTTTCAATTAATTCCATAGAAATGAATGGGGTTTTTTTGGGCGATTTTTTTCGCGACTACGTCGCGAAAAAATCATATTCCGTAGAGAAAAGTAATAGCATAGCGAGTCCGATCAAGCCGCACGATTTGATATATTGTTTGTCTGTGTGCGACCTACGGTTATTGAGTTATTTGAAATCGAAATTTGCGTAGGAGGAAGAAGAATACGGAAGAAGAAGAAGAAGATGGAGAAACACGTAGAAGAACAATAGTTGCAGTGCTTTGCACTGCAACCTATGGGCTCCCCTAGGGGAGCCCATAGGTTGCTGTGCTGCAGCACTGCATCCTAATAATAATATCAGACATTATGATCTTAGAAAACGCTTTAGTGACGAACAGTTACAGACAGTAATATGTCGTGATATTATGTTATAAAATATTATTTTTTATTAGGGGCGGCACGGTGGTGTAGTGGTTAGCGCTGTCGCCTCACAGCAAGAAGGTCCTGGGTTCGAGCCCTGTGGCCGGCGAGGGCCTTTCTGTGCGGAGTTTGCATGTTCTCCGCGTGGGTTTCCTCCGGGTGCTCCGGTTTCCCCCACAGTCCAAAGACATGCAGGTTAGGTTAACTGGTGACTCTAAATTGACCGTAGGTGTGAATGGTTGTCTGTGTCTATGTGTCAGCCCTGTGATGACCTGGTGACTTGTCCAGGGTGTACCCCGCCTTTCGCCCGTAGTCAGCTGGGATAGGCTCCAGCTTGCCTGCGACCCTGTAGAAGGATAAAGCGGCTAGAGATAATGAGATGAGATTTTTTATTAGGCTATATATTAAATTATATATTAAATTTATCTTCTAAAATAACAGACTGTACTCATATCACAACCGGTTTATTTCACCATTGGAGATCAGATCACACAAGACATGAGTTAAATGACTCATTTTAAGGATTTAAGTAGGGTATTTAAAAGCATAGCCTAGGATTTCAAGCATATTTCAAGTTTAAAAGCAGTGCCAGCAAACATAAGTGCAATCAATTCAAGTAATAGTTAAGAAATAAAGGGTTTACAAAACAAGTTGGAGAATTCATTTTAAGGATTCAAGTAGCAGCCATAAGTGCAATCGATTCAAGTAATAACGGGTTTTTAAAAAGTGACGTGAACCATTTTTTCTTTTTCAAGTAACACAGTTAATTCTTTTCTTAAGTAGTAACAAGTTGACATGTAACAGCTTTTTTTTTTCAGGGCAGCGATCCACCTACACCCTTCACATAGTCAAGGATTTGTTATGTAACTGGGATTGTTCGCAGGTGGTCGGCAGGTTCAGGATGCACCGGCGCTTTGCCAGCCCATTGTAGCTCTCTCGGGTTGCTCCATCACGGGTGGGATCCTGCGCTGCCTGTGTAAAATGTCTGTAGAGGGCAGGGTAACGTTTAGGATCCGGCTGTCCTGGGACTTTGAAAAATTTTAGTAAGCTTTCTTGTTTTTTTGCCATTTTTTCCACAGCACAAGCTAACGGCTACAAAAAACCCGGTGTTCTATTGAGCAGAAGTATACACCCCATGCCCCCCCCCTTCCCCTTTCACATAGATTTTGTGGATGTCATAGGAGAGAAATCAACAACAGATATCAAAATCAAAACCGAACACTAAACAAATTTTTATTTACTTATTTATTTAATTTATTGTTTGTTTTTTTTTCATTTCATTCGATGATCTGATCCATTTAAATAGCTGCCGGAACACCGAATGAAATGAAAATAGCTGCCGGATACGACGACGGAAGTTCTGGATCTTGTTCCATCATGTTCCAACTCAAATTAAGTCCTGGACCTGGCGACTTGTCCAGGGTGTACCCCGCCTTTCGCCCATAGTCAGCTGGGATAGGCTCCAGCTTGCCTGCGACCCTGTAGAACAGGATAAAGCGGCTACAGATAATGAGATGAGATGTAGAAGAACTATCAAGGAGACGATGGGGACAACCTCGAACTTCAATCGTCATTTGGCAAGACTCCACCCAGAGAAGGAAGTGACACGCTATGTTCATTGCAGTGGCGGCTGGTAGTCTTTCAAACAGGGGAGGCTGGTCGGTTACGATATTTCCAGATTTTAAAAGAAAAAAGAAAAAACACATCAATTTTGCCCATACTCTTGCCTCTGATCTGGCTGATTGTTGGCAGGGTCACAAACTGTGAAATAACAGGTTCTTTTGGCCCATTAGCCTACTGTCCAATATACATGATGGTGGTGTTGGGGGGGTATATTTTAACATTTTGTATTTTAAAATTGTGGCATGTGGCATGTTGTTTAAAAATTGATCATTATTGAAAGCAGCTCTTTGTCAGGAACCTCAGCAGTAACAGCAGAGTGTTCTGGAATAGGCACAAGCACTGACCTTGGGGAGCCAAACATAGAGCTGGGTGCCACACATTTCATTCAATGACACTTTCCCTATATTTTACTTATTTTGACTGAGAAATGTTTTATTGACAATTTTGATAACCCTTCACTTTTAATCCAGGTCTGTAGTATGAAATGTTCTCGGCTGTGTTTTTGTTTAAAAATGTTTTCCAAATTGTAGCTGTGTTTAATTCATATCCAGAAAAATATATATTCCAATATAATATACTCAGCATAAACATTTTAAATAGATTCTATATTTTTGGTCCATCCATGACATATTACTAAAGTAGCCTATTTACTGTTGTTGATGTGGGTCACTTGCTGTTAGCCAATTCACTTTCTCGTACCAGGAGAGCTGAAAGGAACGAGTATTATTCCCTACCTTTTTCACCAAGTCAATTTGAGGCGTTGGTCTACCCTGCTCTTTAATTTTTTTCCTCGAAAGGAAGACTGGCAAATGGCTTTGCCAAACTTAAATCAGCAATGCTTGGCATCCGTGCGCAGCTTTCTTGCTAGCTGACTAGCCCCCTCAAGTTCAAGTTCAGTCACTCAAATAAACGACATTTCTGGAACTAAGATAGCAAACTTGACAACACTATATTTACACTTTATTTACAATGAAAATATATACAAACTAAAAAAGCTGGTAGAAACCGTATGTAATGAATGAAATCGAAATGTAAGCTGATCTCTTACAATACAACACAGCACTTGCGAATCCGGATGGGACTGAACTGAAATTCACCGCTGCCTGTCTATATTTGAAATGAGCTGTCAATCAAAGAAAATATCCAGCCGCTTTCACCAATCACCAGTCTCCTCACGGAAACTGCCATGTCCCTCCCACTGTGAGGCTGGGAGTCCGTGGGCGGGCATTTTCACAGTATTTGTCCAATAACCGTCTTGCATTTTGATATTGAAAAGCGCATAGCTCCCAAATGCCATTGAAGTCCACTGAGGCTGGGAGTCCGTGGGACTCCGTGGGCGGGCGTTTTCGCAGTATTTGTCCAATAATCGTCTTGCATTTTGAGATTGAAAAGCGCATAGCTCTCAAATGCCATTGAAGTCCACTGAGGCTGGGCTGCATCGCGCTGTCACGAGGGGGAAAAACTCACGCGCACATTAGGCGAAATGGGGAAAGTTATACCGGAATGATTTCGCACTGTAGTTGGGTTGAGCACATATATTTCTATGATTCTGGATCTGAAATAGCAATGTTATAAGGTCGGCTATAACATTAGCCTAGCGCAATTCATCCTACACGATGTTCGTCATTTTTAGAGGAGGCTGAGCCTCCCTCGTTGTCTTAGAGCAATCGCCCGTGGTTCATTGGTCTGTTGATAGCGGGGCTTGTGTCGGACTCAACTCAGACTCAACTCGAAATTTTCTTTAATGACTTGGACTTGACTCAGACTTGAACACTGGGGACTCGAGACTGGACTCGGACTCGAGGTTTAGTGACTCAACTACAACACTGACGATTTATGAGCTGATAGCCTAGTAGTAGAGTAGCCAATCAGAGCGTGTGATTGCTCATATCCAGAGAACGTGGATAGAATATATACAGATATAAGCAGTATATGAAATATGAATCTCTGTCGTATGAATCTCGATCACCAGTAAAGTTAAATTCTTTCTTTTAATTCCCCCATCAATGAAAAGGGAGAAAATTGCATTCAAAAAGATTCCAGTAGACTGACTCCGGCCTGAGAGCACCACTGACATTTTGATAGCTGGTACTGATTACAAAATGAACTGATTAGTCTCATGTCCATTTCAATATGGCACATAGCTATTTAAGAACTTGGTCAAAGCTTGATATTCACAATGTGAGGAAATCACACTTTACATACCGTATTTATGGTTTCTTAAAGTAGATGTGAACAATGTTGGGGGTGGGGGGGTTGTTCAGTTCTGTTCAGTTCAGTTGTACATTGGAGTTCAGCAGGGTGTTGGAGCTTGACTGCCTCAGGATAGAAACTATATTTATAAATGTAAGAAAGAATACTTTCTCCTTCAGTGCTTCACGCAAACTCGCCCAACAGTAGTAGGTTAGGTCGTGGACGCACTTTTCACCCAAAACTCTGTTGCCGCCTGCAGGCCTTTTATTCTGTATTGTTATAAGAACACTGTCAGTGATTCAGCACACGCTCATTAACCACTAGGTCCTGTTGCCAAAGATTTGAATCAAGAAAGAGAAAGTGTGCTCTCTAGACTAGGATAGGAAGAAAAAAACAAATCTTTATCTACATCCAAAACTAAAAGTCTCAAAGGTGCCAAATTAAAGTTTTCTAGAAAACCTCAAGCTTAAATCAGGAAACTGTGGCTGTGTTCAGAATGCAGCACAAATCTGATGATTTTTGTCAAGTTTCTGCATTCTGAAGGACAGACATGCACATGAACTCAGATTTCGTCAATCATATTCAAGTCACATAATGATACCCTCAAGTCAAGTCAAGTTTATTTGTATAGCGCATTTTAACAATAAACATTGTCGCAAAGCAGCTTTACAGAATTTGAACAACTTAAAACATGAGCTAATTTTGTCCCTAATCTATCCCCAATGAGGAAGCCTGTGGCGACTGTGAGAAGGAAAAACTCCCTCAGACGGCATGAGTAAGAAACCTCGAGAGGAACCAGACTCAAAAGGGAACCCATCCTCATTTGGGCAACAATAGACAGCATGACTATAACATTAACAGTTTTAATATGAAGTCAGTTTCGTTGATGTTATAAACTCTTCATTGATGGAAACTTGAGTGCAAAGCTGTTCATGACAACTGCAGTCCTAAAGTTAGCAAGTCAACTGTAGTCCTCAGCCATAAAAGCATTACTGTAAGAGTCCAGAGCATCCTCCAGGTTATCAAGTCAGATTAAAATAATTATTATTAATCAAAATATTATAATACATTTAAAATGTGCATTTTCTAGACATTAAAAACTCTACACATGTGACTCGGTCACTCGGGATGCCATGTGTCTTTTTCCGTGATTCAGTGCGCGGCACTTATTGATGTCGCAAATTTGATACAAAAAACAACCTTATTTTTCATGTCCTGTGAGGACGTTTAACAGTTATTCCACGAAATCGAGTTGTACAAGAGCTGATACCTGACAAGGCGCGTTGTACGAGACGGCTATAAGCCGTATATGACGAGATTGAGTGGAATAACTGTTTTATTCTATCCACATTCACTGGATTTTGAGAAGCAGAGCATTTCTATTTTTATTTTTTGCAAATTCGATAAATAAAAACTTTATACAAAACGTCCGACAAAATCATTTCCGCTTAGAATGTAAACAAACCGGCGAAATGACAGGAGCAATTTGTGAAAATGCTATAATAATTATTACTGAAAATGTTTTTAAAAAGATATGTTCTTACATTTTTTTTGTATTTTGGGGGAGGTTTGTTTTCGAGTAGAGTTTTTATTTCGTCCTCGGTTGGTTCAGCAAGCAACACGCTCCGCCATTTTGTTTTTCTTCTTCTTTAGGGTTTTTTTTAGTGGTTGGCAAACCAACTTAAAGGTGCATTACTGCCACCAACTGGGCTGGAGTGTGGAACAGGAGATACTGGTGGGGGGGACTATATTCTTTTAGCTATTTCTCATCTCATTATCTCTAGCCGCTTTATCCTTCTACAGGGTCGCAGGCAAGCTGGAGCCTATCCCAGCTGACTACGGGCGAAAGGCGGGGTACACCCTGGACAAGTCGCCAGGTCATCACAGGGCTGACACATAGACACAGACAACCATTCACACTCACGGTCAATTTAGAGTCACCAGTTAACCTAACCTGCATGTCTTTGGACTGTGGGGGAAACCGGAGCACCCGGAGGAAACCCACGCGGACACGGGGAGAACATGCAAACTCCACACAGAAAGGCCCTCGCCGGCCCCGGGGCTCGAACCCAGGACCTTCTTGCTGTGAGGCGACAGCGCTAACCACTACACCACCGTGCCGCCCTAGCTATTTCCCACCATTTTGTTTTTCTCTACTCACAGTAT
The DNA here is from genome assembly GCF_027579695.1 of Neoarius graeffei. Taxonomy (NCBI): domain Eukaryota; kingdom Metazoa; phylum Chordata; class Actinopteri; order Siluriformes; family Ariidae; genus Neoarius; species Neoarius graeffei. The sequence goes on from NC_083589.1 coordinate 49,642,053, forward strand.
ATGAGCTAATATCCTAGTTGTAGAGTAGCCAATCAGAGCGCACGATTGTTCATATCCAGTGAATGTGGATAGAATAAAACCGGATGTTGCACTTGTATAATAAAACATAATCCATTGAGAAATCGCTGTGTTAGTAGCTAGCGATCTCTTTTACTTTCACCTGAAGCTTTACTTACTTTCACAAAGAATCTTTTCTTAGTAACTTGCCTGGTGAAATAAATAAATAAATGCATGAATGAATGAAAACTAGCACTGCACTATTTACTATACTCAAGCCTCTGTTGTTACTACGACAACCAAAGTGAATATGCAAGCAAATGCAAACAAGATGAATTTTGTCAGCTGTAAATTGCAACGCTCCCACATTCCAAGAACATGCCAGTATGTGAATGGGCTATGCTGAACTCCTGTCTCACTCCCAGTGTTTGCCAGGATCGGCTCCGGATCCACCACGACCATGACCAGGTCACGACCTTACAAAGCAATTCCTGAAGCTGATCACTCTGAGGTGTGGGGGAATTTTAGGTACATATATCTTCATTAATGTCCATTTGAGACTTGAAGAGTTACTCATTGTTTGTTTGAGCCAAGAGAATCAAAACCACAAAATCACGTCCTGATTTAATAAATCTTTGTATGTAGAAATGAGTACAAGTTCAAGAACAGGAGCCAAAATTTAATAATAGGGATTGCAGTAGATTAATTCTTTCATTTGAACAACCAAACCCACTTTAATGATTGTGCAATTTGGGATGATCATTTGTGAAATTTAAGTAGGTATTCAAATTGTTTTTGACAAAAACAATTGATTAGCGCAAAAAAGAAATAATACTAAAGTCATTCGAAGAGAAAAGAAAGCATTTATTAAACTCTTAATAAGAAAATTTACTTGAAATAAATACATGAATGTATTTATATTTGAGATTTGCGTTTTTATGTGTTGCTCTGATCCCAGTATCATTTAAATAAGAAACTGTAAATAGGTTTTAATCTGCATATGCATTTTCCTAGCTCTGTATTCCTTTGTGTTTATATCATTGTGGCAGCGGGGGCGTGGTCAAGCGCCGGTCTGTGACAGGAGGGCGGAGTCAGGGAAGGTAAGTGGCAGAATCACGCCACCTGAGAGCAATTAACCTGTTTGTGTGTCTTCCCAGTGACTGCGCCCTATATCAGGAGGGAGAGCGAGAGCAGAAGGAGCTCAGCCCTGAACCAGACGCCGGTTGTGTGTCTGTCATTGTTATACTGAAAAGTGTGGCAATAAAGCCCTTTATAAAACCTGATCTCTGTTCTGCCGTCCTCTGTGCTCCACCCACACGTAGGGTCTCTTACAGTGGTGCCGAAACCCGGGACAGTGGAGCACCAAACCAGCAGCCCCATGGAATCCTCCCCGTTCGCCGATCTGGTCCACGCCCTCGCCACGGCTCAGCAAAGCCAGCACCAGGCACTCGTTACGCTCCGAAAGGAGCAGGAGCAGCGCTTCGAAGCCCTGGTGCTGGCCCAGCAGGAAGATCGCGAGGCGTTCCGGCATCTCCTCGCGTCGGCGGGGTCCACCAGCGCTCCGGCCGCGGGCCCGTCTCCCCTCATTGTCACCAAGATGGGCCCGCAGGACGACCCCGAGGCGTTCATCACGTTGTTTGAACAGGTCGCCGAAGCCTCGGGGTGGCCGATGGAGCAGCGCGCGGCGCGCCTCCTCCCCCTGCTCACGGGAGAGGCACAGCTGGCCGCGCTACAGCTCCCCGCCGACCGCCGGCTGGCCTTCGCGGACCTCCGCCGGGCCGTCCTCCAGCGCGTGGGGCGCACACCGGAGCAACAGCGCCAGCGCTTCCGCGCGCTGCGACTGGAGGAAGTCGGCCGGCCGTTCGCGTTCGGCCAGCAGCTCCGGGACGCCTGCTGGCGGTGGCTGAGGGCCAACGATCGCGACGCCGAGGGAATCGTCGACCAGGTGGTACTGGAACAGTTCATCGCCCGCTTACCAGCCGGAACCGCGGAGTGGGTCCAGTGCCACCGCCCGGCGTCGCTGGATCAGGCAGTCGAGCTGGCGGAGGATCATCTGGCGGCTGTCCCGGCGGCAGGACAGCAGATGGCATCTCTTCTCTCCTCTTCTCTCTCTCTCTCTCCCCCTCCTCCTGTGTCCTGTCCTCGCCCCATTCCCCCTCCGCGGAGGCGGGGGCCGGCACCCCCCCAGCCGGCCCGCCGCACCCGCGGTGCCCTCCCGTTTCTCCCTTCTGTGTCTGTCTCTCCCCCACCTCAGGTGAGTGAACCCCAGATCACCGGTGCAGAGGGAAAGCCCGGGCCGGTTTGCTGGCGCTGCGGGGAACCGGGCCACCTTCAACAGCAGTGCACGGCAATGGAAGTGGGCGCGGTGGTTCGGATCCCCGACGCGCCAGAGGCCGCCCTCGATCGGGCCGGAGCGTATCGCATACCGGTGAGTATCCAAGGGGCTACATATCAGGCGTTGGTGGATTCTGGTTGTAATCAGACCTCAATTCGCCAAAGCCTGGTTCAAAACGAGGCATTGGGGGGAGCACAAGGGGTGAAGGTGTTATGTGTGCACGGGGATGTTCACAGCTACCCTTTGGTGTCGGTCCACATTATTTTCAGAGGGGAAAAATTCATAGTAAAGGCGGCGGTTAATCCTCGCCTTACCCACTCTCTAATTTTGGGGACTGATTGGCCGGGATTTCGGGGTTTAATGACACGCCTAGTCGAGAGTGGGTCCTGCCATTTGACAGGGGGAGGTCCCGGTGTCGCTTTGGCGGGAGCAGCTGTCACAGAGCCGTCTACGTCATCTCCGCGTCAGAGTGAGGAGCCGCCGGCTCCTCCTCTCTCTATTGGGGAATCCCTCGCGGATTTCCCATTAGAGCAGTCGCGAGACGAGACTCTGCGGCATGCGTTTGACCAAGTGAGAGTAATCGATGGTCAAACGCTCCAGCCGAACGCCACCCCGTCCTTCCCCTACTTCGCGATTATGAAAGATAGATTATACCGATTGACGCAGGACACTCAAACGAAAGAGCGAGTCACGCAGCTTTTAATTCCGAAGAGCCGCCGGGAATTGGTATTCCAGGCGGCTCACTTTAATCCCATGGCTGGACACTTAGGGCAGGATAAGACACTAGCCCGAATAATGGCCCGTTTCTATTGGCCGGGGATTCGCGGCGATGTCCGTAGGTGGTGTACGGCATGCCGCGAATGCCAGTTAGTAAACCCAGCGGCCATTCCAAAAGCGCCTTTGCGCCCTCTACCGTTAATCGAGACCCCGTTTGAGAGAATTGGGATGGATCTCGTCGGGCCATTAGATCGGTCAACACGAGGGTACCGCTTTATATTAGTTCTGGTGGACTATGCAACGCGATACCCGGAAGCAGTGCCTCTGCGCAATATCTCAGCACGCAGTATTGCAGAGGCACTCTTCCGCGTCATCTCCCGAGTTGGAATCCCGAAAGAGATTCTGACTGATCAAGGCACTACGTTTATGTCACGAACACTGCGCGAACTGTATGGGTTATTGGGGATTAAGCCGATCCGCACCAGCGTGTATCACCCACAAACGGACGGTTTAGTGGAACGATTCAACCGCACCCTCAAAAATATTATTAAAAAATTCGTAAGTGAGGACGCACGTAACTGGGATAAGTGGCTCGAACCCTTGCTGTTCTCAGTGCGAGAGGTCCCCCAAGCCTCCACGGGGTTCTCCCCGTTTGAATTATTATATGGGCGTAAGCCGCGCGGCATCCTGGACGTGCTGCGGGAAAATTGGGAGGAGGGACCTTCACAAAGTAAGAACGAAATTCAGTACGTTATGGACCTGCGCGCAAAACCTCCACACGCTCACCCACCTAACTCAGGAGAATTTGCGGCAGGCCCAGGAACGGCAAGCCCGCCTGTACAACAAGGGTACGCGCCTTAGAGAGTTCACTCCGGGAGATAAGGTACTCGTACTGTTGCCCACGTCGAGCTCCAAATTGATCGCCAAGTGGCAAGGACCCTTTGAGGTCACACGGCGAGTCGGGGACGTCGACTATGAGGTGAGGCGAACGGACAGGGGTGGGGCGCTACAGATTTACCACCTCAACCTGCTTAAACTCTGGAACGAGGAGGTCCCCGTGGCGTTGGTGTCGGTAGTTCCAGAGAAGGCGGAGCTGGGGCCGGAGGTTCAAAAAGGGACATTGGCATCACGTACCTCTCCGGTCCCCTGTGGAGACCACCTCTCCCCGACCCAACTCACGGAGGTCGCCCAGTTGCAGACCGAGTTTTCGGATGTGTTCTCGCCCCTGCCCGGTCGCACTAACCTCATAGAGCACCACATAGAGACGCCCCCGGGGGTGGTAGTGCGTAGCCGCCCTTACAGGCTACCTGAACACAAAAAAAAGGTGGTTCGGGAAGAACTTCAGACCATGCTCGAAATGGGCATCGTCGAGGAGTCCTACAGTGACTGGAGCAGCCCGGTGGTCTTGGTACCCAAGGCCGACGGGTCGGTCCGGTTCTGTGTGGACTATAGAAAAGTCAACGCGGTGTCTAAATTCGACGCGTACCCAATGCCTCGTATTGATGAGTTGCTCGATCGACTCGGCACTGCTCGCTTTTATTCGACACTGGATTTGACGAAGGGATATTGGCAGATCCCCTTGACTCCACTATCCCGAGAAAAAACGGCCTTTTCCACACCGTTTGGTTTACACCAATTCGTCACCCTTCCGTTTGGGCTGTTTGGGGCCCCCGCAACGTTTCAGCGGCTGATGGACAGAGTCCTCCGCCCTCACGCCACATATGCGGCAGCATATTTAGATGACATAATCATCTATAGCAATGACTGGCAGCGGCACCTCGAACATCTGAGGGCCGTCCTTAGGTCGCTGAGGCGAGCGGGGCTCACAGCCAACCCAAAGAAGTGTGCGATTGGGCGGGTGGAAGTACGGTATCTGGGCTTCCACTTGGGCAACGGGCAGGTGCGTCCCCAAATTAATAAGACGGCAGCAATTGCGGCCTGCCCGAGGCCCAAGACCAAAAAGGGGGTGAGACAGTTCCTGGGGCTGGCTGGCTATTATCGCAGGTTTATACCTAATTATTCGGACGTCACCAGCCCGCTGACTGATCTCACTAAAAAGGGGGCACCAGATCCGGTCCAGTGGACGGAGCAGTGCCAGCGGGCTTTCTCAGAGGTAAAGGCTGCACTGTGTGGGGGGCCACTTCTACACTCCCCTGACTTTTCTCTCCCTTTTATGTTGCAGACCGATGCGTCGGACAGAGGGCTGGGGGCGGTTTTGTCCCAGGAGGTGGAGGGGGAGGACCGCCCTGTCCTGTATATCAGCAGGAAGCTGTCGGTGCGTGAGGGGCGCTACAGCACCATAGAGAAAGAGTGTCTGGCCATCAAGTGGGCGGTTCTTGCCCTCCGGTACTACCTGCTGGGGCGCCCTTTCACCCTCTGTTCGGACCACGCGCCCCTCCAGTGGCTCCACCGCATGAAAGATGCCAACGCGCGGATCACCCGTTGGTATCTGGCGCTCCAACCCTTTAATTTCAAGGTGGTCCACAGGCCGGGGGCGCAGATGGTCATGGCGGACTTCCTCTCCCGTCAAGGGGGGGGGGAGTCGGCTGCAGGCCGGACGGCCGCCCGGCCTGAGTCGGGCGGTGGGGGTATGTGGCAGCGGGGGCGTGGTCAAGCGCCGGTCTGTGACAGGAGGGCGGAGTCAGGGAAGGTAAGTGGCAGAATCACGCCACCTGAGAGCAATTAACCTGTTTGTGTGTCTTCCCAGTGACTGCGCCCTATATCAGGAGGGAGAGCGAGAGCAGAAGGAGCTCAGCCCTGAACCAGACGCCGGTTGTGTGTCTGTCATTGTTATACTGAAAAGTGTGGCAATAAAGCCCTTTATAAAACCTGATCTCTGTTCTGCCGTCCTCTGTGCTCCACCCACACGTAGGGTCTCTTACAATCATATTGTATCATTGGTTGGAAACGATACCTAATGTACATTATATGGCCAAAAGTATGTGGATACTGGATCATCACATCCATATGTGGTTCTTCACCAAACTGTTGCCACAAAGTTTCACACAACTGTCATGAATGTGTTTGTATGTTGTAGCATTACAATTTCCCTTCAGTGGAACTAAGGGACCCAGACCTGTTCCATCATGACAATGCCCCTGTGCACAAAGTCAGCGCCATGAAGACATGATTTGCTGGAAGTTTAGTGGCCTGCACAGAGCCCTGACCTCAACCCCACTGAACACCTTTGAGATGAACTTAAAAGCCACCTGCACTGCAATTCTTCTCACCCAACATCAGTGTGAATGTTATTGTGGCTGAATGGACAAACGCTCCAAAATCCATCCATCCATTATCTGTAGCTGCTTATCCTGTTCTTCAGGGTCGCAGGCAAGCTGGAGCCTATCCCAGCTGACTACGGGTGAAAGGCGGGGTACACCCTGGACAAGTCGCCAGGTCATCGCAGGGCTGACACATAGACACAGACAACCATTCACACTCACATTCACACCTACGGTCAATTTAGAGCCACCAATTAGCTTAACCTACATGTCTTTGGACTGTGGGGGAAACCGGAGCACCCGGAGGAAACCCACGTGGACACGGCGCGAACATGCAAACTCTGCACAGAAAGGCCCTCACCGGCCTCGAACCCAGAACCTTTTTGCTGTGAGGCGACAGTGTTAGCCACTACACCACCGTGCTGTCCACTCCAAAATCTATGAATAATAATAATAATAACTGCAAAGGGGGAACAACTCAATATTAAACCAGTAAATAGATGTATCACGTTCATTATGGGGCGGCACGGTGGTGTAGTGGTTAGCGCTGTCGCCTCACAGCAAGAAGGTCCTGGGTTCGAGCCCCGGGGCCGGCGAGGGCCTTTCTGTGTGGAGTTTGCATGTTCTCCCCGTGTCCACGTGGGTTTCCTCCGGGTACTCCGGTTTCCCCCACAGTCCAAAGACATGCAGGTTAGGTTAACTGGTGACTCTAAATTGACCGTAGGTGTGAGTGTGAATGGTTGTCTGTGTCTATGTGTCAGCCCTGTGATGACCTGGCGACTTGTCCAGGGTGTACCCCGCCTTTCGCCCGTAGTCAGCTGGGATAGGCTCCAGCTTGCCTGCGACCCTGTAGAAGGATAAAGCGGCTAGAGATGAGACGTTCGTTATGTCTTCTTATTAAATCAAGTCATTAGTTTTCTTTTGTTACAGACATGTAAAAGTTTTCCTTTACCTGACATGTTTCGACGGTGTAACTTCCGTCTTCATCAGAGGGTCACCCGGATGTTGGTGTGTGATGTGCTTTTATAATCAGCTGATGTTACGGAGGTGTGGCCTCCCTGTCAACATTGACAGGTCACACCTCCCACTGTCAGTGTTGCCCCCTCAGGATGGCGCTCCAGGTGTGGGAGAGCATGTATGCCCCCTCATCCCTGTTTATTGTTCTTGGGCTACGCTTTCTAATTTCTATTGACTCCTTAATCCAACGGTGGTATCTGTTGTTCTCTTGTTGTATGATTTGAGCATTGTCCCAATCCATTATATGATTTTCCCTTCTGCAAGGGAAACTTTTACATGTCTGTGACAAAAGAAAACTAATGACTTGATTAAACCAGTAAATTTTGAAATTATGGGGTTATAAAATCTCATCATTATACTTTAATACAAGATGCTCTAGACGGAAAAATTAAGCAGACTTTAGCTTAAAAAATATGTTAAAGTTGTAACATCAGTCTGTTGGGGAGATGGCCCCGGGCGTGGTCATACTGGATTAGCCAGATACACGGATGGATGTATTAGGAGACGAAAACGAAAGAGGCGCTGCGTGACGTAGGATTCCACACGTCTTCCTCGTTCCGTTCTGGATTCAAGACGTTTGGCCGAGTGGCTTCATCAAGTAAAGCGAGAAAACTTTACTCCTGGAAAAAGCAGCAAATTGTACAGTGAGCACTTTATAGAAGATTGTGGATTTGTGGACAACTTGTACGAAAAAATCACTGGGAAGAAGCAAGACACGAGGCAGAAACGACAACCGAAGCCAGATGCAATCCTGACTTCGTTTCACCACAAAACACCAACACCACGACTGCATACCGTCGTGTCACGCATCAAATGGATGGAAGATAAACAGTTTTTTTTAAATAAACAGGCAATAAACTAGCCAGTACTTTATTTTGATTCCTTTTATAATCCTGCACTGCCATAATTTTTGTTGAGAAATACAAATAAATTGACCGAGAAGTCACGCTAGACCATAATATTATACTATAGTGTAGTATAGCATGCACTTGTACACCTCCGCTGTGCTCGCCAAAAATGACATCACGCACGACGGAGTTATGGCGGCCTCCCTGACAAAAAAATAGTCCCGTCTATTTTCATCACTTTCATGGTTGTATAATTAAGAACAAATTCAACATGCAGCTTTTTTTTTTTACATACAGACCGACTTTTAGGTCAATTTGTTTCTTTGCGAGATATTTTCTTTAATATCCATGGTCTTATAAAGGGATGTTCAGCAAACACGTCTTGTTGCGATAGTCAGGTGTGTGCATACTTTTGGCCATAGTGTCTCATCTCATCTCATTATCTGTAGCCGCTTTATCCTGTTCTACAGGGTCGCAGGCAAGCTGGAGCCTATCCCAGCTGACTACGGGCGAAAGGCGGGGTACACCCTGGACAAGTCGCCAGGTCATCACAGGGCTGACACATAGACACAGACAACCATTCACACTCACATTCACACCTACGGTCAATTTAGAGTCACCAGTTAACCTAACCTGCATGTCTTTGGACTGTGGGGGAAACCGGAGCACCCGGAGGAAACCCACACGGACACGGGGAGAACATGCAAACTCCGCACAGAAAGGCCCTCGCCGGCCACGGGGCTCGAACCCAGGACCTTCTTGCTGTGAGGCAACAGCGCTAACCACTACACCACCGCACCGTGCTGCCCCTGGCCATAGTGTATCAGTTATAAATTTAATGCATGTACTGAATAAAAGTGGCTTGTAAAAAGCTGTTCAACTAACACTGACTTACATTTCGCCTGGTACATTTAGTCCAGCAAAACCTCATAGAAAGGAAAATAATCATTTTTTTTCTTCAATCCGCAGCGCTCCAGTGAAACTGACAATTGTTCCATCACCAAAGCCACACAATATGAGGCTTACTTTCCTTTAATAAGCTGATTAAGTTGATTCTCCGACACACAAACATGCCTGAGTACTGTATATGCAAACTCCAGCCCACCTCCCTCTCTGTGTGATGAAGCAGCCGTGACAGTAAACTGCTCGCGACACTAAGACGCTCTGATTACATGTGGCTAAATATTTTCACTCTGCATCTCCCCGACAACTATGCAAACACAGCAATAACTTCTCTCGTGAATTGTCTTCTAGTGCTAAATGTTTATGGCCATGTTTGTTTCTCTTGGCATGACCATGGAAGTGTGTATCATTTTCTGAAAAGCAACCTCATCCTGAAAGCTTATCTTGTTTATAGACACACGGAGGCCATGTGGGCAATTTCTTCCTGCCTACTTACTCAGCAGGTAAGATGAAGGCGAAGGACAAGAACCAAGGTCAATCGTACAGCGGGAAAATGTCACAGTGTGTGTGAATCGTGATTCAACTTTGGCTATTATTACAGCATTAAACTATTGACACTAAAGACAGCAATAGTACAGTGAAGGGCAAAATTCTAGCTGTGTTGAAAAAACCTAGACGATATGATTCAGTTTGTTTGCTCATTAGCCAGCCTAATGTAACAGCTGGAAAAGAAAAAAAAAAAGGCCATTCAGTACACTGAGTTCACCCAGATTTACTCCAAGTATTCCCTTACAAAAAAGAAGTTTATTCAAGTGTGCTTCTAATATACTTCTTTTCAACTAAAAATAAGAGAGTATGCTTTCCGTTTACTTTTTATTTACTTATCAGAGATATACTTAATAAAGTTATACTTGGCCTATACTGAAAAGTATATAGAAAAGTCTAAGTATATTAAGCTTATACTTAAACTGTTGATCAAGATATACTTAACAAAAGTGTAATAAAAGTATTAAAATAGTTGTGCCTTATGTTTAAGCGTGGGTGGCACGGTGGTGTAGTGGTTAGCGCTGTTGCCTCACAGCAAGAAGGTCTGGGTTCGAGCCCCGTGGCTGGCAAGAGCCTTTCTGTGTGGAGTTTGCATGTTCTCCGTGTGGGTTTCCTCCAGGTGCTCCAGTTTCCCCCACAGTCCAAAGACATGCAGGTTAGGTTAACTGGTGACTCTAAATTGACCGTAGGTGTGAATGGTTGTCTATGTGTCAGCCCTGTGATGACCTAGTGACTAGTCCAGGGTGTACCCCACCTTTTGCCCGTAGTCAGCTGGGATAGGCTCCAGCTTGCCTGCGACCCTGTAGATCAGGATAAAGCGGCTAGAGATAATGAGATGAGATGAGAAGTTGTGAATGACTCGTATACTCCTTTTCGGGTTGTAGCAAATATTTGTTTTCAGTCCATATTTTCCTGAAGATGTATATATCCTTTTTCATTGCGTTCTCCATTACTGCACTTCAGTTCCTCTCCAAACGAATGACACGCCCACTGATGTCATCATGGTTCACGCTGGAAAACCAGCTATATTTTGGTCTCAGCTTGGAAACAACTTTTCAGGTTCTGAACCAATGTATTTTTGGTTGAAATGTTCCAAAAGGTTCAAAATTTGGTGTGCGAACAAGAACAGAACCCATTCCCTGTTGGTCAAAAAAGGGTAACGGTAGCACTTAAAGTAAATATGTGGTTCACGTGTGTTCTAATTTGTTCTAAGGTATATACAGAACAAGTGCATGGACAATTTATACTGTCACATTTTAGTGCACTATATATCCTGTACTTTGTGAACTTTTATCCTACAGTGCTGTTAAATCTGTTTCAGTAGAAAGTGTTGATTTTTTTCACAGTAGTTCTGGCTGTAAGGTTTATATTAATGCATTCTACCTTATCATGGTAACGACTTACATATGAATTTCCATGGTGGACTCTTCCCAATCTGTCGAATAATAAGTGGATTGAGAAACGTGTTATTTGACAAAGACAAATGCATAATAGGTTTCTGTGAGGAGACTTTTATTTAACATTTTTGGAAGGAGTCTCCAGTGTCAACCATTTTTACCTCGCCCATGATGGAGTAAGCGGGATGGAGTAATTAGTGTGGTTTGTTTGTTTGTTATCAGCTTATAGGAAGTCCCATATGGGCTTTCAATTGCTGCCATGATCTCTGACCTTGAGTGACCTTGAAAGGTCAAACTGAAGGTCATGGGTTTTCAAAGGGCTATAACTTTAAAATGGTTCATGATAGCCAGATGTTTACCATTATCAACATATAATGAGTGCCATATGGGCTTTCAGTTGCTGCTTTACCTTGAACGACTTTGAAATGTCAAACTCAAGGTCATGGATTTTCATAGGACTATAACCTGACAGCTGATGATTGAGAAATATTACCATTATCAACATGTAGGTATAAAATAAGTGCTACCGGGTGAGGTTTGTTTTGCCTGGCAACACTTGTTTACCAGTCAGAGGTAAAGCTGTAACTAAGTTTTCCACCACAGGAAGGTCTTCGAGACAGACAACTGTGCACTTTGCAGTGTCTCGGTACTTGATACATTAAAGGGGTACCAAATATAATATATACAGTTGCTGATGTGACAAAGTAACGTATTCTTAAGTATTCTATCAAATTTATATACTAGAAAACAACGAAATATCTTGGTAATTGTAAATATAATAGTCGGTACGCTAAACGGCACAAGAGTCGCCATTTTTAAAAGACCGTGACGTCAGCCCTACCCACTGCACTAGGAGAGAAGCGTGTAATCATGGCGTCGGGCGCATCAAGTGAAAGCGACAGCTCTGTCGAATCATACGAAGAGATCCCGCAAGACACACTGCAAGCAGGTTATGGCTTAGAAGGGTACCAGTTTGAACCTAGGAGAGGTACTCTCGACTCCGGTGATGACGAAAGAAGAGAAGAAAGCTCGAACTCGCTTGGTGTTTTTCAGCGGAAACGAGTGAAAAGACACGTCTGGAGGATCGTTATGCTTTCCATCGGTCCTGTTATTACACCCGAAAGCAACACACTGTGGCATTGTGTAGCCGATCACTTACAATTCATCCTACTTTCCGATTCACACATGCTATTCCCAACCTCAATGAGCCAACACAACTGGGCACATACATACGTCATGAGTGTTACGCAGAGAAAATGAACGTGCATTCTGATTGGATAAAATTAATATCATGGCGGGCTGTTCAAACTGCGGAAATAGTTTGCTCGAGCTACTTTCAAAACACTATAACTTTCCAACCTTAGAACAAAAAACTTTTGTAAGTCTTGAGTAAGGTTCGTTAATGTGTGTTTTATTGTTATATTTACTCTATATATTGCCCTCTGTTCCCCTTTAACAAACTGTGTTAACTTCAAGAGAACGTGAAACAACTAGAATGTCTGTTTATAGCTACAGTACAATAATGTAAGCCATAGCATAGCACGGCATAGCATAGCATAGTGTTTCTTGGATGTTCTACAGCATTCTTCTTCTGGCTGCTCCTATTAGAGGTCACCACAGCGGATCTGTTCTGCATATTTGATTTGGCATAGGTTTTACACCGTAGTATGGTGGTGTAGTGGTTAGCACTGTCGCCTCACAGCAAAAAGGTTCTGGGTTTGAGCCCAGCGGGGCCTTTCTGTGTGGAGTCTGCATGTTCTCCCCATGTCTGCATGGGTTTCCCCACAAGCCAACTCTAAATTTAGCTACTCTAAACTGTCCATAAGTGTCAATGTGTGTATAGTTGAGAGGAGAAAACCTCTATAATAATCCAGGAGAAGGCAACGGGAAACCACCGCTGCAATTCTTCCCTAGAAACTTTGATGGCTGAAACTGTCAAAGCAGAAAAAGAAGGTTTTATACCAGATGCCCTTCCTGACACAACCCTCCCCAGTCCATCCGGGCTTGGGACCCACACCAAGTATGCACTGTCTTGTCCAACCCCAGTGGCTGGGTATATTATCTAACCTGCATATCTTTGGACTGTGGGGGAAACCCACACAGACAAAGGGGAGAACATACAAAGAAATGCCCTACTCAGCCATGAGGTTCAAACCCAGAACTTTCTTGCTATGAGGCTAAAGTGCTAACCACTACACCACCGTGCTACCCAGAGCATTGAAATGTATAAATAGATAACAGCATGCTGCATCATTCTTTAATAACTAAAAATTGTAATCATGGGCAAATTGCTGTTATATAAAAGGAATAAAACACTTTAGGATGTGTGGTTATAGGAAAATAATCAACAGAGGGGTGGTGTGATGCATCTGACAAGAAGCCCCATCATGTTTTTTTCCTTACATCGTACCATAACTATTGCCGCTTTTCCATTACCAACGCGGCTGAGTTGGGCTGAGCCGTGCCGTGCTGAGTTGGGCTGAGTCGAGCTGAGTGGGGCTGTTGGAGTTGCACTTTGACTACAACCGCGCTGAACCGTGCTGGCTGGAAGTGGGTGGACACATTGGGTGGAGTTAGCGAAAGTGGGTGGACGTCACGTGATGTCGTTAGGCGGCGCAAACAGTGACATCAGTGACCTTTTAAGCGGTAGTCTCACGACCCGGATAGTAAACAATAAACATGGAGGACATGGAGTCGTTAGTGTTGCTGGTCTTGGTGCTGTGGCTTGTTGTCACCGACAACGCCAACAGATACTGGCAAGAGCGTATAGATGAGGCGAGGCGCATAAGGCTTCAGAAATTCTCGTAATTCGTAATTCTTCTTCTTCCGGGTTTATGGTGTTTACAGATCCCAGCATGCTCGCGGGGCGTGTGTGGGCATGTGAGGACACTCCTCCTCACCAATCAGTGCACAGGGGAGTGTCTGCTCATGCCCCTAGCCTCACTCGGCTCGGTTTGGCTCGCTTCAGCCCCACTCCAAAACCGTGCGAGTTTTGGGTGCTGAGTAGGGCTGAAGCGAGCTGAGTCGTGCTGCTCTGAGGTAGTCGAAACGCGAGCCGTGTCGGGCTGAAGTGAGCTGAAGTGAGCTGAAAAAGGGTAGTGGAAAATGCCCATATCTTTCTCTCTCTCTCTCTCTCTCTCTCTCTCTCACACACACACACACACACAAATTTCTTTTAAAAATAATGAACCAAATAAGTTAATAATACAGTAATCAATATTTATCTCATCCATGAGATTTTTTTTTTACAACTACTAACAAGATATTTAACAGTTATTCCACAAAATCGAGTCATACATGACCTGATTGCTAATGAGGCGAGTTGGCCAGAAGCCATGTACGATGAGATTGAGTGGAATAACGGTTTTATTCTATCCACATTCACTGCATTTTGAGAAACAGAACATTTTTCATTTTTTTGCCAATTCGATAAATAAAAACATTATCCAAAACGTCCGACAAAATCATTTCCGCTGAGGATGTAAACAAACCGGCGAAATGACTAGCAATTTGTGAAAAATGCTATAATAATAATAATAATAATAATAATTCTTGACAAATAAAATAGATACATTCTTACCATCAAATACTTTCATTCCATATTTTGTTGCTTTTTTATTTTTGAGGGTTTTTTTCTTCTTTAGGGTTTTTTGGCGGTCAATGATGCATTACCGCCACTGACTGGGCTGGAGTGTGGAACAAGAGATATTGGGGGAGGGAGAACAAAAACAAAAAAAATATATTTTTAGCTATTTCTGTTTCTTTTAAATACTTGATAATTTTTGGGGTTTGGTTTTCGAGTCATTTTTATGTTGTCCTCGGTTGATTCAGCAACACGCTCCGCCATTTTGTTTTTCTCCACTAACAGTATATGAGCTGATATCCTAGTAGTAGGGCAGCACGGTGGTGTAGTGGTTAGCGCTGTCGCCTCACAGCAAGAAGGTCCTGGGTTCGAGCCCCGGGGCCGGCGAGGGCCTTTCTGTGTGGAGTTTGCATGTTCTCCCCGTGTCCGCGTGGGTTTCCTCCGGGTGCTCCGGTTTCCCCCACAGTCCAAAGACATGCAGGCTAGGTTAACTGGTGACTCTAAATTGACCGTAGGTGTGAATGTGAGTGTGAATAGTTGTCTGTGTGTCAGCCCTGTGATGACCTGGCGACTTGTCCAGGGTGTACCCCGCCTTTCGCCCGTAGTCAGCTGGGATAGACTCCAGCTTGCCTGCGACCCTGTAGAAGGATAAAGCAGCTAGAGATAATGAGATGAGATGAGATCCTAGTAGTAGAGTAGCCAGTCAGAGCACTCAATTGCTCATATCCAGTGAATGTGGATGGAATAATTACAATTAACTTATATCCTCCTCATATCCTCCTCATAGCTTATATAACCTGAACACATTCTTTTTTGAACAGATTTTGCAGCAGTATAAAGACTTTAATACGCAGATGCTGTCAACTTTTATCCTCTCATTTTGCCTTGATATTGACTTCAGCCATGTGACGCTCCATAAAAACTGATTTTAGCATGAAACTGAGTGGAGCAAATCTGATTTGTACTGTGTGACAGAAAAAGAATTAGCTCATGCCAGCCGATTTCACCTCATTGCATTGCTGTGATTTTCCAAATTCGAATGATTAAGATATAGCACAGATAAGACATGCAAAATGTCGGTGACGAATTCTTTGTTGCTAGTGCGACAAATTCCTACTTCCTGGTCTTACCTTTGTGATCTTCAATAAAAAGGATTTAACCATAAGGGTTTTATTGATGTGTACTACTGTATATCCACTGTGGGATAAGAGCATGCTTAATAACCTGCTCTCTCTCTCTGTGTGTCGAGCCACACTCCTGTGTCCTCATGCTGCCCGATGTGATGTTGGTTCCGGATCCTGACACACTTCTCCTGCTGTCTGCTCTCACCCTCCAGATCTGCCTGATTTATCCTGATGCTCTATTTCTGCTTGGTGCTTTCTGAACTTGTGACTCATATTCAGTTTCTGTGGATGGTCCCACATGGGCACCCTTCCTTGGATACACTTCCCAAAAACAGTTCATGGCTCATTCTTTTTCCACCTGCATACTCTAGACTTCTCCCTAAGAACTTCTGCTGTAAATAAAGGCTAAGATTACTGCTGTGATTGATGCTCACACTGAAAATTTCAACACATTGTTTAGTGCTGTTTCACTTTATAGTCTACAATTGTATAAAAGTCACCCAGAAATAAATCACCCGCAAGAAAATGGCTTCCCTTTTGGATCTGGTTTCTCATTAGGTTTCTTTCTCATGTCATCTCAGGGAGATTTTTTTTCTTGCCCCTCTTGCATATGGCTTGTTAATTCGAGGTATAAATATAAATTGACATCCGGATTTCTGTAAAATTCCTTTTTGAATATGTCTACTGACATACTGAATTGAATTAGCGTGACTTTGGTTTTTCTGTCCAGCAAAACGTCACTCAGTCACTTTCTGCACCTTAAAGTGCCATTCCACCATTGGATGTATTCTTTGGCATAAAATACAATATATTTTATGACAACATGACTAGACAGAGAAATCTTTTAGCTTCAAAATGATATATCAAACATAATTTTTTGACAACGACAAGTATATTAATTTTGCGACCAAAGTCACCTACCCTTTTAATTTCCGCATGGTAGTGAAACGTGATGTCATCGGCAGGTTCCCCTTCTTGTGTACCACGTGTCGGTCTATTTTTAGACCAGGAAACCCCCAAAGTGAGAGAGTCATTTCTCCTCGTATATGGGGGCCAAAAAAATTGCGAAAAATTTTGAGTTAATCTTTCAGTTAGCTAGATTTATTGGTATTAGCTAGATTTATTGGTATTATTTTTATCGCGTTCTATCCGCCATTGCTGATAATGTGTGCCACGTCACACGTCACGTGGTACACAAGAAGGGGAACCTGCCGATGACATCACGCGCGGAAATTAAAAGGGTAGGTGACTTTGGTCGCAAAATTAATATACTTGTCATTGTCAAAAAATTATGTTTGATATATCATTTTGAAGCTAAAAGATTTCTCTGTCTAGTGATACCGTTTATATATGTTGTCAAAATATATTGTATTTTATGCCAAAGAATACATCCAATGGTGGAATGGCACTTTAAAGCATTGCGTATATTCTGCTATTGACCTTAACGTTTATTTCTGTCGTATTATCTTTGTACTTGAACCAGATCTGTGCTACTTCACAAACTGTGGGTTACTATTCAACCAATACTGAACTTTCCTTCTTAAGTACCTCTGGACTGTGTTTTAGATTGCTCCTGTGGTTGCATGTTTGCTTTTTTAATATAAGTGGGGTTTCTTTCTTTATTTATAGTGATATATATAAAGAATTCACAACTTAATTTTGTTTCATTTGTTATCACAAGATTGACTTCATACTAATAAGCTACTCCGTGTCAGGCAGTGTTGTAGTCGAGTCAGTAAACCTCGAGTCCAAGTCCAGTCTCGAGTCCCCACTGTTCAAGTCCGAGTCAACTCCAAGTCATTAAAAAAAATTTCGGGTCACATCCAAGTCGAGTCCACTATTGGTCCGAGTCCAAGACTCCAACCGCACCATTTGACGGTGGCTGTTTTAACGCCATTAACAGTAGTTTGTTCCTGAACATGACGTATGAACAGGTGAATGTGCTTCTCTTTGTCAGGAAGTGTGAAGTATTCCGTCAGAGATGGTTGGGAGACGGATGTAAGTGCAGAAGGTGTGTTTATTAATTCAAGTGAAGACGGTAAACAATCCAGAACGGCAGGCAAAATTGTAAAACAGTGAAACGGGCAATAGGTCGAGCGAGGCAGGAACAGGCTATCATAGACTCGGCAGAACCAAAGACGAGAAACAGGAAATCAGGAAATCAAACAAGGAAATAAGGCTCGGTAATGTGTCAGCAACGTAACTCAATACTTCGCAAAGTAAGTGTGTTTTCACAGTCTTTATATAGGTGCGCTGATTGTGCCTTAATCCTGTGCAGGTACGAGTTATTTACGGCACACGCGAGAGTCCACTTGGCGCATGCGCTGTCCAGAGCGCACCCAAGAGTCTATCTGATGCACACGCCAAGGCACACAGGTGTGACACTCTTACATAAAATTAGTACAGAAATTAGTGTAGATATAAGTATCTTCTGCCAAATTATTATGGCATGTTACAAAAAATAAAGAAAAAAAATCAGAGTCCTCGCCTCTAATCTACGAGTCCGAATGCAGTTAATGCACGAGTCCGAGTCATCAGTGCTCAAGTCCAAGTCGAGTCACGAGTCCTTAAAATTGGGGCACGAGTTGGACTCGAGTACTATAAGCCTGGTGTCAGGTGTCATGTCAGAGATAGATGTAAGTGCATGTTGGTTTTATTTCATCAGATAAGTAAATCCAAAACATCAAGCAGAATCAAATTTAAATAAAAAGGCAACTTGCAAAAAGAATTAGAATGTTTTATGTGTGTGTGTGTGTGTGTTTTAGTCCAAGTGTGTGTAACCAGTAATCAGTTGAACATAACGTAAGAGTGACTGTGTGATATATGTATTTATTCTATCCACATTCACTGGATATGAACAATCACACGCTCTGATTGGCTACTCTACTACTAGGATATCAGCTCATATACAGTGAGTAGAGAAAAAAAATGGCGGAGCGTGTTGCTGAACCAACCGAGGATGAAATAAAAACTCTACTCGAAAATAAAACCCCAAATAATACAAAAAAGCAACAAAATACGGAATGAAAGTATTTGAGGTAAGAACATATCTTTTTTTAATTTTTCAAGAATTATTATTATAGCATTTTTCACAAATTGTTAGTCATTTTGCTGGTTTGTTAAGAGGAAATGATTTTGTCGGACGTTTTGTATGAATTATTTTTTTTTTAATCGAATTTGCAAAAAATAAAAATAAAAATTCCCTGTTTCGTGGGGGGCACGGTGGTGTAGTGGTTAGCGCTGTCGCCTCACAGCAAGAAGGTCCTGGGTTCGAGCCCCGGGGCCGGCGAGGGCCTTTCTGTGTGGAGTTTGCATGTTCTCCCCGTGTCCGTGTGGGTTTCCTCCGGGTGCTCCGGTTTCCCCCACAATCCAAAGACATGCAGGTTAGGTTAACTGGTGACTCTAAATTGACCGTAGGTGTGAATGGTTGTCTGTGTCTATGTGTCAGCCCTGTGATGACCTGGCGACTTGTCCAGGGTGTACCCCGCCTTTCGCCCGTAGTCAGCTGGGATAGGCTCCAGCTTGCCTGCGACCCTGTAGAAGGATAAAGCGGCTAGAGATAATGAGATGAGATAATTCCCTGTTTCTCTAAATCCAGTGAATGTGGATAGAATAAAACAGTTATTCCACTCAATCTCATCGTACATGGCTTATAGCCTCCATCAGCTCATGTACGACTCAATTTCGTGGAATAACTGTTAAATAACAGGCTTTCTCCTGCTTTCTTCATTGTGGATGTTAACATGGGTCATGACCCTATAATGACAGTAACTTGTATTTTCTCTGAAAAAATATCTCTCTCTCATCATCTGTACCCACTTTATCCTGTTCTACAGGCAAGCTGGAGCCTATCCCAGCGGACTACGGGCGAAAGGCGGGGTACACCCTGGACAAGTCGCCAGGTCATCACAGGGCTGACACACAGACACAGACAACCATTCACACTCACATTCACACCTACGGCCAATTTAGAGTCACCAGTTAACCTAACCTGCATGTCTTTGGACTGTGGGGGAAACCGGAGCACCCGGAGGAAACCCACACAGACACGGGGAGAACATGCAAACTCCGCACAGAAAGGCCCTCACCGGCCATGGGGCTCGAACCCGGACCTTCTTGCTGTGAGGCAACAGCGCTAACCACTACACCACCGTGCCGCCCTAAAATATCTATAAAATTGTTTTGAAATAAAATGTCTATTTTTACCTTAATATTTACAGTTTCTCTGATATTAATTAGATTATTACAATATTTGGCTGGCTAACTATTTCATTTGGGATTTTGTTTGTTTCTTAACTTTTTTTAGCGATTTTTTTTTTTAATCTGGCAAGGTTTTAAATTTTGAATTTATCTTCTTGTAAGATTCTCACACACATTTTAGAGTTCTTCCAGAGTATTTTAATGACTTTTTGGGGGTTGGGGTAGGGGAGAAACCTCGCTCGCGAAGCTGCTTAGAACTTTCCCTGAGGTAGTCCCTTTAGCAAACTTAGAACACCGTAGCTATCCAAAGAACCTTGAAGAGAAACACGTTTTCCCCTAAAAGTGTGAACCCGATTAAAAGTGTTCCAGCTGTTTTTGCCTTCCAGCATTTTAACGATGACATCACTGTGAATTACACATTAAAAGTAACCACATTAAAACAAACAGTAAAGGTTTGTAGCTATGAGAGTGGGAAATGTAAGGCCCTGAGAGTTTACACAGTTAAGGAGAAGGATGAAATGTCCTTCTAAAGGTTCAAAGAAGATGAAGAAGGGGCAAGTGAGACCTCTTCCATCTTCTTTTCCTCCAGGTGTCTTGTTCTCGTCCTCCATCTTTGTTGGTGCAATCCAGGAAATAATGCAAAGGAAGAACCCCACAGAGACACACCTGCAGCGTGTCTGCCACTTTCTCTGCATTTTTGTCTTTTTTCCAGAGATCGGATGGCTCTATCCATCAGAGCTGTCAAGGACGAGTTGGCTTAGAGGCGGAGCTGTGCCGCGTGGGACTCGCCTCATTTCCCCGCTCTGATTAGCCTGGTTCAGCACTCGCTTCTTCCCCAAATCCTCCTCCTCCTCCTCCTCAAAAGTTATCTGTGTGTGTCTTTTTTCCTCTCATCTCACTCTCTTTGTGTTGAAAGCTCATGGGAGTGACTACACACCACAAGAAGCTCACTGTTGAAGTAACCAAACGAATAGCACCCAGGGCAAAATATTGCATCTATTAAACTTGCTGTTGCGTGTGTGTGAGAATACTTGGGACAGGATGCCCATTTTAACTGAAGCTTGCCTTGGTACCGTATGAGTCTGCAAGACCTACTTTGAGACGTGATCTTGCTACCACCAGATTTGCCTCATACCATCTAAAAATAAAAAAGCTACCAATTCTGTTACAAGCCGAATCTCACCTGTGTGAAGATGTAAAGAAGTGGCTGCACATATTCATAGAGGAGTAAAGAGCCATTCCACTGGAGGAGAAAAGAGAACTCTTTTCTATAAAGAAGGTTCAGTTGTGAGAAACCCCGAAGGAACCCTGGAGCGTCTGCTGTTAGGTGGGGACTTGCTGAATCATTTGGCATGTGTGCTCTCAGGCATAGTCTGGCCTACTTTCAGCCCCAATGGCAAAACAAATGGCTAAAGTAGGACTGGCAACCCAATAACACACATCATCTTTTAGGACAGGACCAGGAGCAAGCTGCATCCATCAATGACACGACCCAACTGTGCATGCTAAGTTGCTGGGAGCTGGTTAACATTAAAATTGGGTAAGTCACTTGCAAATTTGTTTTCTATTTTTGGGTACGTTTCTACATTTGCACCAGGGGTGTGTGGCTGGCTGGTCTAAATAAGTTCATAGGGCCAAGCCTCTCAAACTTTCCTTTCAAATAATACAAAAGCATTAATACAAGGTTTTCAATTCAGGCATACACATTAGATTATCTGCTGTTAACAAATGCCTTAAAGTGGATTGTTTGTGTCACCAAGTGCAACAGCACCAACAACTGTTGTGAAAAGAAATACAGATTGGTATGAACAAGTGAGGCTGGGACTGATTTCCTCCTAGCCCAGACTGTAGACTCATGCAGTCTATCAGTAACAGTCACGTCAGATGATTACACAGAGTGATTTTGCCCTACATGGGGGAAGCCATGGCCTAATGGTTAGAGAAGCAGGTTTAAGACCAAAAGGTTGCTGGTTTGATTCCCTGGACTAGCAGGAATGGCTGAGGTGCCCCTCAGCAAGGCATCTAACCCCCAGGCTGCTCAGGATATACTGTATGTCACTCTGGATATGAGTGTCTGCTAAATGCCATTAATGTAATGTACAGTATTAGCTCATCCAACCGGCAGGTGATGAGCTTATGCCATCATGTGTTGTCCGTCGTCCAGCCACGTTTCACGAAAATCGCTTCTTCTCTCTCAATTCTTCACCAATTTGTATTCTTTTTGGCAGGAAGGTAGGTCTGCCTGGGGTGCATATACAGTAGCTTCTACCCACATTTGCATAATTGCAATTAATAATGAAGATATTGAGTAAATAAGTCCTAATGAGCAGTTTCCACACAAATCGCTTCTCCTCCTTCAATTCTTCACCGATTTTGATTCTTTCTGGCATGAAGGTAGGGGTACCTAGGGTGCATATAACTTCTACCCAGATTTGCTTCATTACAATTATTAATGAAGTTATGGACTAATTAAGTCTTAATGAGCAGTTCAACAAAAATCATTTCTTCTCAGGCAATTCCTCGCCATTTTGGATTCTTTCTGGCAAATAGGTCGGTATTCCTAAGGTGTATATAGCTTCTCTATATAGCTTGTATATAGTGTATATAGCTTGCAACATTTATTGTGCAAGGTGGCCCACTTTAGATCGTTCCTTCTGGACTCAATGGGGCTGGAGTGAGCTACGCCGTTATTGGCGGTTTCGTTATTATTATGCCACTGATGCGATATTGCTCAATTGTCATATTTTCATTGTAAAACTATTCGTAGATATTTAACATCACATGAATATCACAATCAGCCATCACTGATTTACTTCTACTGTATTGTATTCTAAGCTCTTCTTGCTGATTTGGTTTATTATTTCTAAGATTTGCCACATTTCTTTGGTCCAGATCTCATTTACTGAGGTCCCAAATAAAAGGTCCTAATTTGCCTGTACAAGCTGATAAATTGCCTGTGCAGTTAGTGGGAGTGTTGCAGCTGATTTACAAAAAAATGTGTAAATGACAGCACATGGAAAGATAGTGAAGGTGCTATTTGTTCTCAATAGCCAGGGCATGTTCAAAATATGATATGAACACAAAATAAAAGAGTATATTCATGAGGTGTACTTTTAAGTCATGCTTTCAAGGAACTTTCTCTCGTTAAGACTTAAGACAGTAAATGCTTCTTTTTGTTTTTTTTTGTCGTCAAATGACAAACAAGTTTTCACAATTTATTAACTGCCCTTTATTCATCGTAAATTGCACATGCAATCATCATTCCTAAAATGTGTTTTGCAGCACCCTGTATTTTTCACTTTTAGGTAGAAACACCCCCAAGTTACACATTCATTAAGAATTAAGGCATGCTATTTTGTTCATGTGAGAGACTCAATCCACCATGGACCCTGTTATTAAATTAGGTTGGACATTTTTTATGGCCCTCTGTGGACTAACACCTTGTTGTGTGTCTTGATGATCCTGAGAGCTATGCTAGTGGGATCCATCACTCCTGGTAGGGTCACCCAAGCCAGACAGGTCAAAGGGAAATGGCCAGACAAAGAGTAGTCCAATCTTACCCCAGTCCATGACAGTGGGCCAGAACACCCCATAGCTGGGTATTAAAGTGGCAGCCCCACCACCTGGCTAGTCTGCGTCGGGTTAACACCCCAGCCAGACGAACCCTTCCCTGTTACGACATCTACCAGAGATGCCCAGACTGACCTTCAATGGAACCGACCCTTGGCTCTCAACAATGGATTACGATTCATGGATCTATGATACACCATCCGCATCGCAACTTGGAACATCCTCAGCCTTCTCCATACTGGTGCAGCCAGCCTTCTATCCTGTGAGCTCTCCATCTACAACATTTTTTGTTGGTGTTATTGGGTTTGCATGCAAACCTTTCGTAAAGTTGCGCTTCGGGACGTGACTATGGTTTTGTAGTTTCGGTTTTCTGGTGGTTCTTGAAGCCTGTAATGGAAACTAACCAAGATATTTGGACCTAAAACCCAGTGCATATGCATATATCAATCATAATCAGATGGTCATAATTGGATGGTACAGTATTGGTGTGGCACTAGAGACCAATGACACAATCTATTAGTTATAAACAATAAATAAGTTTCATTTGTCATGTTTTGAACTTAACAGCACTATTTGTATGTGACAATAACTAACTTGCTTTGACAACTCATCTCATCATCTCTAGCCACTTTATCCTGTTCTACAGGGTCGCAGGCAAGCTGGAGCCTATCCCAGCTGACAACAGGCAAGAGGCAGGGTACACCCTGGACAAGTCGCCAGGTCATCACAGGGCTGACACATAGACACAGACAACCATTCACACTCACACCTACGGTCAATTTAGAGCTACCAGTTAACTTAACCTGCATGTCTTTGGACTGTGGGGGAAACCGGAGCACCCAGAGGAAACCCACGCAGACACGGGGAGAACATGCAAACTCCGCACAGAAAGGCCCTCGCCGGCCACAGGGCTCAAACCCGGACCTTCTTGCTGCGAGGCGACAGTGCTAACCACTACACCACCGTGCCGCCCCGCTTTGACAACTCAAAGTGTTTATTATCTTTAGCAACCACTTCATCCTGATCAGTGCCATGGTGGATCCAGAGCCTATCCCAGGAACAATGGGTATGAGGCAGGAACACACCCTGGATGGGACACCAGTCAGTCAGGACACTCAGGACACAACATTCACACCGAGTAGCAATTTAGATTCCACATAGACAAGAACCCAAGCTCAGTACTGAACTGCATGTCCATAAAAGATATTTATATCCTTGTTTCACTTTTTAAACAGGATATTACACAGTACATCTTCACCATTTGGCATTGTGCAAATCATTCTCAACAAAGAAACTGCAAACAATTCAACCGAGTATCATGTAAAGCTCTGAAGAATGACTACAAAAGAAATTGCATATTCCATCATATCTGGATCACGCAATTGAAAAAGGCTGCATGAGTCTGAAGTGAATTATAAGCAGCTGGAGTGGGAAGTAAGGAGGCATAGGAAGTACTGAACTGATGAAATGCAAAGTTTTGAGAAATATATGTGCATGTGATACAATTCACCCTGTCAACATGAGTGCTGATTCAGGGCTCCACTAAACAACCTTGAAGTGACATGCCATATTTTTGAGATGGCACTCGGATGCGACCCACAGAGCAGCACCTGCTGCTGGCAAATGAGCAGAAGTTGTTAAGTGAGGAACATTTCTCACCCTGCACATAAAACATCCTCAGGGCCACAGAGAGGAAAGGAAAGAGGAACAGAAGTCTCAGCTGGGACAGGCTAATTCAGGCGCTAATACGCTGGCTCAAATTGTAAACATAATATTCCATCTATCAATTGAATTAGGTACAGAGAAACAGATATTTGGTTTCTACCGGATGTGTTATTTACCAGGAAGAGGTCAGTTTAAAAAAAAAAACAAAAACAAATGGATGGTAATCACACTTTCAACACTAGTAGGGCACTTGGTAGAGTAGAGTGCATACCTCCACCAAGCCACATATTATCAACATCAAACTCAAAGCACTTGAACCTAGGATAATACTAAAGCTGTACACCAAACTTCAGGACAATCCGTTCACTACTTTTTGAGTTACGTTGGGAACAGACAAAAAAAATCCTGGATCTGCATACATATCTGGATTTGCATCAAAATCTAATCGATTGTTCCTTGGCCCATGGCTCACCTTTCCACCAAATTTCATCAAAATTTGCTCACTACTTTTTGAGTTATGTTGGGAATAGCAAAAAAAAAAAAATCCTAGATCTGCATACATATAGATCTTGGATCTACATAAATATCTGGATTTGCATCAAAATCTAATCAATTGTTCCTTGGCTCATGGCCCACCTTTCCTCAAAATTTTATCAAAATCTGTTCACTACTTTTTGAGTTACGTTAGGAACAAACAAACAAATGGAGGTGAAAACATAACCTCCTCCAATAAAGTTGGTGGAGGTAATAAGTGGTGAAAAATGTGAAGTAAAGCCAATTATATCCTTTTAAGCCCTAGGGTGCTGGGAGGTGTGGCCTGCTACAATTATCAGGTCAATATACATTATTTTGGTCTGTATGGGGCAGCACGGTGGTGTGGTGGTTAGCGCTGTCGCCTCACAGCAAGAAGGTCCGGGTTCGAGCCCCGTGGCCGGCGAGGGCCTTTCTGTGCGGAGTTTGCATGTTCTCCCCGTGTCCATGTGGGTTTCCTCCGGGTGCTCCGGTTTCCCCCACAGTCCAAAGACATGCAGGTTAGGTTAACTGGTGACTCTAAATTGACCGTAGGTGTGAGTGTGAATGGTTGTCTGTGTCTATGTGTCAGCCCTGTGATGACCTGGCGACTTGTCCAGGGTGTACCCCGCCTTTCGCCCATAGTCAGCTGGGATAGGCTCCAGCTTGCCTGCGACCCTGTAGAAGGATAAAGCGGCTAGAGATAATGAGATGAGATGAGATGGTCTGTATGGATACGTAAGAGCTCAGAGAATATATTTCCAGTGTCAGTAACAGTGGGACTTTTAGTGTACCTGAGTAAACTGTGATAAACCAAAGGATAACACCATGATAGCAATGGGCCCATAGACAGAAATGCCACTTTTTTCATTCAGCAACACCGTGACTACAGCTAGACCAAGAAAAAAAAAACCCATAAAGTCCGTACATACATACATACTAGAAAATTTATAGTATGTATCAAACTTACCAAAACAACATTTTAAAAACTTTTTACCAGAAGTCAATTATCGTCGCGTTTTATTGGACCCAGTACTGGGTCTGTTGGGTTCAAGAAAATATGGTTAATTTCAGCCAGCTAAAGGATCATGTTTTGTGTCGAGGTCATATCTAAGCTCTGAAGTTATTACGAATCTAATTTTTAGATTCAAGGTAGACGTTGAACAAAACTGGCGACACTGGTGATTGTTCACTGAGAGAAAAATTTACAATAATAGTCATGAATCATTCCAGAAATGTATGGGCAAAGACTTTGCCTCTGTGGTGTATCACCTGCCTAAGGTCCGCAAAGTCGTTTCTAGCGTTTTTGTAGGGATTTTTTCACATTTGCTCACATTTTCCCCAGCCTGTATACATGCAACTAAATGTAAAAATGCTTCAAGCAAAGAAACAAGATCCATAGATTCTACAGACACTCTGTTCCTTGATTATGCTTTTATGAAAACAATAGTGTAGTGTACAAAGAACTACATCTTGCAGAAATCATGCAAAACAAATCTGCAGTATTATTTCTGAACAAGTAGCAGCACAACATGATGAAAAATGTGACCTTTGATTCCCACTTTTCTGTCGCTGAATGTTGAATATTGTGATTATATCACATTACATACTGAATGTAGTTCATCATTATGCTATACTCTAAATAATAAGCAGAAACTCTTTGGGATCTAGGCCAGCTGTGCGCTTTCCTGTTTGAAGTTTGTTTAAAGATGGTGAACGTTTATGTGCATTTTGATAGGAAACGTAATCTCATCTCATCTCATTATCTCTAGCCACTTTATCCTTCTACAGGGTCGCAGGCAAGCTGGAGCCTCTCCCAGCTGACTACGGGCGAAAGGCGGGGTACACCCTGGACAAGTCGCCAGGTCATCACAGGGCTGACACATAGACACAGACAACCATTCACACTCACATTCACACCTACGGTCAATTTAGAGTCACCAGTTAACCTAACCTGCATGTCTTTGGACTGTGGGGGAAACCGGAGCACCCAGAGGAAACCCACGCGGACACGGGGAGAACATGCAAACTCCGCACAGAAAGGCCTTTGCTGGCCACGGGGCTCGAACCCGGACCATCTTGCTGTGAGGCGACAGCGCTAACCACTACACCACCGTGCCGCCCCTAACAATGATATATCCCAGTTACTTTTTATTCAATATTAATAACAATAAACCTTCAGAATGAATACAAAGCTCCAATGTTTGACAAAAACACAAAGTGTTATCAGCGTAGTTACGAAGGAAATACTTCGTTGTTTGGAGACAGGTTTCACCGAGTGGCTATTATGCGTGAGACTTCATATTAGCCACAAAGTCAGAAAAATCTGTTCGTAAAATTACGTTATAATGACCAAATACAATGAAAAGTATTTTTCCAGTCTCACCTGTGAAAGGTAATCTCATGTGATCTCGTTTGGACGGTAAACCTGTTGGTACAGTTAAACGCAGCACATGAATGAGGCATTTTTATTCTCAGCTACTGTCTAGACGCTATACCAGAGACGGTTGAAGAATCTCCACTTTGCCACATCCAATATGGCGGCGAGGATGACGTATGATTCTACGCAGAAGGCGGCGTCTATGTTTATATGTCTATGACTTCCCGGTTGGCGGGATTCTCGCAATGCGATGTGCGCATGATCAAAAGTGGAACGAAGTCTCGCTACCACAAGATAACGCGCGATTTCATAAGACTCTTTACTGGCTGTCTGTGGTGTACAGTACATTTGTAAATGTTATGCGCCCTTTTATCATCGTGGGAATTGATTATAGCTCTAAATAAATATTGAAGTTTTTTTAAAGAATCCGTATAACTTTATTTATACGCCCGTATACTACGTTTATTGAATCAAATCCGTATAAAATACGGACATTCCGTATAGGTTGACATGTATGTAGCATGGGTGTCAAACTCTGGCCCGCGGGCCAAATTTGGCCCGCAGTGTAATTATATTTGGCCCGTGAGGCAATCCCAAATGACTACTCGTCAGATTTGTGTATACAAAGCATTCACCGCTAATACTACAAATCCCATAATGCTCTGCTGTTGTTTTGGCGCGTCAATCAGGACAGGACCCAGAAACGCAGTAGGACGTCCAAACGTTCAACAACAAACGGACAGTTGCCATAGCGACTTCACGCTACAACTTTCACCGTGCTACCCCTTCCCAAAAATGGCGAAAAGAAAGGCAGAAAAACGGAGCTTTCTAGACAGGTGGGAGGAAGAATATATGTTTACATATGTAAAAGACAGACCTGTTTGTCTTGTTTGTGGAGTCAACGTGGCTATAACTAAGGAGGCTATAGATCATAAGGCTATAAATCAGAAGGCTGCAAATAGAAAAGAGGCATATGATCTCATCTCATCTCATTATCTCTAGCCGCTTTATCCTTCTACAGGGTCGCAGGCAAGCTGGAGCCTATCCCAGCTGACTACGGGCGAAAGGCGGGGTACACCCTGGACAAGTCGCCAGGTCATCACAGGGCTGACACATAGACACAGACAACCATTCACACTCACATTCACACCTACGGTCAATTTAGACTCACCAGTTAACCTAACCTGCATGTCTTTGGACTGTGGGGGAAACCGGAGCACCCGGAGGAAACCCACGCGGACACGGGGAGAACATGCAAACTCCACACAGAAAGGCCCTCGCCGGCCCCGGGGCTCGAACCCAGGACCTTCTTGCTGTGAGGCGACAGCGCTAACCACTACACCACCGTGCCACCCAGGCATATGATTTTTATTTAAATTTCATTTAATAAATTAATGCCATTGATGTGTTTTTTTTATTTGAAATTCAATTTAGCATGTCTGCACTATTGTTATAAATTGTATAGTAATAAGCGTTGCTTATTCCATATTCAATGTTAAAGCAAAACTTGTTTGGGTCCATTGGTTCAATGTTGGCCCGCGACTTTGTTCAAGTTTTAAATTTTGGCCCACTGTGTATTTGAGTTTGACACCCCTGCCTTACAGCAGGACAGTTCTGGGTTCGAGCCCGGTGGCCGACGGGTGCCTTTCTGTGTGGAGTTTGCATGTTCTCCCCGTGTCTCCGTGGGTTTCCTCCTACAGTCCAAAGACATGCAGTTAGGTTAACTGGCTACTCAAAATTGTCCATAGGTGCGAATGGTTGTTTCCCCAACCCAGGAATGGGAGGGTTGCGGCAGGAAGGGCATCCAGCGTAAAACGATGCTCCGATTAATATGACATATGGATCAGTAGGTCCACATGGACCCCGACCTGACAATAGTGCTAGACAAGTAGGAAGGAGAACTTTTGCTATATTACAAATCACCTCAAGGGAAGGCATTTTCTAGGTACGGTATGACATGACCCCAGAAAGAAAGTAAATATACCCAAGAAGACGTGTGCTGGGCCGAAGCGAATGTGGGAGATTACTGTAACTGGAAAGCTTTGTACAGGAGTCTGCACAGGTAAATGATGGCTTTGCTGTTGTGATGAAATCACTGGATGCACTGCGTGTCAATGTGCCCCGGTACATCCAGATGAGATTGGAATACTCATGGCCATCTTCTTTGTGCTTGGCGAGCTTTTCTGTGTTTTTCCCACTCTCTCAGGAACACAAGTAAAAATGCAGTTTGCAAACCCTGGCATTTTGGTTTCGGATTGTTAAGGCACACCAGAAGGTCCTATTTAGACTCATTTTAATTGATATTTCTATTTTATTCTAATTGAACTACTTGGATACCCAGGGAGCAGTTGAGGGTTCGGTGCCTTGCTCAAGGGCACTTCAGTCCAACCTCAGACCATGTTAACCTAACATGGTGGTGGACAGTAACAAAGTACATTTACTTGATTATGGTACTTAAGTACACTTTTTGAGTATCTGTATTTTACTTGAGTATTTTATTTTTTTGGAAACTTACAACTTTAACTTCACTACATTTGAAAGGCAACTATCGTACTTTTCACTCCACTCCATTTCTATCAAGGTCCTCGTTACTATGAAGCAGCTTTGAAAGTAGATGTTTTTTTCTTTTCTTTTCTAAAACATGATTGGTTTTCTCGCAGTTGACACTGAGACAGCCGATCAGTAATCACTAGGGTCACGTCACGTCCATAGACTGTATAAAATCAAGTTCAGTGATTTCTCAGCAGCGTTATTTAACATGATCAGTTGATGGCAGAATGGAAGGAGGTGGTTCTTCTGGGGAATGCACACACACCCATGGCCCATGAACCCATGTTTCAGTTTTCTGAAAGGATTAAAGATTCATTTTGTTTGCTTTGTTTGCCAAAAACGAAGCAGGCAAACAAAAACTCGCCGTCCAACCTGCGGAAGCATATTGAGGTATATAAACTTTTATTCCAAGAGAAAGCTTGCAACGAAGTTGTCTGTGCTTTTAGAGCTAGCGATAACGTTGCAATAGCTACGCAGTCTGGTTAGTCAAATGACTTTCTATGGATTTGCCCGCCAAGTTGCCGTCACCTTTTCCACGGCTAACGTTTACACATCGCTAGTTAACTTGGACACTGTTAGTTAGCATGTAAAAACAGAGTTATGCTAACATGAATAACGTTAACTTATCTGAAGTCCTTTCAGAACTATGTTTTAGCATAATCTTGCCAAATAAACAGAATGTAGAAATCTTTCTTTTCTAGTAGCGTTAGCTACCCAATATGATTTCGAGTTTGAAAAGAGTTTGCTAGCATGTCAGGTGGAGTTTCACTGACTAGCTAGCTTAATGTTAAACCACCATGAAGCCACAGCATGCGTTCATTTTGTGAATTCACTTTCTGTCTTTGGTAACGGCATTCGGTTTTGTAAGCGTTGTGGCAATAATACAACAATGTGTTGACAGAAAATGTACTTTTAATACTTAAGTATTTTTAAAAGCAAGTACTTCAGTACTTTAACTTAAGTAAAAATTTGACTGGACAACTTTCACTTGTATCGGAGTAACATTTGAACAGTGGGATCTGTACTTTGACTTAAGTAATGAAGTTGGGTACTTTGTCCACCTCTGCTTTGGACTGTAAGGGAAACTGGAGCACCCAGAGGAAACCTGCGCAGACACAGGGAGAACATGCAAACTCCACACAGAAAGGTTCCACTGGGCTCGAACCCAGAGCCTTCTTGCTGTGAGGCAGCAGTGGTAACCACTACACCACCATGCCACCCATGCTAATGCAGGGTCTGTCCCATATAGAGTTAGAAGAAATGGTAATGTAGTTTAAAATAAATCTCATTCATCTCATCTCATTACCTCTAGCCGCTTTATCCTGTTCTACAGGGTCGCAGGCAAGCTGGAGCCTATCCCAGCTGACTATGGGCGAAAGGTGGGGTACACCCTGGACAAGTCGCCAGGTCATCACAGGGCTGACACATAGGTGGGGTTTACATTAGATCGTATCAGCGGATCATCAGATTAACGTTTTTAAAACGATTTGCGTGCACACAGCAACACCAATACACGGATACGCTCGGCTCCGCAGGCATCCTGCGCTCCAAATCACTCCGCCCTGAACAGCGAGTGCCCTCTGGAGGGTGCGCACTCCTGCCCTGCGCAGCTCACAGAGTGCGCGAGTGTAGTGCACAAGCAGTGATTCGGGACTGAGCCGCTGTGTGTGTGATCCCAGCACATATCACTTACCACTTGCAAGTGGAAGGATGGCAAGCCTAAAGACAATCATAACTACACAATGGGCAGTATTTGCAGTATTTTCATACTTTTATACTCTTTAATGAAAGGTGATACAAGGCGGAAGTCCGCGCCGTTTTTCAGCAGTCGCGTCACATGACCAACGCCAGCGAATCAGGAAGGTGGATGTCACAGTGACGTTGTCCAATGACGACGCCAGCTAGAGCTCAGCACAGCGTATCCACGTATTCTCAATGTTTACACAGCACCGGAGCTGACACGATCTGGATTGAATACGTGGACCCTGGTGGATTCCCGTTTCCCGGCGTTTCCAGGCGGTTTAATGTAAACGGACAGTGCATCCGCGAAGAAAACGAGACAGATACGGTCTAATGTAAACTTGGCCATAGACACAGACAACCATTCACACTCACGTTCACACCTACGGTCAATTTAGAGTCACCAGTTAACCTAACCTGCATGTCTTTGGACTGTGGGGGAAACCGGAGCACCCGGAGGAAACCCACGCGGACACGAGGAGAACATGCAAACTCCGCACAGAAAGGCCCTCGCCGGCCACGGGGCTCGAACCCAGACCTTCTTGCTGTGAGGCGACAGCGCTAACCACTACACCACCGTGCCGCCCAGTTTAAAATAAATGACACACAAATTTAGATATTTTCTTTAAACTTTATTTGACGTATAAAAATGTTAAGTAGGCCTACCTCAGACTTCAAAGGCAATATGGTGTTTCATGTTTGATTTACTCCAGCCCTCAGAAGCTCGTCCATGAAAAGCCCGCAAGTCAAAGAAAGGCAGGCTACATGCAAATAGCGTTTACATAAGAAATGCTCAGATTTTGGGTTTGCTCCACCCAAAACTCATAACTCCTTTCAGAGCACGCAAGTCATCGACTTCAGTCAAGGTGAGAATCCATGCAGACTGATAACCACCTGGCTGCACACTTTTTTTTTTTTTACTTACACGCATGGAAGAATCGAGCTCTTTGCGTTAAAGCAATGCATAGTTTAGTGTTACTGTTCATGCAGGGTCTGTCACTGACAATATAAAACTTACATTAATTAAAGTTTACAGATCTAAATGAGCTCCAATATGTGATCTTATTAGTAATTAATACCGAAATGCAATCTTTAATGCAATGCAGTGCAATGCAATGCAATGTGATGGCGCTAACCTATAGCTTTTATTTTCCAGAACAGCTTGTTTTTTACTGTGAACATTTCAGTAAAAGGAAACATAAGGCTGTGTGAAATTCTGAACACGACCTGATGAGACCTTTAAAAATAAAATGCAGTGTCTTGCATCTCTAGTCCTTTTGACATTTTTCTTAGCAGTAAGACACAAATTAACAATCTAATCCTGACATCTCGTCTGAGATCCTGCCATGATTACTGCTGTGCAGTCAAAGGCAGTCTGGTACAATTAGGCTTGCCTTGTCTTGTTTTCATATGGTCATTTGTATAAATTCTATTTTACAGTCATTAAATTTTCATATGCATTTTTCATACGAAATACATCGCGGATCTGAGTGACGTATTTAAATAATATTGGCTGGCTTTTTTTTCGTGGTGTATCAGCTGGCATGATACTGAACGACTCGAAGATGAGTAGCTGAATGGAATATATCTGATACACCACGAAAAGAAAGCCAGCCAATATTATTATTATTATTATTATTATTATTATTATTATTATACATACACATTCGTGTCTTTTTCATTTAACATTCTCTCAAAATCTTCCATATTTAACAAAACAAACCTAGCGGCCATGTTTGTTTACAAATTGTCACAGTCGCTCGCGAGCTTGGAAGTTTTACATGTAATACATATCTTATGGGGGGGGGAGCACGGTGGTGTAGTGGTTAGCACTGTTGCCTCACAGCAAGAAGGTCCTGGGGTCAAGCCCAGCGGCTGGTGAGGGCCTTTCTGTGTGGAGTTTGCATGTTCTCCCCGTATCTCTGTGGGTTTCCTCCGGGTGCTCCGGTTTCCCCCACAGTCCAAAGACATGCAGGTTAGGCTAATTGGTGGCTCTAAATTGACCGTAGGTGTGAATGTGAGTGTGAATGGTTGTGTGTCTCTGTGTCAGCCCTGCGATAACCTGGCGACTTGTCCAGGGTGTACCCCGCCTCTCGCCCGTAGTCAGCTGGGATAGGCTCCAGCTTGCCCGCGACCCTGTAGAACAGGATAAGCAGTTACAGATTATGGATGGATGGATGTATCTCATGGCATTTTCATTTCACTGTGGCAGTTTACTGCAGGCACTGCCGGCGAACAAAGAAATGCTTGCACGCATGGGCAGCAGAAAACTTTCTCATTGGATATTCGCATCAGCTCCGAGGTGTTACATAATGTTGTTTTGACAACCATGCAATATGGTAAACCATATTCAACGCTCATTCTCCATTGGGTAGAGTGATATAATACATGTAAGATAAGCAATATGCTCATAATATTGCACGCTGTTGAACCAAATGAATGAAACCCGCCAGAATGGAATAGAACACATTTTTATTCCATCAAAAAAATAATAATTTCCCAATATTTCACTCCGATGACGTCACTCCCAGTGTTTTCCCACTGACTTGATGCACGTTCTCAAAATGGCGAACCGGTTCAAAATTAAAATTCTTTTGATTAACTTGTGTGTGTGTGTGTGTGTGTGTGTGTGTGTGTGTGTGTGTGTGTGTGTATATTTATTTATTTATTTATTTTTTTTTTAAGAACATTACATGGTGGGGCGAAGATATTTAGTTTATCTTCTCGTGTCGAAAAATATCACTCATTCGCTTTGCTCACTCATGAAATATACATTCACCACTCGAAAATAAACTTCATATTTTTGTTAAAAGTCAAAGTCCCTCTCACATTAGAATCTGGTCTTCCCAGGCAGTCTCCTGTCCCAGTACTAACCAACTCTTTAAGGCATATGGGTATGGCACTGATCTCCATGTTGATAGCCCTCGGCATCTTGCCTGTACAGCAAGGGTTACAGTGGGGGGCGAGTTCTCTGGTAACCGCGAGAGTTTGACTCCCCACTCACATCTGTATAGCAGCGTGCCTTGCCAGATGGTAGTAGGTACCATTTTTATGATGGTCTTTGATATGACCCGACTGCAAGTAGAACTCACAATCTCCCAGTCGAGAGGCGGACATGCCAACCACTAGGCCAACTCGCGGTCTTCATATTTTCGTGAGACCATGTAATATCCTCATATATAAAGAAGATATTACATGATAGATAGATAGATAGATAGATAGATAGATAGATAGATAGATAGATAGATAGATAGATAGATAGATAGATAGATAGATAGATAGATATGTCTGTTATTGCAAACAATACACGTAGCTACATCTAATGAGATTTTCCCTGAGATTTAAAAAAAAAAATAAATGTAGTTATACCATAACCATTTATTTTTCCCTGAACCAAATTTACCATCAGTGAATATTCCACATTAACCACACTAAACACACTCAGACACTTAAAGTAAATACTTTTAGTCTCATGTTATTGTGTAAGTTTACATATAAGGAGACGTACTCACGGGCGGCATGGTGGTGTAGTGGTTAGCGCTGTCGCCTCACAGCAAGAAGGTCCTGGGGTCAAGCCCAGTGGCTGACGGGGGCCTTTCTGTGCGGAGTTTGCATGTTCTCCCCGTGTCCGCATGGGTTTCCTCCGGGTGCTCCGGTTTCCCCCACAGTCCAAAAACATGCAGGTTAGGCTAATTGGTGGCTCTAAATTGACCGTAGGTGTGAATGTGAGTGTGAATGATTGTTTGTGTCAGCCCTGCGATAACCTGCTGACTTGTCCAGGGTGTAGCTTGCCTCTCACCCATAGTCAGCTGGGATAGGCTCCAGGTTGCCTGCGACCCTGTAGAACAGGATAAGCGGCTACAGATATTGGATGGATGGATGGATGGATGGATGGAGACTTACTCAATTGTGAACCTCAACTGATCAGTTTCAAAATCACATAATTCACAGGAGATACTACAAATTTATATACGAATAAATCAAGCTTAGATAACGTTTCTTTTAATAACACATACGCATGAAACTCTGTGTTTTCATATTAATGACTTGAAAGGAAGCATTCAAAAATCCATAAATTAACTCAAATAAACCTAGGCATTCAATGAGGTCAAAAGAAAGAAATATACTATAAAATGGAGTTCGTGTGAGTCTGCCGTAGCCAGTGTGCTGAAGTAGCTGAGCTGCACTACTGAAAGATTTAGTGCACAGCCGGCTGAGGAGGTGCTCTTTTGTCATTTTCAGCTTTCTATGAGCTTTGCCTTTTTATGGATTTTTCTAGTTGTCACTAAATGCAAATCAGCAGTGCTATGAATATTCATACCAATTTGCGCGTGGCTTTATAGCATTCATCAACATACACACATGAGCATGAAGAAAAGCAGCAGTTCTGCTTTAAATCTGGTGGGAATTTTTGTTCGGTTTGACCTCTGAAAACAATTGATAAACGAGGCCCAGTGTAGTCCGAGCTATCAACAACACACCAGTTCAATAAAGCTCTCTATAGCAAGAAGTTTTAAAAGCATGACCATTTGAGGGACTTTACAGAAGAACTCTTCACTGAATTTCAAAGGTCGCTGTGGGGTCTTTAAAATGCTTTCGTTATTCATGTGTGTAATCAGGGAAAATGAGGAGGCAGAACAGCTGGACCGCAATTCCCACACTGAGGGAGAGTGGGAGAGCGAGGAAGCATGATGAACGTTTCTGCAGTGCCGTCATCTGATGCTCCCATTTGACAGTCTCTGTTAGAGCTCACCCACTCCTCCTCAGTGCTTCATTCCTCTTCAGTGTTACTGTGCAATCTAAGAAATGCTTCGAGCTAATAAAAATAAATGTATAAGCTTGTGGAACGTTTTTTTTCTTGTGTGTGAAGAGTGTACAGGGTGGTTTTATGTGGAGAGTCATTAAAATCTCACTCCCTGGGTATGCAAGTCAAGCCAAGACATAGAAGACAGAGAGAGAGAGGCAGAGAGAGAGAGAGAGATGTACTGTCCATCACCTCATCCTGCAGTTGGCACTCTCAGTAAACCCAGATCTATTGTACTGTCTTTTCCAACACTAACTTTGCCAAACAATGTTGAAATATACCTCGCTATGTTTCCTAACTTTTGGCAAGAATAGCAAGAGGTTGGTAACAACATGAGCAAGAGCTGTTGAATTCCCAGACCTCAGTGCTGTTGAATTCTTGATTCTGATTGTTCAGAAGTTCCATCCATCCATCCATCCATCCATCCATCCATCCATTTTCTTCCGCTTATCCGAAGTTGGGTCACGGTAGCAGCAGGCTAAGCAGGGAGTTCCAGGCATTCCTCTCCCTAGCAACACTTTCCAGGTCCTCTTGGGGGATCCCAAGGCGCTCCCAGGCCAGATGAGATCTATAATCTCTCCAGCATGTTCTGGGTCTACCCTGAGATCTCCTCCCAGTTGGACATGCCTCAAAACCTCCAAAGGAAGGCACCCATGAGGCATCCTAATCAAATGGTGACTCCTTTCAACATGAAGGAGCAGCAGCTCTACTCCGAGATCTCTCCGGATGTCTGAGCTCCTCACTCTAAAGGTGCACCCAGCCACCCTACAGAGAAAGTTCATTTCAGCCACTTGTATCCGCGGTTTCATCCTTTCAGTCACTACCCAAAGCTCATGACCAGAAGTGAGGGTTGGAACATAGACTGACTGGTAAATCTAAAGCTTGGCCTTCCGGCTCAGCTCCCTCTTCAACACGACGGACTGGTACAACGCCCACATTACTGCTGACACCACACCAATCTGCCTGTCCATCTCACGCTCCATTTTAGCATCATTCGTGAACAAGATTCCGAGATGCTTGAACTCCTTCACTTGTTCAGAAGTTGCGGATTAATTTTCTATAACAGCATGGCTCGAACGATGCTGTAAGGTTTTTATTAAGGCACTCATTCAAATAGATTAACTTCCTATAGTAACAACTTATACAGGGACTAGAACGGTGGACATTACACTTGTACAGGTTTTTAAAAAACTGTTGCTATGGTCAATTGTTCTGAAAAGAGACTTATCTAGTATCTTTAGAAGGAGTCTCCAGTGCCAGTGCCAGTGCCAGAGATGTCCACTAGTGCCAACAACTAGCGGTTTTCTCTGCCTACACACGCGGTCTGCACTGGCTACTTGATCCCAGAAAAAAAATTAAAACTTGCCTTTCAATGTTCAAGTGATTTATATCATCTTCACTGCCCATAACTTGCTGCAAATCCAATTATTCCACTACGAAATTGTCTTCAATTCAGGGTCTAACATGACCAGAAGCAACGCCCTATTTGTCGATCGATTCTCAAGCGCCGATTGGCTGAGCTGGACCATGTGACCACGCTGTCGTGTATGTAGTTATGTTACAGAGCCAGGCAGCGTACTACAGAGGGTAACTGAGAAAGCCAAGCACACACACATCTGGAGGGAAATTTCCGACATATTTTGCAAGTATTTTACAGAGAAATGGTTAGTAATTTATTCGCTCAGAATGCACCAGAAGGCATGTAAATTTCAAAATTTTCTGGGCAGGCATGCCCCCAGACCCCTCTAGCATTAGTGCACCTTTGGCAAATTCCAGAGCTGCATACTACTTTTCTTTAGCCGACTATTTCAGATTTTCGAGAGAACCCTGCAGTGCTTTGGAACAGCCAGAGGTAGACACAGGTAAAGCTAAAGACATGTGAGAGTATTCAGGATGGAGGGTTTTGCAGATTCCCAGTCACATGATAAATTATAGAGTAGTGAGGGAATGACCCTTTATATCAGCTAAAATGTAAAACAAGATAGATAGATAGATAGATAGATAGATAGATAGATAGATAGATAGATAGATAGATCAAGTAACCTCAAA
Source organism: Neoarius graeffei (assembly GCF_027579695.1). Classification (NCBI taxonomy): domain Eukaryota; kingdom Metazoa; phylum Chordata; class Actinopteri; order Siluriformes; family Ariidae; genus Neoarius; species Neoarius graeffei. Next base: position 49,681,209 of record NC_083589.1, read on the forward strand.
GGGCATTTGGTAGCATGCATACATCTGTCAAGCCACATATTCGTATTTGCATCAAAATCTAATCTACTGTTCTTTGGCTTATGGCCCACTTTTCCTCAAAATTTCATCAAAATCCATTCACTACTTTTTGAGTTATGTTGGGAACAAACAGAGGCGAAAAGATAACTTCCAACAAAATTGGCGGAGGTAATAAAATAGAGAAGCACAGTGCAAAAAAACAAACAAAAAAAATTATCTAGTGGGGCGGCATGGTGGTGTAGTGGTTAGCACTGTTGCCTCACAGCAAGAAGGTTCTGGGTTCGAGCCCAGCAGCCGATGGGGCTGTGTCTGCATGGGTTTCCTCTGGGTGCTCTGGTTTCCCCCACAGTTCAAAGCCATGTGGTTAGATTAACACGTGCCCCTGAGCAAGGCACCTAACCCCCAACTGCTCCCCTGGTGCTGGAGCGTGGATGCCCACTGCTCTGGGTATGGGTGTGTGCTCACTGCTCATGTGTGTGTGCGCATGTGTGTGTTCACTGCTTCAGATGGGTTACGTGTATGTGTGTTCTTCTTCTAGTCAAACAACAGGAACTAACTTGTCGCATTAAATGTAATTAACAAGCGTGCTCTGAGAGCACAATATCCCCCGCTGGTAACTATGTCTATGCTATGAGTGCTTAATACACCCTCATGAAATTGTCAAAGTACAAATCAAGGGCCATGACTCTGGTGAAATGTGACCGAATTGAACGAAATTGTAATATGCGTATTACTGACATACAGCAAAACCTTTAGCAAAGTTTTGGAAAATTCCTGCAAAAATTGTGAAGGGAGTGGATTTCAGAATATGAGCACACTTTCATGAAATTGTCAAAGTACACGTTTGGTAATCAAGAGCCCTAACTCTGAAAACATTCAACCGATTTGAACTAAATTGCAATATGCATATTCCCAACATATAACAAAGCCTTTTGCTAAGTTTTGTGAAATTCTTCCAAGAATTGTAAGAGGAGTTCATTTCATAAGACAAGCACACCCTCATGAAATTGTCAAAGTACAAGAGGAGAGGAGTTGATTTTAGAAGGTGAGTACCCTTCCCAGGACAGACGGAAGGATGGATGGATAGACGGATGGACATCGCCACAATATAATCCCCCTTCGGGCCTTTCGGCCAGCGGGGGATATAAAAAACTTCTTGCCAAATTACACAAAATTCCTCCAAAAACTGTGAGGGAAGTTGATTTCAGAAAGCAAGCACACCTTGATGAAATTGCCAAAGTACGAGTTTATTAATCATCAAGGGCCATAACTCTGGTAAAATGCAACTGAATTGAACAAAATTGGAAGATGCGTATTACCATCATAGAACAAAGAATCCTGTCAAGTTTTATGAAATTCCTCCAAAAATTGTGAGAGGAATTGATTTCAGAAGGTGAGTACCCTTCCCGAGATGGATGGACGGATAGACAGACAGATGGACGGACATCGCCACGACATAATCCCCCTTTGGGCCTTTCGGCCAGCAGGGGATTAAAAAAAGGATACAATTTAAGAGGTGTAAAGTTATTGGAAAACAATTAGGGCGGCACGGTGGTGTAGTGGTTAGCGCTGTCGCCTCACAGCAAGAAGGTCCGGGTTCGAGCCCCGGGGCCGGCGAGGGCCTTTCTGTGCGGAGTTTGCATGTTCTCCCCGTGTCCGCGTGGGTTTCCTCCGGGTGCTCCGGTTTCCCCCACAGTCCAAAGACATGCAGGTTAGGTTAACTGGTGACTCTAAATTGACCGTAGGTGTGAATGTGAGTGTGAATGGTTGTCTGTGTCTATGTGTCAGCCCTGTGATGACCTGGCGACTTGTCCAGGGTGTACCCCGCCTTTCGCCCGTAGTCAGCTGGGATAGGCTCCAGCTTGCCTGCGACCCTGTAGAACAGGATAAAGCGGCTACAGATAATGAGATGAGATGAGATGGAAAACAATTATTGAAAAAAAATAAATAAATAAATGTCATGGTGACATCATACCATCCCATTGTGTTTTAATCCAAGCTTTTTTTGGTGTTCAATTTATATTGTGACTTTCAAACATGCAAAGTTACTTACAAAAGTACTCTATAACACAAATTAAACAAAAAAACCACTATTAAGAAGCAGAGAAAGAAGAAGAATATTGTCTGAGGATAAAAGTCTTCAGCTGAGATGAAAGAAGCCACTGCAGTCCCGGGGAGATTAGGGTTAGACCATATGTAGAGGTATGGAGCTATACCTGAATGATTTCTCATATCAATTTCTCATATATTTTGGTTCTGTCGGCAACCCTCTTGACAGTTTGAAGACAGGTACATGTCTGTGGAGACGTTCTTAGGTTTTAACAAACCTCTCGAGCCAACGGTCAGCCAAAGGAACAGATTTACGAGTGCTCTGAAAAATCAAGGCTTTGGTAGGTCACTCTGTCAAGCCTCTGGGAAATTAAGACAGAGGAAATGAAAAGGGTTATGGAGCTTTAGGTGACTGTGAGCATGCAAGTCTTACCCTAAGGTGCAAAAGAATGGCGGTTATAAATTGAGAGATTTGACCAAGCTGGTTTCTGTTGCAAGGGCATGCAAAGAGCATATCAGTAATCAGAAAAAAAAAATTCCCAGGAATCGGCATGTTTGTCACATCCAGTCACATGATATGTGATGACTGACTTAGTGTAAATTCCTAAGTGTCTCATATCAGACATCAATACGAGTCTAGACCCATAAACCCAGAGGGCAAAATGAGCTTTGGTTTCCACTTCATGACAATTGCTATCCACAATCAGGTTTTCCCTGATCTAACTAAGCCACAATTATGGACAAGAATGCAATGCACGTTCACAAGGACTATTAAGACTGAAACAACAAATAAAATATTAAGAAATATTTTCACGTCAAGTTGAAACAAGTGACAGATTAGTGTGTTGACATAATATTGTGTTATGATGCGTTATGTAATAACCTAATGTGTAATATGCAAGAACGGTAGTGTTTTTTATTGAGAGCAATCTGATAATTGTAATCAAAAGTGAAACTGGATGGGCATGTAGTAACAAATTGACAATCCTTCAATTATAACCAGTAACACAGGCAAGGTTTAGGGCATGGAAGAGAAAACAGAAAACACAATGTTCAGAAATGCCACAAGGCTTCACGAAGAAGACAAAGAGGATATAAAAAAGACAAACTAATCACGAATCAAACACAGAACAGGTGAATACATTCAGTAACAGACCAGTGAGAGCGCTGAGAGGGGGAATTTGTAACAAACGTCATAAATTAATTTGTATCTTAGTGCAACTCTGCTATGTCAATAGGGGTGTTCACACGGCATATATTTGCATCGATGCTGCACCGATGTATTTTGTTGCAATATATCTTACACCGGTGTAAATTTTGTGAAGCGTTCACACGTCACAAACCTGCTTACTAGAGAGAAGCGTGTTAGCACCGGTGCAGCCCCACTTGCGTTCACACGGCAGTTTTTGCGACCGTGCTATACGATAGTAATAATGCGGAAATGAAATATGTGCATGCGTGAAAATGCACTTCCTTTTCCCGGTTGTCATGGCATCACCAAGCACCGGGAAAACAACGTGGATGAAGACACCAGTGTTGCCAGATACTGCTGACGTCTTCCAGCCCAAAATATGTTCAAATCCGCCAAAATGCACTTAAAACCACCCAATCTGGCAACACTGGAAGACACGCAGTTCTGTTGTTGTTGATATTCGCCATTTTGGAAGCGCAAAATACCAGGATGCAAATTATACAATGCCTATATGTAATCAACTCTCCTCACGCATAGCAAGTCTACCCCTGTAGCATTCAGACGTCCCATTTTATATCGGTGCTGCCCCGCAAACTAGCATTTACTCCGGAGTAAATTTCTTAAACCACCTCCCGAGCAGGGTTAGATTTGCACTGGTTTAAGCAGCTTTCAGGGGCTACACCGGTATAACTTTGTACCGTGTGAACGCTCTACCGGGGCAGCCCCGGTGCTACACCGGAGTAAAAGTTGCCGTGTGAACACCCCTAATGTTCTTGTGATGATGTGATCTACCCATCGACCCTAACACTAATTTACGATCAGAGAAAATACAAATTACTGTCTTTATAGGTTCATGACTCATGTTAACATCCACAATGAAGAAAGCGGGTTAGATAACCTTATTAAAAGGTTACCTTTAACCTTTTATGGCCTGCTATAAAAGGTTATACAACCCCAATTCCAAAAAAGTTGGGACGCTGTGTAAAATGTGAAATAAAAACAGAATGCGATGATTTGCAAATCTCATAAACCTACATACTTTTCACAGTAGAACATAGACAACGTATCAAATGTTTAAATTGAGAAAATGTATCAGTTTAAGAAACAAATAAGGTAAATTGGGGCAGCAACACATCTCAAAAATGTTGGGACAGGGCCATGTTTACCACTGTGTAGCATCCCCTCTTCTTTTAATAACAGTCCATAAACATCTGGGAACTGAGGAGACCAGTTGCTGGAGTTTTGGGAGAGGAATGTTGTCCCATTGTTGCCTGATATAGGATTCTAGCTGCTCAATAGTTCTGGTCCTTCTTTGTCGTATTTTTCGTTTCATGACGTGCCAAATGTTTTCAATTGGTGAAAGGTCTGGATTGCAGGCAGGCCAGTTCAGCACCTGTACTCTTCTACCACAGAGCTATGTTGTTGCAATAGATGCAGAATGCAGTTTAGCATTGTCTTGCTGAAATATACAAGGCCTTCCTGGGGAAAAAAATGTCATCTGGATGGGAGCATATGTTGCTCAAAAAAACCTGTATCTACCTTTCAGCATTGATGGTGCCTTTCCAGATGTGCAAGCTGGCTGTGCCATAGGCACTAATGCACCCCCATACCATCACAGATGCTGGCTTTTGAACTGAGCGCTGATAACAAGGCGGATGTTCCCTCTCCTCTTTAGTCCAGAGGACGTGGCGTCCATGGTTTCCAAAAAGAATTTCAAATTTCGATTCATCTGATCACAGAACAATTTTCCGCTTTGCCTCAGTCCATTTTAAATGAGCTTTGGCCCAAAGAAGATGGCAGTGTTTCTGGATCATGTCCGCATATGGTTTCTTCTTTGCAATGATAGAGCTTGAACCTCTATTTGTGGATGGCACAGCAAACTGTGTTCACAGACGATGGTTTTCTGAAGTGTCCCTGAGCCCATGCAGTGATTTCCATTACAGAATCATGCCTGCTTTTAATGCAGTGCCACCTGAGGGCCTGAAGATCCCGGGCATCCAATACTGATTTTCAGCCTTGTTCCTTGCACACAGAGACTTCCCCAGATTCTCAGAATCTTTTGATTATATTTTGGTTAGCGCTGTCGCCTCACAGCAAGAAGGTCCGGGTTCGAGCCCCATGGCCAACGAAGGCCTTTCTGTGTGGAGTTTGCATGTTCTCCCCGTGTCTGTGTGGGTTTCCTCTGGGTTCTCCGGTTTCCCCTCACAGTCCAAAGACATGCAGGTTAGGTTAACTGGTGACTCTAAATTGACCGTAGGTGTGAATGTGAGTGTGAATGGTTGTCTGTGTCTATGTGTCAGCCTTGTGATGACCTAGCGACTTGCCCAGAGTGTACCCTGCCTTTCACCCGTAGTCAGCTGTGATAGGCTCCAGCTTGCCTGCAACCCTGTAGAACAGGATAAAGCGGCTAGAGATAATGAGATGAGATGAGTTTTTCGCAGATTGGTGAACCTCTGCCCATCTTTACTTCTGAGAGACTCCGCCTCTCTAAGATGCTCTTTTTGTACCCAATCATGCTACTGACCTGTTGCCAATCAACCTAATTAGTTGCAAAATGTTCCTCCAGCTGTTTTTTTAGTACCACTTACCTTTCCAGCCTTTTGTTGCCCCGTCCCAACTTTTTTGAGACGTGTTGCTGCCATCAACTTCAAAATGAGCTAATATTTTTCATGAAATAGTAAAAGGTTTCAGTTTAAACATCTGATATGTTGTCTATGTTCTATTGTGAACAAATATGGGTTTATGATATTTGCAAATCACTGATTGAATTCTGTTTTTATTTACATTTTACACAACTTTTTTGGAACTGGGGTTGTACATAGGGCTTATACAGGTGTCATGTCACCCAATGACCGCTACCGTTATCTAAAGCCACTGAAGTGGATGAATCCAGGTCTCTTTTCGAAAAACCCTCATTCAAAAAGCTTTGATTCTTGCAGTTAAATTTCTGTTCCAGTTAGTCGTGTTAGCCCTCTGACTAAACCCTAATCTCTATAACCCATGTGACTAAAACCACCATGTTTGCTTCTCTCCAGCACCTGTCAAGCGAGAAAAAGAAAAAAAACAAAACAACATATTTCAATTTGTTGCTTCCTTTAGGCCGTACATGTCTCTCTTGGGGCTGGCAGCAAAACAGTAATTATCAGCGCTCCCAGAATAGCATAGCGAAGCTTTTTGAAAACTGCTAATTACAACTTGATGAAGAGTGGGCTACCACGGGTCTACTACGAACCAACTGCAGAGATTCTGAGATTCTCACAAATAAAATATGAAAATGTCTGAGCGAAAGTTAAGGAACTGATTACTCCCTTACCACATCAGTACAACTGAACTTCATTTTACGAATGAAGTTTTCATTTTCTCCATTTTACGACTTACCCATGAATAATTTAGGAGTGTAGACTATAAAGAAGAACTGCTACTGTAATCTGAAAGACTGTCCTACGCTCGTGTTCTGAGCATGGAAGAAAGTTAGCTTCAAAATATTTCCGTATTAGTGCACATTGCTTTCAGCCTGTGCTGCAGTGAATCATGGCAAAATTAAATTACTCACCAAAGCAATGCATAATTCAGCTCTATGTAGATGATGGGGATGGAGATGGAGATGAATCGTCTGGTCATCTACTAGAAATAATGCAGTAGGTGACCAGCAGGATCACAACAAGCTTCAGAAGTTCTCTTTATTTACTCAGCTCTTACTGTTTAAATCAGCAGGAAAGTGAGCACTTTCAATCTGAATCACTGATTGATTTGTCTTTGTTAACTTGAATCTGTTTACCAAGTGAACTTATTTGTCATTTGTTACCTCGCCCACGACGGAGTAAGTGGGGCGAGGTATTGTAATCAGTGCGGTTTGTTTGTTTGTGTGTGTGTCTGTCTTTTAACAATCTAGCGTCTAGACGGTTGCTCTGATTGACTTCAAATTTTCATAGTAGGTGAGCAATGGTCCATAGATTACCTGATTAAATTTTGTGGGTAATCAGGTCAAGGTCACTGGAAAGGTCAACCTTTCGGTCAAAATAACATATTTTCCATTATAACTCAAAAACGGTTGATGGTAGACAAATATATATATATATATATATATATATATATATATATATATATATATATATATATGTTATTTACCAGCTGGGAGGTCCATATCGTGAAATACCGTGACCGAGGTCTTGAAAGTACTGACCGAGGTCCTCTGGGCCGAGATCAGTATTCAAGGCCAAGGTCACGGTATTTCACCATACGGACTGACCTTAAAGGAACAGTCCACCGTACTTCCATAATGAAATATGTTCTTATCTGAATTGAGACGAGCTGCTCCGTACCTCTCCGAGCTTTGCGCGACCTCCCAGTCAGTCAGACACAGTCAGACGCGCTGTCACGCCTGTTAGCAATGTAGCTAGGCTCAGTATGGCCAATGGTATTTTTTGGGGCTGTAGTTAGATGCGACCAAACTCTTCCGCGTTTTTCCTGTTTACATAGGTTTATATGACCAGTGACATGAAAAAAGTTCAGTTACACAAATTGAAACGTGGCAATTTTCTATGCTATGGAAAGTCCGCACTATAATGACAGGCGTACTAACACCTTCTGTGCGCTTCGGCAGCGTATTGATACGGAGCTCAGATATCAATGCGCTGTCGAAGCGCGCAGAAGGTGTTAGTACGCCTGTCATTATAGTGCGGACTTTCCATAGCATAGAAAATCGCTATGTTTCAATTTGTGTAACTGAACTTTTTTCATGTCACTGGTCATATAAACCTATGTAAACAGGAAAAACGCGGAAGAGTTTGGTCGCATCTAACTACAGCCCCAAAAAATACCATTGGCCATGCTGAGCCAAGCGACATTGCTAACAGGAGTGACAGCGCGTCTGACTGCGTCTGACTGACTGGGAGGTCGCGCAAAGCTCGGAGAGGTACGGAACAGCTCGTCTCAATTCAGATAAGAGCATATTTCATTATGGAAGTACGGTGGACTGTTCCTTTAAGCTGGTAAATCTCATCTCATTATCTCTAGCCACTTTATCCTGTTCTACAGGGTCGCAGGCAAGCTGGAGCCTATCCCAGCTGACTATGGGCGAAAGGCGGGGTACACCCTGGACAAGTCGCCAGGTCATCACAGGGCTGACACATAGACACAGACAACCATTCCCACTCACATTCACACCTACGATCAATTTAGAGTCACCAGTTAACCTAACCTGCATGTCTTTGGACTGTGGGGGAAACCGGAGCACCCGGAGGAAACCCACGCGGACACGGGGAGAACATGCAAACTCCACACAGAAAGGCCCTCGCCAGCCATGGGACTCGAACCCGGACCTTCTTGCTGTGAGGCGACAGCGCTAACCACTACACCACCGTGCCGCCCTAAGCTGGTAAATAATATATTTATTTTTTTCTTTACCAAATTCTAACAGAAAACGAGAGCGCCCGAAAGGGAAAACCGAGCCGAGCCGCCATTTTGAATCCTCATTCACGTCTGTAATGCAAATTGCTTCCTCCTCAGTATACAAGTGCACTTCCATGGCAGGAAAAAAACTACATTTTGCTACCTATGTAGTCCCCTATTTATACAAAATTGAGTTATTCAGGATTCAGGCATGTTTTTGCTCGGCGTTAGCAACAGTCACAGGTTTTTAGCTTTCTCCTGAAATGTTTTCTTTTATTTTGTCTTCCTCAGGGTAGTAAAACTCGCTTTCGCTGTGAACACTGTCATTATCGCTATCCATGCTATAAAATTAATACTATTTTGAATCCTCATTCACGGCTGTAATGCAAATTGCTTCCTCCTCAGTATACAAGTGCACTTCCATGGCAGGAAAAAAAACTACATCTTGCCGCCTATGTAGTCCCCTATTTATACAAAATTGAGTCATTCAGGATTCAGCCATGTTTTGCTCAGCATTAGCAACAGTTACAGGTTTTTAGCTTTCTCCTGAAATGTATTCTTTTATTTCTTCTTCTTCAGGGTAGTAAAACTCGCTTTCACTGTGAAGACTGTCGTTATCACTATCCATGATGTAAAATTAATGCTATTATGCTGAGAAATGCTGGCAAAAATGTATAAGATTTTTGATAAAAATCTTATAAATAAATCTTATGAAAAAGATAAATGTTGACAAAAATTGCTACTATGTTTGTTGTTGTTGTGAACGAGCGAGTCGCCAGAGGTCCGTAACCGGGGTCCGTACCGTACCGATGTAACTGACCAATGGCATAGCTGCTCACAGTCCAACCGAAAGGCGCACAAAGGTAAGTCCCACACTGCCTGCACAGCCACCACAATGCCACAGGGCAAAAGCACTCGGACCAACGGACCATGGATCCACAAATTGAGCACAGAAATATCGCTGTACAGAGTGCTGGGCAACTCCAAGAGCAACAAGCACAACACGCATCACTCATGGTGGACCAAGGCCTGGGGAAACTGATGCTCAAGACTGGGTCTGGAGCAGCACCACAACCAGCATATCTCCAACGTATCTGAACCCAGCATGAAACCTGTAAAGCTTTATAAGATTTAAACACTTTAAAAAAAAAAAAGACCAGAAATCATGAATACAGCTGCCTGTAGACATAGTGTGTGCATGTGTGTGTTTGTGTATGTTTATTGTAATGCCCCTTAGGGTTATAGTTAATAGTTTACCTCTACATCATTCTTATGTCATCAATGAGACCTTGTGATATAATTCATTGCTCAAACTGAATGGCTGAACTGTCGAGATAATGACAGATGTTAGAATTGAGCCATCATGTCTTATATCCTGACCAGCCATCATTGATTATTCTATCCACATTCACTGGATATGAGCAATCATGCTCTCTGATTGGCTACTCTACTACTAGGATATCAGCTCATATACCGTAAGTAGAGAAGAACAAAATGGTGGAGCGCATCAAGCCAGATATATCACTTTATCAAGTATTTAGAAGAAACAGAAATAGCTAAAAAATATAGTTTTTTCCCCCCAGTATCGCCTGTTCCACACTCCAGCCCAGTTGGTGGCAATAATGCACCTTTAAATTGGTTTGCCAACCGCCAAAAAAACCAAAAGAAAAAAATGGCGGAGTGTGTTACTGAACCAACTGAGGACGAAATAAAAACTCTACTCGAAAACAAAATCCCAAAAAATACAAAAAAAAGCAACAAAATATGGAATGAAAGTATTTGATGGTAAGAACGTACCTTTATTTTTCAACAATTATTATTTTCACATTTTTCACAAATTGCTCCTGTCATTTCACCGTTTTTGTTTACATTCTAAGCGGAAATGATTTTGTCGGTCATTTTGTATAAAGTTTTTATTTATCGAATTTGCAAAAAATAAAAAATAAAAATGCTCTGTTTCTCAAAATCCAGGGAATGTGGATCGAATAAAACAGTTATTCCACTCAATCTCGTTGTACATGGCTTATAGCTGACTCAGCGCTATGCACCTTGTCAGCTCACGTACGACTTGATTTTGTGGAATAACTGTTAAAGTTTACCATAAATGTAGGAATTTTAAGAAAGGGGTAATGATACAGATATTTAGATTCAATTCTGTGGTCAAGGTTCGATGTGATCTTTGATATTTCGTGTGTTATTGACTGGTTTGAAAAGCCGTAATTTTATACTATGTAAACTGGTTTGTGTTGGAAAATACTATTTCAAGACAATAAAAGGCTATGCATAGATCATTTTGAAATTAGTTTCAAACATACTTTGTTGTTGTTATTGTTGAATGTTTTTAATAGTGTATTGAAATTGATACACGCTTCACCCTTAACCTTTAACACTTCCATCTTATTTTATTTGAGAAATCTGAACAGACAGAACATGTCTAACTGAATGTTTATTTGGTTTTCTCTGACAAGACAGCAACACTCCGCTACAAAAAAAAAGTGCAAATTTGTTTTTCCGGGAGAATTGTGAGGTAGAAAAGCTTTCTAGTAATCGATGCCATTTTGATTTTAATACCAGTGCAATGGAAAAGTCTGTAAAACTCTTAAAATGAAGAGTTTAGCTGAGCTCTTAATATGCAAATCAGAGAAAATAAGATCAACTGTGAGCTACTGCTCACTTACGTATGCACCCGCTCCCACTTATATCAGAATGCAAACAATCGAAGGAATAGGACACTTATTATGAATGCTGACTTCAAAAAATAATGAACCCTGAAACAAGTCAGTAAAGAGTAGTGTTCTCCCCAGGGATTTCAAATAGCATCCTGGTAAATTGTCATTTTGAAATAGCATTTTGCTTCTTGAAATAGCGTCAAAATCCACCCTATATGTTTCGTAAATATATTCAGTTGGTAAACAGGAAGTCGATGTGCAACAGACCTGAAAACGGTATACATGGTATAGAACCCTAAGCTTAAGCTCAGTACCAAATATCAAGCAGTTGTGATTTGTAGTTGTTGAGAAAAGCGTTATGAAAATTTTCTAAATCCACGCTATATGTTTCATAAATACATTCAGTCGGTAAACAGGAAGTCGATGTGTGACAGACCTGAAAACGGTATACACGGTATAGAACCCCAAGCTGAAGCTCGGTACAAAATATCAAGCAGTTGTGATTTGTAGTTGCTGAGAAAAGTGTTATGAAAATGTTGTAAATCCACGCTATATGTTTCATAAATACATTCAGTCGGTAAACAGGAAGTCGATGTGTGACAGACCTGAAAACGGTATACACGGTATAGAACCCCAAGCTGAAGCTCGGTACAAAATATCAAGCAGTTGTGATTTGTAGTTGTTGAGAAAAGTGTTATGAAAATGTTGTAACTCCACGCTATATGTTTCGTAAATACATTCAGTCGGTAAACAGGAAGTTGATGTGCGACAGACCTGAAAATGGTATACACGGTATAGAACCCCAGGTTGAAGTTTGGTACCAAGTATAACATGACCAGACGTCCCGGTTTGACCGGGACAGTCCCGATTTTGAGTTGCGTGTCCCCAGTCCCGACAAAGGTCCGTCGGGACGCTGAAATGTCCCGGTTTACACCAAACACTAACAAACTGTCCCGGTTACAGCGATCATACATAGCCAACGCGATGTCAATAAAGCTTCTCGCAATTCAGCATCAATGAGCGTGTGTGCGCAGTCAACCTTACAATGTATCTATTTGTACAATGTTGCAATATAGAGGCCGCGTTATAACGTTTTTTTTCGCTAGCGGCTGTCAACTATTACGCGACAATGCCGAACGGATGAGCGCTGGGCGGAGATGTTTGCGCACTTCAAGAGCAGGGAGATTCCTTACAGCAATGTCAGCCAGCTTTGCCAGTTTGCCATGTGCCTACCTGGCACCAATGCTCCAGTTGAGCGAATATTTTCACTCATGAGCAACACCTGGACTGACGAGAGGAATCGCATGACCGTGCCTACTCTCGAAGCCTTGCTCATTACCCAGGCCAATTTCAATGATACTTGCTCGCAGTTTCACAGCAGACTCTCGGGTAATAAAGCGCTACTGGAGCAAATTCACTCATCATGTAAATATATGCGATAAAATGGCATCTTCTTTAGGGTGGGTGGGTGGGTGGCTGTGTTTCTGAAACATTTTTGTTGTCTTTCATCTGTTTCATCTGTCTTTAATCTGTATCACAGATTGTCTTGACTTGTTTGATGCTGCTGTCAACTCAGGGTTCACATTTTCAAAAGAGTTAATAGCCGACACTGGTTAAGATTAAACAGAGGCATTTTGGGTAAAGGTTCGGAGGTGACAACGATTAGGCTCATGCGCTCGTTCCTGTTACAATGCATAGCCTATTGTTTTTTTAAAAAAAAGTTCATCGCAGGGTGGCATGGTGGTGTAGTGGTTAGCGCTGTCGCCTCACAGCAAGAAGGTCCTGGGTTTGAGCCCTGGGGCCGGCGAGGGCCTTTCTGTGTGGAGTTTGCATGTTGTCCGTGTGGGTTTCCTCCGGGTGCTCCGGTTTCCCCTACAGTCCAAAGACATGCAGGTTAGGTTAACTGGTGGCTCTAAATTGACCGTAGGTGTGAATGTGAGTGTGAATGGTTGTCTGTGTCTATGTGTCAGCCCTGTGATGACCTGGCGACTTGTCCAGGGTGTACCCCGCCTTTCGCCCGTAGTCAGCTGGGATAGGCTCCAGCTTGCCTGCGACCCTGTAGAACAGGATAAAGCGGCTAGAGATAATGAGAGATGAGATGAGAAGTTCATCGCATAAAATGTTGATGTTAATATAGAAGCAATGCATTTTCTTGGCGTTTTCACAAAGGTGAAATAAATCAGTTGAAATTTAGGCTATTGGCCTATTCCCTATCATCACATCTGCTGTCTGATTTTCTTACTTTAACTGAATTGTGATAGAAGTACATGTAGATAAGAAAATACTTGATTATTCTCTGAAATGTTGATAAAAGTGAGCTTCTACAAAATGATAAACGCACCTGTCTAAGCCGATTTGAGTCGGTGCATGTTTACATCAAAACGTGTGTGCGTGCACGAGTATCACGGTCACGCGCAAAGTGTCCCGGTTTTAGACTCGGGAAATCTGGTCACCCTAACCAAGTACCAAGTGGCTATAATTTGTACTTGCTGAGAAAAAGGGTGTTTCGGACGGATGGACATACGGACGGACAGACAGAGGTAAGCCAGTATACCCATAAAAATCCAGAAACTCATGCAATTAAGTCCATGCCATGATGAAATCACATATTAACTGAAATCCTGTTACCAGGCATGAGCAGAAGTAGCTGTTGATGTGTTTTTTTGCGAACCTTGTGGTCGAGGCTGTGCAACTCGCCTCTGGGTGAGAGAGAAAACTCTCTCCATGTCATACGCAGTGCACAACGCAATTCAAAAGCAGATGGGAATATTCAGAAGAGAGCTGCATATCTGGCTTTATTACACACAAACACACACAGGCAAGGGGTTCATTAAAGCACTTGCCTTTCAGCAAACCACTTTAATATGCACCATATTTACCGTTTTATATATATATATATATTCCCCCATCAGCCATCGAGAACAGCTCTCTACCCCTCTTACTTTCAAATGACATCCATTCTGACTATAGTGCGACTACGGTGCATTATTTTTTAACCTTTGCATTTCATCAGGACATGCTATTCTTTGGTATTTGCTGTTTAAAGGGGAACTGAAGGCACATTTTTTATTATTAAAATTCTATTTATCTCATTTTATTAAATATACGAATGCATTTCTGACAGCTATTTTGTCACTGCTATAGCAAGTTATGAGTGTTTGAAATACGCTATGTAATATATCAGTCCGTATGTCAAAGCAATGGGCGTAAACGAGATTCGTTGAGACCTGTGCGAGACATCGTAGGACGGAAGTAAAACGTACAGCGGAAATCAAAGTGACCGACATCTGCCAACGTTGTCAAAAGACGCGCACGCCCTCTTTCGAATGCTGATGTCATCAAGCTGGAAGTTTTGTTTGTTCTGATAGCAATCAGGAAAGTTTGAAAAAAGTAGGCAGTAATCGTCATTTAAACTCGTTTTTGTGCAATATTTCATTTGGAGAACGGTTTTCAAAATGGCGGCACTGACACCTGGCTGACACTTCACGTTTCGGAGTCTTAGGTGGGGTTTACATTAGACCGTATCAGCGGATCATCAGATTAACGTTTTTAAAACGATTAGCGTGCACACAGCAACACCAATACACGGATACGCTCGGCTCCGCAGGCATCCTGCGCTCCAAATCACTCCGCCCTGAACAGCGAGTGCCCTCTGGAGGGTGCGCACTCCGGCCCTGCGCAGCTCACAGAGTGCGCGAGTATAGCGCACGAGCAGTGATTCGGGACTGAGCCGCTGTGTGTGTGATCCCAGTGCATATCACTTACTACTTGCAAGTGGAAGGATGGCAAGCCTAAAGACAATCATAACTACACAATGGGCAGTATTTGCATCAGTATTTGCAGTATTTTCATACTTTTATACTCTTTAATGAAAGGTGATACAAGGCGGAAGTCCGCGCCGTTTTTCAGCAGTCGCGTCACATGACCAACGCCAGCGAATCAGGAAGGTGGATGTCACAGTGACGTTGTCCAATGACGATGCCAGCTAGAGCTCAGCACAGCGTATCCGCGTATTCTCAATGTTTACACAGCACCGGACCAGACATGATCTAGATTGAATACGTGGACCCTGGCGGATTCCCGTTTCCCGGCGTTTCCAGGCGTTTTAATGTAAACGGACAGTGCATCCGCGAAGAAAACGAGACAGATACGGTCTAATGTAAACTTGGCCTTACACAAGTCTCGTGAAGATCGCGCAGATAAGCGATGCCTGCCGTGGACCAAACGAGCTAAATTCAACATGGCTAAAAACCGAATAGGCCGATAAGTATAATATTTCATTGCAATTAGTTGCCAATACGAGTCACGATATAAGGTTACTAAAACCGAAAACGTAATTGAATAACACGTTAATTAAGAAATAAAGCAAGTTTAAAAATGACTTCAGTTCTCTTTTAAAGAAAATCCTATTTAGCATTTCTGTGATATTTTGGTTCTCGAACGAAATTCCAGGTAATTGTTACTCAGCTGTCTGAAATAGATATGGCTTGTGATGTTACCATTAGCTGACTAAAGAGAATGTGCTTTCTCTCCTGTCATGCTGCCATGTGTTTACAGAATTTGAGTCAAAGTGAAACTGATACTTTTGCACAATTTGCTGTTTGAATGAAAGGGAAAAAACATGCCAAGGAAAGGGTTGGGCCATGAGATGTGCTCGTAACATGTAGTTAATTCATTGCTCTGAAATACAGTGTTCATAAGTATGTTTTCATAAGTGTATAATTACCTGTAAATCAAACCAGCAACCTTTTGGTCCCAAAGCTGCTTCTCTAACAATTAGGCCATGACTTCCCCCAGTTTCATTTTATATATACACTACCGTTCAAAAGTTTGGGGTCACCCAGACAATTTTGTGTTTTCCATGAAAAGTCATACTTTTATTTATCACCATAAGTTGTAAAATGAATAGAAAATATAGTCAAGGGGGCGTCATGGCTCAGGTGGATAAGGCGCCATGCCATAACTCTGGGGACCCGGGTTCGATTCTGAACCGTAGGTCGTTTCCTGATCCCTCTCTTTCTCCCGCTCATTTCCTGTCTCTACACTGTCCTATTCAATAAAGGTGAAAAAAGCCCCAAAAAAATCTTTAAAAAAGAAAATATAGTCAAGACATTTTTCTGGCCATTTTGAGCATTTAATCGACCCCACAAATGTGATGCTCCAGAAACTCAATCTGCTCAAAGGAAGGTCAGTTTTATAGCTTCTCTAAAGAGCTCAACTGTTTTCAGCTGTGCTAACATGATTGTACAAGGGTTTTCTAATCATCCATTAGCCTTCTGAGGCAATGAGCAAACACATTGTACCATTAGAACACTGGAGTGATAGTTGCTGGAAATGGGCCTCTATACACCTATGGAGATATTGCACCAAAAACCAGACATTTGCAGCTAGAATAGTCATTTAGCACATTAGCAATGTATAGAGTGGATTTCTGATTAGTTTAAAGTGATCTTCATTGAAAAGAACAGTGCTTTTCTTTCAAAAATAAGGACACTTCAAAGTGACCCCAAACTTTTGAATGGTAGTGTATTTAGCAGTTATTCCATGAAATCGAGTCATACATGAGCTGACAGTTGATGAGGCACGTAGCACCGGGTCGGCTATTGCTAGGTTTCAGTCACATGATATTTTCTTCACGGTTTTAATGGAAGTGAAATAGCTGGTGGTCTAAACGGCTGCCGTAGTGCAAACAACTAGCGATAACTTATCAGAGTACGCTCGTAATCTAGAAGCCACTGCTCGCTTTAGATATATTCAGAAGATTGCTATGTGCAATGGAATCGACCCCTACAGTCTGGGAAAGAAGGATTTGATATACAATCTCGAAAACTACCCTTCAGTCGAGTTCCCCGACATCTCGAACTATCTGGTGTTGCAGACATCCTTCTACACCGCAAAACAGATGAAAGCGAGGAAGAGTATGGAGGCTTACAACTTTTTTGTATGTGGCTGGGTAAAGGACCTCGGTATAAAGTCGCTGCCGAATGAATCCTGTACTGTTTTTGCCCGTGTAAGTATGTTTTTTTAAGCTTTTCGTTCACGTCTTTACAACGAAGCGCTGCAAGTTGAAGTGTAAACAAACAACAGTTTGCTTGATTCTCACTTGTGTTGGCTCTTATCTCTCAGGTAAATCATTCACAAAGATCATCAGAAACCCCTTTAAAGACCTGGATCTTAGTTAAACAAGTCGGAGAAGTGATCACGGCGCATTGTAACTGTACGGCTGGGGAAGAATTTTGTCGCGACCTTCATGCATATGGACTTTGTGGGGAGTAAACAAAGAAACAGCTGGGGACTTTAGCGCTTCGTGACTAAAAAAAGTACCGTAAAATAACGACACATAGCAAGAAAAGTACTTGGAAAACACTAAGGACAGAGCTGAGAGGGAAATACAAACCTTTCACCAAGTGATCACTACAAACTTGAGCACGCTTCAACTCGGCTCCCTTCGATTTCAGTGAGAGGTTCAAAAGCCACCTTTCTCAATGTCTTTTTGTGAAATCCTGTGTTCGTTCACCCTTTTTTATTAGTTCACGGGGAACCCTGAAGAAACTTTTATCAGTTTCACAGTTTGATCGATTCAAACAACCTAAAACAACGCAAACGTAAGGCATTTTTCATGTGAACAATGCACCTTCTCCGTACAAACGCTTTGTCAACTGAGCTTTGGTAGACCACCAGCTAAAGTTTTGAATAACTAATGAGGCGGATGTGACGTCACGTGAAACCCAGCTATAAGCCATGTATGACAAGACTTAGTGGAATAACTGTTTTATTCTATTCACATTGACTGGATTTTGAGAAACAGAGCATTTTTATTGTTATTTTTTGCAAATTCGATAAATAAAAACTTTATACAAAATGACCGACAAAATCATTTCCACTTAGAATGTAAACAAACCGGCAAAATGACAGGAGCAATTTGGGAAAAATGCTATAATAATAATAATTCTTGAAAAATAAAATGTTCTTACCATTAAATACTTTCACTGCTTTTTTTTTTTGCATTTTTGGGGGTTTTGTTTTTGAGTAGAGTTTTTATTTCGTCCTTGGTTGGTTCAGCAACACGCTCCGCCATTTTGTTTTTCTCTACTCACGATATATGAGCTGATAGCCTAGTAGTAGAGTAGCCAATCGGAGCACGCTATTGATCTCATTCTCTTCTCATCATCTCTAGCCGCTTTATCCTGTTCTACAGGGTCGCAGGCAAGCTGGAGCCTATCCCAGCTGACTACGGGCAAAAGGCAGGGCACACCCTGGACAAGTCGCCAGGTCATCACAGGGCTGACACATAGACACAGACAACCATTCACACCTACGGTCAATTTAGAGTCACCAGTTAACCTAACCTGCATGTCTTTGGACTGTGGGGGAAACTGGAGCACCCGGAGGAAACCCACGCGGACACGGGGAGAACATGCAAACTCCGCACAGAAAGGCCCTCGCCGGCCACGGGGCTCGAACCCAGACCTTCTTGCTGTGAGGCGACAGCGCTAACCACTACACCACCGTGCCACCCCACGCTATTGCTCATATCCAGTGAATGTGGATAGAATATATATGTGTATGTGCATATATCATGACAATTTTTAGGTCATATCACCCAGCCCTAGGGTTTATTACATAATTTTCTCTGCATGTTAACAAAATTCTCATGACCATGGAAACTCGCAAACTTGTCGCTCTCTACAGCAAGGATTTGGCATGAAACTGGACTAGTAATGCTGCCAGCCGAAATTAATTAGAAGATAAAGAGTTCAATCAATACAGAAATTCAAAACCAATTGAAGGTGCCAGAATGCCACGCTGTCCTATTTCAGTTAATAAGGAGTAAAACTAAAAGCACTATAATCCAGCCAGTGGGGGTGCATAAGCGTACTCTTGGTGCCGGTCCCAAGCCCGGATAAATGGAGAGGGTTGCGTCAGGAAGGGCAGCCGGCGTAAAACTGTGCCAAATCTAACATGCGGATTCATCCGCTGTGGCGACCCCTAATCAGGAGCAACCAAATGAAGAAGAAGAAGAAAACTAAAAGCGCTATGGTGTTCCAGGACTGTTCACACTTACCAAACTACTCTGAACACAACGTGTTGAGAATCTACAGAAGCGTTATTCCAGTTTCTCTGTTTTTACTCAAACACTCAAGCAGTGTTAAGATACTACTGTAGTTGTAATGAAATCATTTCAGACAGGGACAGTACAGCACTGAACACATGCTCCGAAATATCAATGTAAGCTACGCGTGGCCTTTTTGACAGCAGTGGAATGTAGCGTGAGGGCTGTGCTCGATATTTTCCACAAACGACTCCAACATTTGGTCTGAAAACAGATGATTAATCTGACTCCAAGTTGAGTCACACACATAAAGTGGTTCACTTGAAGGACAGACACCTGAAAACATACTGTAATGGGAATAATAATAAGAAAAGAGATGTTTGTTCTTACCTAATGAACTGCATCAATTAATTAAAGGCGTATAAGGTCTACAGGTGTGAATATGGATGTTTTTAAATCTACTCGCCCAGACAGGCAGAATGTACGGAAACTATCTTGTGCGAATGATTCATGATCAGTGACTGCACTGCATTGCAGCAAACACACGCTGAAACATGGCACACACGTTGAAGGTCAAATAAAAATGAACTTCGGAGAACGACACAAAGATATGGCAACCTTCGAAACGAATAAAGAGATAGACGTTGTGTTCAAAACACTTCAGAAATAAGAAAATACACGGGTAAAACCAAAGCATCACCATGATTGAGCCTTTTCAGATGATGATTAGAAGAGTGTTTGGTGGAATGTTCGGTTTATTTTGTAGAATTCGCTTCATTAAATAATAAATCACCTCCGGGCTGAATGTCTATAAATGATTTACAGTATTAACCTACTTTGAATTAGCATTTGAGCAGCTTCGCAGAGTAAAGTTGAGAGGAGTGGGAGGTACATATTGGCATGCTGCAGCATTGAGCTGTCCTCTCTATGGATCCACGTGCAGCAGAGTGCTGTGAAGAGCCGCATCATGCCTCCTGGGTTCTGTGTGTGTGTGTGTGTGTGTGCCGTGGGCTTTGAGCTCAGTGCTCACCAGGGGCCCAGCGTGGGCTCGCTGAACAGTCATCAGGCGCCTTCTGGAAAGGCATTTACATCACTGCATCCCTTTACACAGAGCAGAATGGACAGCAGAGTACAGTCACTCGTTCAGCGGACATCAGAGCTTGGGCCCTTCGGGATAAAGGATTGACCGGCTATAGATCGGACTTTTGGTATCAAACACGTGATCAGCGATCCGCCGAAATTTGTTTAATCTGCTCCGACACAGCGAATTGATCAATGACACAAAATATATGAGCCGAATGCGCACATGCGCTGAAGTGAAATAGGATCACTGGCAGTTTTTCAGTGTCTCGGACCAAGTCAATGGCGTTTTTAAAGGTTTTAAATCCAGTGGCGAAGCAAAGCGCATCATTTTCACACAAACTAGAGATCTGTGCAGGTCTGAGCTCAGCCTTTTTCTGATTCGGAGATAGAAGCTAAATAAAACAGCCTGCTCAGAAATACGTCGACGCCAGGATTTGAACTGAAGTTGCAAAATCTATTCTTTTCCTAAGCAGCATACTAGACCACTCAGCCATAGCGGATTATAGCACAAGCTGAGGTTATGTAATATGACACTTATATAGTCCGTACACGGCGGCGCCACACAACAATTGTAGAATCGTTACCTGAGGCTCGCACGCCAATTACATTCTTAAACATGCTCGAACTCGGTTAAACACACACACACATTCAGACAGGTGCCTCTATTGGCTGAGGCAATAAACTTGTCGTCACTGCCGAACCCAATCCAGGCTTGAGGCGACCCATGTTGGGTTGACTTGGCCAGAATTGCAGCAGTCAGGTGGCCAGTTCCTTTCTGCACACTCACACACATTCACATCTAAGGACAATTTAGAGTCACCAACTAGCCTAAACTGCATGTCTTTGGACTGTAGGGGAAACTGGAGCACCTGGAGGAAACCCACAAAGGCACGGAGAGAACATGCCCCCACACAGAAAGGTCCCCATTGGCCACTGGGCTCAAACCCAGAACCTTCTGGCTGTGAGGCGACAATGCTAACCAATACACCACCCAAATAAACTGATAAGACATTTAAAAGTACATCATGAACCCAAGTATCAAAAAGTAGCAGAACTAGCCGAGAAGAGTGGCACGACACCAACAACGACCCACCACTGTGTTGACAGTAACGTTCTAAAAGCTAAAGGAATCATGACCAAAGTTATGAAATTTACTGCACGAGTTAACTAGGCTTGGATGTTGAGGATTACTTCACATGCACAATGCTATACCTAGTTGGAAATGCTTTTCACATGTTGCCTTTCCTGAGCTCTATCCAACAGTTTACACCACCTGAGGAATAACGTTACCCCACTGAGTTTATAGTTAGTCAGGTTCAATGCCCAAACTGATAATTGCACCATCATTTTTTCACTGGCTTATCAGACACAAGGTACACCACCACTCTTGCTGGAGCAGTTGGGGGTTAGGTGCCTTGCTCAAGGGCACTTAAGCTGGTACAGGAAATTGAACCAGTAATCTTTTGGTCTCAAAGCTGTTTCTCTAACCATTAGGCCACGGCTTCCCCATGGAGTTCATACATCAGTCCTATGTCCATGTTAAGCTGAGCATTTCAGTGGATTGATCAGATGTCCCTGCTTAATTGTGCGTTCAGACAAAAAAACGCCAAGAGCGTCAAAGCAACCAAAGTCTTTCATTTTCTATGTGTGCCAGTGTCTCTTCCCAGTGATCAGTGGCATGACCGTCAGCGGTGCATCTTGTGTGGTTGGGGTGTCAAAATAAAGTCAAGTCTGCACAACGTTATGATAATGAGCTATGACAGCGCTACCAAATAGAGTTAAGAAGTGCTTCACTATAGAGAATACTAAAGAACACAACTGTGTAAATATTGGTTCCACTGAAACCGCTCCCAAGAACAATGGAAGAGAAACTGATAATTGCAGTGACGAGTTCCTGTATTATTTAAAGTGTCCTTGTTTGCATACAGGGACATACAACTAAATAAAAATTGACTTTGCACTTAGCATCAACACAAAAGTCACACCACATAAATGGCTTTTGATTAGTTTATGTCATCACTGACAAACATAATCCATCAGTGAAGAAGAGAAAATTACTAGCAGTCATCACAGTGATGAATTTATTTGTCAACTTTATCATTATCATAAGTCATCTTTTCTAGAAATCCCTCCACAAATCCCTCCATTTGCCGAAATCCAACCCCAGTGAAGAGATGGCGGGAAGCCAGAGTGTAAACAATGAGCACGTGTTTGTGACCAAGAAAAAATCAACAACACATAATGACCAAATGGGCGCCAAGCTTTTGGCCAATCACAGTGCATCTTAATCAGCCTGGTGTGGTGGTGTAATTATCTCTGCATAAACTAGGGCTGCGTACCGGTACTGTACCGTGAAAATTGATTCGGTACAGGTCCAAAATACCGGATCATGAAGTACCGGTACTGTACCGATATAAATTTACACCAAGTATATGCTTATTTTGTGACTGAAGATGCGTAAATCCTACCACAAAGACGAAAATTTAGCACTGGAAAAGACGTAAAATGCCGCGCTGAAACTTGAAATCAGAGCCATCTTTGATTTGAGATCCTCTCGGCACAGTCTCACGGGACATTGCGAGAGCTTGGCTGATCCAGCGTTCTGATTGGTCAAAAAGACTCAAAAGCAGGTCAGCCATTTTTCCTTTGCTGGCATTGGCGGCCTTTGTTGCTTTGTGTAATTTGCCGCGTAAGTTAAAGGCCGCGGACTGCACGCAGTCTGTAGTACTCTAGTGTAGTCACTTCTCGCTGTGAGACAACTTATGACTTTTTGTCCCAAGTTAACTATAGGGTGACTGAGAAGTGAGGTAGGAAACCTAGTTATGTTCGGTTTTCTTTGAATAAAGATACTGACAAGTTGTCAACAGTTTATTAATGTTTCTGTCATTATTGAAGAAGTTCAGAAGAATTTGTCAAATTGTTCAGGTACAGGTCCGGACCTGTACCTAAACCTCTGTACCGGTACCTGTACCTGATGTTACGTTTAGGTACGCAGCCCTAGCGTGAACCGAATAATGGTGCAGTCTAAGCTGATGAAGTTTTTTGCCGAGCTTCTTCAAGCACTGAAGATGATTTAAGGGCTGAAACAGCCATGGGGGAGGCACACTCAGAGCCCTTACTGCCCCCCACCAAAGTGAAAGTGCTGTCAGCCAGCAAGCGACTGAAGGGAGCTATGTTTCGGGCGGCATGGCGTGTTGAGTTCCTACAGTGAACATCTGATGAAAAACAAGGTGTCGTTCTGTGTTCGGTTCATAAATCGACAGGGAATTTTGATTCCTTCACTGTTGGTTGTTCCAAGACTCTTCTCGACTCTGTTCAATTTAATTGTAAATTAAATTGAGTAATTGTTTTGTGCTGAAGTAAAGGCTAAAGGGAGTTTTAATACCTCTTTTGAATAATCCCATGCTAAAATAACCTTCAATAAGCTCAAACTAAAGAGGTTTATTTGAGCCTGATGGTGCTCAGGGAGCCCAAAATCAAGTGTCTTTTATTAGAGGCTGGAGTGGAGCCCAAATTTTATATGTAATGGAGAAGGCTAGCTGTATCGATACAATTATTTGAATTGTGCCAGTTTGGCTGGTATAAACCTGTATTAAAGGAGAACTGAAGTCATTTTTAAACTTACTTTATTTCTTAATTAACGTGTTATTCAATTACATTTTCGGTTTTAGTAACTTTATATCATGACTCGTATTGGGAACTAATTGCGATTAAATATTATACTTATCGGCCCATTCGGTTTTTAGCCGTGTTGAATTTAGTTCGTTTGGTCCACGGCAGGCGTCGCTTATCCGCGTGATCTTCACGAGGCTTGTGCGAGACTTTGAAACATGAAGTGTCAGCCAGGTGTCAGTGCCGCCATTTTGAAAACTGTTTTCCAAACAAAATACTGCACAAAAACGAGTTTAAATGATGATTACTGCCTGCTTTTTTCAAACTTTCCTGATTGCTGTCAAAATAAGCAAAACTTCCGGCTTCATTACATCAGCATTCAAAAGAGGGCGCGTGCGTCTTTTGACAACATTGGCAGATGTCGGTCACTTTGATTTCCGCTGTACGTTTTACTTCCGTCGTACGACGTCTCGCACAGGTCTCAACGAATCTCGTTTACGGCCATTGCTTTGACATACGGACTGATATATTACATAGCATATTTCAAACACTCATAACTTGCTATAGCAGTGACAAAATAGCGATCAAAAATAAATGCATTCCTATATTTAATAAAATGAGATTAATAGAATTTTGATAATAAAAAAATTGCTTTCAGTTCTCCTTTCAGTCCACTTTGATATGTCAGTAAAGAAGAAAAAATACAGACTAAGTGAAGACAAAATGAGAAAAGGTGAAGAACATTTCTTTGACTTGATTTTTCAAGGAAAAAGTGGAGAATATTTTTCAGAACTCAGGGGGAAACCTGTTCTTACCTTTACATTTTAAAGATTTCATGATGTGAACTTATACCCTACATGGGGTGAGTTGGCACAAACATATCAGTTGATGTGTTTGTTTGCTTGGCAGCCCCTTTAAATCAAGTTTGTAAGACCAAGCATTCCAAACGTATTTGTTTCATCTACATCATAGAGAATCCACAAACTTCGACACGGTCATTGGTAGGGCAGCCAGAGCGAATTTTGACGCTTTTGCCGCTTTTGGTCTGAACGTACCATAAAGTCTGGGTTCTCAAACTTGTTAGCCAGCATCAATAAACCCTGATTCCTTTTCTTTCTTCTTCCTTTCTTCTTCTTCATAGTCCTTCCTGTGATTCCTTCTGGATTCACGCTGCCACTTGTTTAAAGTGACACAGGTCAACGTATTAAAAGATGAATAGTACCCTGTGGAGCTAAAATAACCCCTCGGTTCTTGAATACTTGACTCACATGCTGTATTTCCCGCTGCCTCATGCCTGTGAAGTTGAATGAGCTGGAAAACACCACACACTGATGTTTACACTTGGGTACGGAAACGGCCGAAGTTTATCCTCATTATAATATTATGATGAGCGAGTTCGCAACAAACATGGCGGAACCGGCGGCCTCCGACACAGAAGCGAGCTCTTGAGAGCCTTCAAGCTCACAGGAGCATCTGTTTTTTCTTTTTTGGCCCTCCATCGGGAAAGCTGGCCAGCAATATTTACTCAGCTTGTCTGCTGTGTTTTTTCCCCTCTCTTTTCTGGCGTGTTTTGCCTCCGACAATGTCAGATACTTTCTTAAAATCATCGGGGGTTTTTTTGTCTTAGGAGTCTTCATTCAATCTGGGTGATCCGCCATGTTTGTCGTGGCTCCGCGGTGTGACCCGTGCCTGACTTTTCCAAACTGGCTGCTGAGCGAGGGGTTTGTAAACAGACTAACACGTGGTTAGGACGCCTCGCGTTAGGAAATACAATGTATTGGAACTAGATGATGCGTACCAGCTATTGGGAAGGATATCAGTTCAAACAATTCAGAAAGGGGAGAGGATTAAATGACTCCTGAACCAGCACATCGACTTGTGTCACTTAAACCCGAGCTCTACGTAGATATAAAGGGCTCTCTCAAGGTTTACAAAAACAATGATTCACAGTTACAGGTAATTATACACTTATGAAAACATACTTATGAACGCTGTATTTCAGAGCAATGAATTAACTACATGTTACGAGCACGTCTCATGGCCCAACCCTTTCCTTGGCATGTTTTTTTTCTTTCATTCAAACAGCAAATCGTGCAAAAGTATCAGTTTCACTCATCTCATCTCATTATCTCTAGCCGCTTTATCCTTCTACAGGGTCGCAGGCAAGCTGGAGCCTATCCCAGCTGACTATGGGCGAAAGGCGGGGTACACCCTGGACAAGTCGCCAGGTCATCACAGGGCTGACACATAGACACAGACAACCATTCACACTCACACCTACGGTCAATTTAGAGTCACCAGTTAACCTAACCTGCATGTCTTTGGACTGTGGGGGAAACCGGAGCACCCCCACGCGGACACGGGGAGAACATGCAAACTCCGCACAGAAAGGCCCTCGCCGGCCACGGGGCTCGAACCCGGACCTTCTTGCTGTGAGGCGACAGCGCTAACCACTACACCACCGTGCCGCCCATCAGTTTCACTTTGACTCAAATTCTGTAAACACATGGCAGCATGACAGGAGAGAAAGCACATTCTCTTTAGTCAGCTAATGGTAACATCACAAGCCATATTTCGTTCGAGAACCAAAATATCACAGAAATGCTAAATGGGATTTTCTTTAAAAGGGAACTGAAGTCATTTTTAAACTTGCTTTATTTCTTAATGAACGTGTTATTCAATTACGTTTTCGGTTTTAGTAACCTTATATCGTGACTCGTATTGGGAACTAATTGCAATTAAATATTATCCTTATCGGCCTATTCGGTTTTTAGCCATGTTGAATTTAGTTCGTTTGGTCCACGGCAGGAGTTGCTTATCCACGCGATCTTCACGAGACTTGTGCAAGACTCCGAAACGTCAAGTGTCAGCCAGGTGTCAGTGCCGCCATTTTGAAAACTGTTTTCCAAACGAAATATTGCACAAAAATGAGTTTAAATGCTATATATAGTTTAAATACTGCCTACTTTTTTCAAACTTTCCTGAACAAACAAACAAAACTTCTGGCTTGATTACATCAGCATTCGAAAGAGGGTGCACGCGTCTTTTGACAACCCCTGTGTCCGAAATCGCTCCCTACTCACTATATAGAGCACTATATAGTGAGGACGGCATTTTGTAGTGCTGTCCGAAACCTTAGTGAGGATTATTTACACCCTATATAGTGCACTCAAAGTATCCCACAATGCATCACGAAAAGTAGTGTACAACCGATGGTCACTAACCAAAGCAATATATCCCATCATGCATTGCGGTCGCGCTGAAAGAAATCAAATGAAAAGTCTCAAATTTGATTTAATAAAAGGCAGCGGCAAAGAAGAAAGTATTCAGCCTTGACATATTTACTTATGTATTTATTATTTTGAAAACCTATGGTACCAGCCGACTGATCTGGCACGTTTTAACTGTGCGACAGTAATGACATAAATACCAGCGCGACAGACTAGTGTCCGAAAGTGTTTTTTCATTTTACCAACAAGCTCACTATATAGTCCTCTATATAGTAATTCCCTATATACTGTAGAGAGTAGGGAGTAGTGAACGAGTGAGCGATTTCGGACACAGGGAACGTTGGCAGATGTTGGTCACTTTGATTTCCGCTGTATGTTTTACTTCCGTCCTACGATGTCTCGCACAGGTCTCAACGAATCTCGTTTACGCCCATTGCTTTGACATACGGACTGATATATTACATAACATATTTCAAACACTCATAACCTGCTATAGCAGCGACAAAATAGCGATCAAAAATGCATTCCTGTATTTAATAAAATGAGATAAATAGAATTTTGATAATAACAAATGTGCCTTCAGTTCTCCTTTAATAGTCAGAAGCAACACTTCTTGCATTTACTACTGAGTCCGGTACATTCTGTCAATAAACACAGCAGGTCTGCCGTAGATCAAGAGCCTATCAGAGGAAGACTGCGGAAGAGATGGGAATACTGTACATCCTAGACGCAACGCTTGATGATAAAACACATATTTGCTTGCTCATTCACAGCTAGGGGCCATTTAGTGTAACTCATCTACCTTTCACCACGTTGGGAGGAAATCTGAGAACCGGGAGGAAACACAATGAAACTCTACTCCACATGAAAACTTCACAGAGACTGTAAACAGAGCTCAGGATCGAATTCTTTTGGCTCGTGGTTAGATCTTTATCTGAAACAATAGATCATGAGAACACATTTATAACAAGTAAGTCAAAGTCAAATAAGTCTCAGAGGTAAGAAATTCCTCACATTTATTACAAAAGACCAACGAGACCGAACGAAATCAAAAGATTCATAAACTGCCCGTTTCTCCTCATTTTCACTTTCAGTCAATTTCATAAGCTGCCACTGATGTTTTATAGTCCAGTCGTTTCAAATTAGGAAAAGCTGTTACTTTGGCTGCATTTTATTTGAACACACCCATCTCTAGACCTATCACACAGCAAGCTTCTCCAGGCATTAGCAGATATGTTACTCTGTATTTAGTAACCCAGAGAACAGTAGATAATTCAGTTATTTATTCATCTTTAGCCTATTAACTGCTTTATCCTCATCAGGGCACAGTGCACACACACACACACCTCATCTCATCTCATTAACTCTAGCCGCTTTATCCTGTTCTACAGGGTCGCAGGCAAGCTGGAGCCTATCCCAGCTGACTACGGGCGAAAGGCAGGGTACACCCTGGACAAGTCGCCAGGTCATCACAGGGCTGACACATAGACACAGACAACCATTCACACTCACATTCACACCTACGGTCAATTTAGAGTCGCCAGTTAACCTAACCTGCATGTCTTTGGACTGTGGGGGAAACCGGAGCACCCGGAGGAAACCCACGTGGACACGGGGAGAACATGCAAACTCCGCACAGAAAGGCCCTCACCGGCCACGGGGCTCGAACCCGGACCTTCTTGCTGTGAGGCGACAGCACTAACCACTACACCACCATGCTGCGCACACACACACAACACACACATACCTTAAAGCCAAATACTGGCATGTATTTGCACAGTAAAAAGAAACTAGAGGATCCAAAGGAAAGTGGCATGAACACACACACTAGACTCAACAAAGAGAGTAAACTGAGCTCAGGATCACACACGGTTAACGAATATTTATTAATAAATATTAGTATAAATACGCAGGTGATTATAGAAAATCGCGTGCGCTGACTGGTTGAGAAATTCAGACTATTTCTCGATAATCACCTCGAGTGACTCGACAAAATGGTGGCCAATCGCTTCGTCACCGTAAGTGAGGAAGCGTTACAGATTCTGAAAGAAAATGCTGTTCCTACAAGCACTAAAGATGCTACAAAGTTTGGTCTAAAACTATTCAAAGGTAAGGCGTGATTTGTGAATTGTGATTTATTTCATCTGTTTCGGAACAAAGTAAGTCGGCGTAGATAAGTGACGCAAGTCTACGCCGCACCTTTATTACATTTGCATACCCTTTTGAAGTTTGAAATAAATTATTTTTTAATATGATTTATTTTAAATAATCATCTGCGTTTTTATACTAAAACAATCATCCATTTCTGGCTCGGTGAATAATTCACCGATATTCACTTCACCTTTGGCGAATAGTTGTTAAATCCGGCTAATTATTATCCATACAGGACACTTTTTCGATGGAATAAAAACATCCATTCAATTCCCTTCTAGCAGGTTTCATTCATTTGGTTCAATAGCATGCAATATTGTTAGCATATCGCTTATCCTATGTATATTACGCCACTCTACCCAATGGAGAATGAGCATGCAATATTGTTACGATATTGCATGTTGTCAAGACAACACGACGTCACATATCGGATTGCGAATATCCAATGAGAAACTTTTCCGCTGCGCGTGTGCGCAACCATTTCTGTGTTCGCCGGGAAAGAGGAAGACGCGTTGAACACCCGAAAGGCTACCAAAACTTCATTAGATATTCTTCACACATATTTACAAGAGAAAAACATACCAACGGACATCGAAAAACTGGAAAAGAGACATGTCGGAGATGTAAAACTTCTGCGCTAGTGAGCAACTGTGACAGTTTGTAAACAAACACGGACGCCAGGTTTGCTTCGTTAAATATGGAAGATTTTGAGAGAATTTTGGCTGCCAGGTCACTCTGTTGTGTGCAGCTGTCGATGTTGATTTTAAAAGTAACTCAGTAAATTACACAGGGAAATGAACACTTAAGTCTGAGTGAAAAATATTGTAGTGAGCGTGCAGCGTGGAAGAAGAGTCTAGAGACAGAAATCTTAGTTTCTCGGTTGTTAGCCTGTGCTACTTGCTCTAGATAGCACCACTAACACTACTGATAAATGCTACACTGGTTGGAAGGTGACTTTAGTGTCGCGCTGACAGTGCTGAGTCGCGGGTAAGCTAGCGTTGGCCTTCGAGAATGCTGATATGAAGACAGACTGTGTATATATAATAATAATAATGCCTTTTTTTCATGGTCTATCAAGTATATTCCATTCAGCTACTCGTCTTTGACTCGTTCAAGATCATGCTAGCTGAACGGAATCCCACTCAAAGCCATCATTTAATTATCTTATTTTATGTTTAGGAATAGGGGCGGCACGGTGGTGTAGTGGTTAGCGCTGTCACCTCACAGCAAGAAGGTCCGGGTTCGAGCCCTGTGGCCGGCGAGGGCCTTTCTGTGCGGAGTTTGCATGTTGTCTGCGTGGGTTTCCTCCGGGTGCTCCGGTTTCCCCCACAGTCCAAAGACATGCAGGTTAGGTTAACTGGTGACTCTAAATTGACCGTGAATGTGAGTGTGAATGGTTGTCTGTGTCTATGTGTCAGCCCTGTGATGACCTGGCGACTTGTCCAGGGTGTACCCTGCCTTTCGGCCGTAGTCAGCTGGGATAGGCTCCAGCTTGCCTGCAACCCTGTAGAACAGGATAAAGCGGCTAGAGATAATGAGATGAGATGTTTAGGAATAAAATAATGTTTACAGTTTTATCATTTTCAGTAAAGTCATAAATCCCTCACACGTCACACGAGATTGACACCAGATAATGAAGTCAGTGTTAACATACTGCATCATCAACTCACATTCAGATTGTAAAACACAACCGGTTTGTTCTGTGATCTTAAACGTAAAGCTTCTTTTAATCTCCTACTCCTTCTGCCCTCCATTTTCTTATCTCTTAAGCTCCTCATTCATCATCTCCTTGTCTTTCTTCTGTCTTCATCAGAGCCAAATATTTATCTCACTTCATGCTACTCTTCAACAATCTCTCCTTTTATCTTTGGTCACACACACAGATTTTTTATTAATTATTGAGCCATTTCCTGTTAAGGAAGTGTGAAAGTGCTCTGATGACAGATGCCTCAAACAAAGATGCGTCACAATTCCTTATAAAAGCACCTGAACCTCATGGGAAGGACTTTCAACACTTTAGAAATGAGGTGAAGCTGTACACTCCACCAATGAGGAGAAAGAATTGCTCGCGCACTGAAGTGGGACATTCAGCCATGTTTTCTGCACTCGAAAGAGCTGTGAAATGACTTCGAAATGTTCACCTCACTCGCTCCAAAGTCACAGTGAAATAAAACTGCATGAAAGCCAGCTTGGCAAAAAAAAAAAATGGGTGCTTTGCATCTTAACTCTGTAAAGACGGCAATCTGTCGAATCATCTGCAAATTCTCCAGGGGGCAAGAGCAGGAAAGAAAATAACGGCAACTAGATAGAACTCGACGCCAACGGCATCGATAGGGATGCCTCCGCCCGGTAGACTACACGCCTTATTAAGTTGTGATTTGGGGATGGACATTTGACCTCACAGTAATCTTGACCTGGTGAAATTACTTGTATTAGCCTTGGAGATATTGTGTTCACAAGGTTTTCGGACAGACATTCGACCTCACAGTGACCTTGACCTTAGACCTTTTGATCTCAAAATCTAATCCGTTTATCTTTGTCCCCAAATCCACAAATGGTGAAAGTTTGGTGAAATTCCTTCCATTTGCCTTGGAGATATTGTGTTCACAAGGTTTTCGGACAGACATTTGACCTCACAGTGACCTTGGCCTTAGACCTTTTGATCTCAAAATCTAATCAGTTCGTGTTTGTCCCGAAGCGCACAAATGGTGAAAGTTTGGTGAAATTCCTTTCATTAGCCTTTGAGATATTGCGTTCACAAGGTTTCAGGACAGACGCACACACGGATGCACGGACGGACGCACAGACAGACGGACAACCCGAAAACATAATGCCTCCTGCACCTTATGGTGGCGGAGGCATAAAAAAGCTCCACAGTGATCCATCTATAAATCCCCTCTCTTAGATAACACACGGGATAAAGCAAGCAGGTGGATTTACAGGTGCAAGGTCTCCAGAGTGGGAGTGATATTGACACACCACCTACTTAAGGGGTGCTAAAGTTAATTACTGAGTGTCCCAACAGCACCAGTAATACAGTTTATTTAATATAGATCTTATGTTTAGCAGTGCATAAGTAGTACTGTTGTTCCGAATGCGCAATAGATATTTTTTACACACAAAAGAAAGGTTAATTTCTACTCGGGTCGTAAATTTAAAGGGATTTTCTTGTTGGACGGATGCTAATATTAATAAACAATTAATTGATTATTCAGTCACACACACACACACACACACACACACACACACAATATTCACATTGAATATGCAAGTAATACGTACCTCATTAAAGGACATTATTGAACAAATACCTTTTCTATTCAACTTTTAAGCATATCAACAATAATCGCATTTGTGCAAATACAGGTATAATCTTGCTTGTGAAGATGAGCCTAATAGGCTATTTAGATTACATCCCCATATCCCCTAACAGTAGGCATGTAACACTTCACCTAATTCACAATATTGTGGTCACCATTTGAAGTTCCCATAATATTTTTTAGGAGGGAAAAAAATGAAGAAAATTTTATTTCCAAAAATGCAACATTTACAAACATTTGTAAAGGTTGGAATGAAATATATATATCAGCTGGATAGTACAGTGGATCAGCTGGATAGTACAGTGGATCAGCTGGATAGTACAGTGGATCAGCTGGATAGTACAGTGGTAATGCTCACTGACTACGACGCAGGAGATCGGGGTTTGAATCCCGGTCGGGGCAAAACATCATCCAGTAAGGGTCCTTAGGCAAAAACCCCTCATGATATATCAGCCTACCTCAGGAATGAGTGAAAACATAACTGAAAGAGTCATACCGGCTCAGACGTTGCCCGGGTCAACAAGGTCTGCGTCAGTTGCTAGGGAACCAGGGCAAACTGATGAGAAATGGGCTACTGGAACAAGACATCGATGGACGAGGACAGAAAATACGGATTTGCTGGAATGCTACTATACAAGCAATCCCAGAGAGAGGGGATACATGCAGAGAATGTGGGACCATTGGATACTTCGAAACCCACAATCAAGGCTAACAAAGAAACAGCTATTAGCCCAGTGTTCCAACATCCATAATCGAAATCTGCTATCACAACTAGAGATTAATGAAATACAACAACGATGCTACGGCAAGGGGGAGCCAGGAAGACAGGTCAGCGGGGAGATGTCATCATCCCCACAACCAGAGATTGGGTACCAAGCCCCAACAGCTAACAGCCTCAACACAAGAGCTGCTGACCTGAGAAGGAAGATCGTGACCCAACTGGAAACCTGGAGCCCCCGACGAATACCGAAGCTGAGTTGCCAAGTACCTTCAGAAGATCTACTAGTAGATGTGAATGCTGCTCTGAAGACAATCTCCACAAGAACCATCACTGAGACCAACAAGCTGATACACAGTACAGCAACAGTAATCATGGAGATGCTTGGACACAAGGTGGGCTCGGGACATAAACAGTATCCACCATGGAAGAGACGATTAGAGGCCAAGATAAAGGCAGCAAGGAGAGAAGTTAGCCAGCTAGCTGAACTACAGAAAGGGAACATGGTGAATAAAGGGGCGCCCAGGAAGTACAACTCACTCTCCATACCAGAGGCACTCGAAACTGCCAAACAGCGACTAACAGCTCTGGCCACCCGGTTGAGGAGATACACCAAGGAGGGAGAGGCCAGGAGAATAAACAAGCTGTTCTCCACTGAACCAGCCAAGGTGTACTCTCAATGGCAGGGGAACAACAACCAGTCAGACCCACCAAGAGCTGAGGTGGAAAAATACTGGAAAGACATATGGGAAAGAAAGGCATCACACAACACCGATGCCCAATGGTTAGTGGACCTAAGAGCTGACCACAGCAACCTCCCAGAACAAGAACCAGTAACCATCTCAATGGCAGACGTCCAAGAAAGAGTGTCAAAGATGAAGAGCTGGACAGCACCAGGCCCCGATATGATCCATACGTACTGGCTGAAGAAGCTAACTGCACTCCATGAACGCCTAGCAGCACAGATGAACCAGCTGCTGAGGGATGGAACCCACCCAGAATGGCTAACCCAAGGCAGGACAGTCCTAATCATGAAGGACCCCCAGAAGGGACCCATCCCATCCAACTACCGGCCAATTACCTGTCTCTGCACAACATGGAAGGCCCTGTCAGGCATCATTGCGGCAAAAATGAGTAAGCATGTGGCTCAATACATGAGCGAGGCACAGAAAGGAATTGGCAGTAACACCAGAGGAGCCAAGCACCAGCTACTGGCCGATAGAACAGTCGCCCGAGACTGTAAGAAGAGACAGACCAACCTGTGCACTGCCTGGATTGACTACAAGAAAGCCTATGACTCAATGCCACACACATGGATACTGGAATGTCTGGAACTGTATAAGATCAACAGGAACCTAAGGACCTTCATACAGAACTCAATGGAAATGTGGAAGACAACCCTAGAGGCCAACTCAAAACCCATTGCCCAAGTCAACATCAAGTGCGGCATATACCAAGGAGATGCGCTATCACCACTGCTGTTCTGCATAGGCCTGAACCCCCTCAGTCGGATCATCACGAAGAGCGGCTACGGGTACCGATTCCGTAGTGGGGCAACAATCAGCCACCTGCTCTACATGGATGACATCAAGCTGTATGCCAGGAACGAGCGAGAAATAGACTCGCTGATCCACACCACCCGGATCTACAGCGATGACATAGGGATGTCATTCGGATTGGACAAGTGTGGCCGGATGGTCTCAAAGAGAGGCAAGATGATCCAGACTGAAGGGATTGACCTACCAGAGGGCAACATAGGTGATATCCAAGACAGCTACAAGTACCTTGGCATCCCACAGGCTAATGGAAACCATGAAGAGGCCACAAGGAAGTCAACCACAGCCAAATACCTCCAGAGAGTAAGGCAGGTCCTGAAAAGTCAGCTGAATGGTAAAAACAAGGTCCGAGCCATCAACATGTACGCACTACCAGTCATCAGATACCCTGCTGGTATCATAAACTGGCCAAAGGAGGAGATAGAAGCCACAGATATCAAGACTAGAAAGCTCCTCACCATGCATGGAGGGTTCCACCCCAAGTCCAGCACCCTGAGACTATACACTAAGCGGAAAGAGGGAGGCCGAGGGCTAGTGAGCGTCAAGACCACGGTCCAGGATGAAACATCGAAAATCCGAGAATACATCAGAAAGATGGCCCCAAAGGATGAACTGCTAAGTGAATGTCTCAGGCAGCAGAACCCTGATGAGAGTGCAGAGGAGGAGGAGGAACAGACAACCTGGAGAGACAAACCCCTACATGGCATGTACCACCGTCAGATAGAGGAAGTGGCTGATATCAAGAAATCCTACCAGTGGCTGGATAATGCAGGACTGACAGACAGCACAGAGGCACTAATCATGGCAGCGCAAGAACAGGCCATAAGCACAAGAGCCATAGAGGCCAGGATCTACCAGAGTAGATCAGACCCAAGATGCAGACTGTGCAAAGAAGCCCCTGAAACAGTCCAGCACATAGTAGCAGGGTGTAAGATGCTAGCTGGATCAGCGTACATGGAGAGGCACAACCAAGTGGCTGGGATAGTATACAGGAACATCTGCAACCAGTATGGAATAGAAGTACCCAAGTCCCAATGGGCCATACCACAGAAGGTGGCTGAGAACAACAGGGCCAAGATTCTGTGGGACTTCAGCTTCCAGACTGACAAACAGATCCTGGCTAACCAACCGGACATAGTGGTGGTGGACAAAGAGCAGAAGAGGGTGGTGGTGATAGATGTGGCGATCCCAGCTGACGCCAACATCAGGAAGAAGGAACATGAGAAACTTGAGAAGTATCAAGGGTTGAAAGAGCAGCTGGAACGGATGTGGAAGGTCAAGGGTTGCGTGGTCCCCGTGGTAGTGGGGGCACTTGGGGCAGTAACCCCCAAACTGGGAGAGTGGCTCCAGCAAATCCCAGGAACAACATCTGAAGCCTCAGTCCAGAAGAGCGCAGTCCTAGGAACATCGAAGATACTGCGCAGAACCCTCAAACTCCCAGGCCTCTGGTAGAGGACCCGAGCTTGAGGATGACATGGATACCACCCCCCCCGCCGGGGGTGAGAAGGAGATTTTTTTTTTTTTTTTTTTTTGTAATTTACCAGCTGGGAGGTCCGTATCGTGAAATACCGTGACCGAGGTCTTGAAAGTACTGAGCGAGGCCCTCTGGGCCGAGGTTAGTATTCAAGACCGAGGTCACGGTATTTCACCATACGGACCGACCTTAAGCTGGTAAATAATATATTTTTTTTCTTTACAAAATTCTAACAGAAAACGAGAGCGCCCGAAAGGGAAAACCGAGCCGCCATTTTGAATCCT
Source organism: Neoarius graeffei (assembly GCF_027579695.1). Taxonomy (NCBI): domain Eukaryota; kingdom Metazoa; phylum Chordata; class Actinopteri; order Siluriformes; family Ariidae; genus Neoarius; species Neoarius graeffei. The sequence continues at coordinate 49,718,009 of NC_083589.1, forward strand.
CATTCATGGCTGTAATACAAATGGCTTCCTCCTGTGCACTTCCACGGCAGGAAAAAACTACATTTTGCAACCCCTATTTATACAAATAGGAGTCATTCAGGATTCAGCCATGTTTTTGCTCGGCGTTAGCAAGTTAGAGGTTTTTAGCTTTCTCCTGAAATGTTTTATTGTATTTCTTCTTCCTCAGGGTAGTAAAACTCGCTTTCGCTGTGAAGACTGCCGTTATCACTATCCATGCTGTAAAATTAATGCTATTATGCTGAGAAATGCTGGCAAAAACTTATAAGATTTTTGATAATCTTATCAATAAATCTTATTTAAAAAAAGATAAATGTTGACAAAAAATGCTACTATGTTTGTTGTTGTTGTGAATGAGTGAGTCACCAGAGGTCCATAACCGGGGTCCGTAACTGGGGTCCGTATCGTAGGATACGGACCCACTCGCCAGCCAATCAGAGCACAGGATTTGATGGAAACCGCACCGCAAAAAAAATTAAATTTTCTATTTACTAAAATATTCCTTTTAGAAAAAGAAAAAAAATACTAGCAAATAGGCCTTTTCTTAATAAATATTTATGAACAAACAACTACCTTCATTTGCTTCTCTTTTCTTTCACTTTCAGCAATCTGTAAAAAGAGAGCTCTGATTTCTTGTTAAATCTATTCGTATAGTCAATCACACAACAGCTCTTTCCCATTTTACATCTGTTTTTTGTGTTTTCACAGCATTAGAGCTGTGTTACTTCCACCTACAGTCAAGTCACATGCATTCCCACGATTTAAATAATATCGGCTGACTTTTTTTTCGTGGTATATCAGATATATTCTATTCAGCTAGCATGATACTAAACTCCTCTTCAACTCGTTCAGTATCATGCTAGCTGACAGGAATACTATACGTATATCTGATATATCATGAAAAAAGCCAGCCAATATTATTATTATTATTATTATTATTATTATTATTATACATACACATTTCTTTTGGGTGTTCAATGCGTCTTTTTCAAAATTCTCTCAAAATCTTCTGTATTTAACGAAACAAACTGTCACAGTCGCTCGCTAGCACAGAAGTTTTATGTCACTGACGTGTGATGTCATGTTGTCTTGACAACTATGCAATATCGTAAACCATCTTCAACACTCATTCTCCATTGGGTAGAGTGACATAATACACGTAGGATAAGCGATATGCTAAGAATATTACATGCTATCAAACCAAATGAATGAAATCTGGTAGGAGGGAACAGAATACATGTTTTATTCCATCAAAAAAGTGTCCTGTACGTATGATAATTTATGTTATTGCACCCTTTGCTGCTAAACAACTCAATTACAGCTAGGAAAAACTTAGAGATTACCCAGCATAATAATAATAATAATAGTTCATTATTTATTTCCTCAATTTGAATTATCATAAGGCGGCACGGTGGTGTAGTGGTTAGCGCTGTCGCCTCACAGCAAGAAGGTCCTGGGTTCGAGCCCCGGGGCCGGCGAGGGCCTTTCTGTGTGGAGTTTGCATGTTCTCCCCGTGTCCGCGTGGGTTTCCTCCGGGTGCTCCGGTTTCCCCCACAGTCCAAAGACATGCAGGTTAGGTTAACTGGTGACTCTAAATTGACCGTAGGTGTGAATGGTTGTCTGTGTCTATGTGTCAGCCCTGTGATGACCTGGCGACTTGTCCAGGGTGTACCCCGCCTTTCGCCCGTAGTCAGCTGGGATAGGCTCCAGCTTGCCTGCGACCCTGTAGAAGGATAAAGCGGCTAGAGATAATGAGATGAGATGAGATGAGATGAATTATCATAAATTTGTATTGTGATTTATCACTGCATGATATATCGTTACATGCCAACCTAACAGTACAGCCATGGCATTTACAGCAGTGCTTTTTCTTTGTGGTGGTGCATCTTCCCAGGCAAGGCCAGCCTCTTCATCTACACTGCCAGTCTCATGACTCGACTGAACTGTTATGGCAGTCACATCCACTGCTGTTGCTAACTCAAGAAGTTTGGAGTTCACAGCTCTTCACTGGCATGAGAAATCCTAAGTCTTTATGATGAAGGTACATCATTTGTGTGAAATGGTCCCACAACATGGCAGCCTAGTGGTGTAGTGGTTAGCACTGTTGCCTCACAGCAAGAAGGTCCTGGGTTCAAGCCCAGTGGCTGACGAAGGCCTTTCTGTGTGGAGTTTGCATGTTCTCCCCGTGTCTGTGTGGGTTTCCTCCGGGTGCTCCGGTTTCCCCCACAGTCCAAACACATGCAGGTTAGGCTAATTGGTGGCTCTAAATTCACCGTAGGTGTGAGTGTGAATGGTTGTCTGTGTCTATGTGTCAGCCCTGTGATGACCTGGCGATTTGTCCAGGGTGTACCCCGCCTTTCGCCCGTAGTCAGCTGGGATAGGCTCCAGCTTGCATGTGACCCTATACAGGATAAGTGGCTACAGATAATGGATGGATGGATGGTCCCACAACACACCCCTCTTTGCCTGCTTTATCATTGCGCTTTCAGAAACTATGTGAGATTTGCATGCTATCATAGTAGAGAGTTAAAATAGTAGGCCTATTTACTGTTATGAAAATGCATGAGACTTGCAATTTATTAGTTAAGTTTGCAATTGACTAAAAGCTTTGTCGGAAAATAATCGATCATCGATTAATCGTTAACAAGCTGAATTTCTACCATCAAGCAATTGGTCTGACTCTAATATTAACGCCACGTTGTCTAATTTTCTTGTTAAAAATTAAAGGAGAACTGAAGTAATTTTTAAACTTGCTTTATTTCTTAATTAACGTGTTATTCAATTACGTTTTGGGTTTTATTAACCTTATATCGTGACTCGTATTGGCATTTTACATTACACTTATCGGCCTTTTCGGTTTTTAGCCATGTTGAATGTAATTCGTTTGGCAGGCGTCGCTCATCTGCGCGATCTTCACGAGACTTGTGCGAGACTTCAAACGTGAAGTGTCAGCGCCGCCATTTTGAAAACTGTTTACACAGCGGCCAGATCGCCGTATCATTCTAATTTAGATTAATTTCGAGATTTACTAGTTTCATCAGCGATGGAGTGTTAGTCCTGTGCACTGTGGCGCGTGCACCTGAAGGTGCGCCTCGGGCTGCACGCACTATGAACAAGACGCACCTGAGCTCAATTAAGGAACTATGTGTTTGCCTATTTAAGGACTGTGCTGATGCATTTGCATCGCGAAGTATTATGATACACATGTACGCATTACCGAGCCTTTCTACCCGTTGTCTTGATTTCGTGTTTCGCGATCCTTGTGCCTGTTTCTCGCTCTTATCCTCGCTTAGCCTTTGATGAACTGTTTGCGCCTCAACCGACCCTTTTGCCTGTATTCTCGTTTTTGATCTAGCCTGCGGTTTTGGATTGTTTGCCTGTGTATATATTATCTCACTGTATATACTGTATATTCTGCACTTTATTAAACTGTATACTTCTGCACATACATCCGCCTCCCTCGCGTACATGACATGGAGATGATTCCATACGACTTCGAACCAGCTGAGAAGAGTTGGAAAGACAACAGGATAAGGACGAGTCCGTCACGCTGGTATTTACGTCATTACTGTCGCACAATTAAAACATGCCAGATCAGACAGCTGGTGGGTTTTCAGAATAATAAATACATGCATGTATTTTTGCGATAAATACGTATTATATTGAGCGCATTTCCCACATAAGGCGGCACGGTGGTGTAGCGGTTAGCGCTGTCGCCTCACAGCAAGAAGGTCCGGGTTCAAGCCCCGTGGCCGGCGAGGGCCTTTCTGTGCGGAGTTTGCATGTTCTCCCCGTGTCCGCGTGGGTTTCCTCCGGGTGCTCCGGTTTCCCCCACAGTCCAAAGACATGCAGGTTAGGTTAACTGGTGACTCTAAATTGACCGTAGATGTGAGTGTGAATGGTTGTCTGTGTCTATGTGTCAGCCCTGTGATGACCTGGCGACTTGTCCAGGGTGTACCCCACCTTTTGCCCGTAGTCAGCTGGGATAGGCTCCAGCTTGCCTGCGACCCTGTAGAACAGGATAAAGCGGCTAGAGATAATGAGATGAGATGAGATTTCCCACATAATCCTCACTAAGGTTTCGGAGAGCACTACAAAATGACGTCCACACTATATAGTGCCCTATATAGTGAGTAGGGAGCGATTTCGGACACAGGGGAAACTTCCGGCTTTATTATGCCAGCATTCGAAAGAGGGCGCGTGCGTCTTTTGACAATGTTGGTAGATGTCGGTCACTTTGATTTCCGCTGTACGTTTTACTTCCGTCCTACGATGTCTCGCACAGGTCTCAACGAATCTCGTTTACGGCCATCGCTTTGACATATGGACTGATATATTACATAGCATATTTCAAACACTCATAACTTGCTATAGCAGCGACAAAATAGCTGTCAGAAATGCATTCCTATATTTAATAAAATGAGAAATAGAATTTTGATATTAAAAAAATTAGCCTTCAGTTATCCTTTAAAAACATATATATATATATATATATATATATATATATATATATATATATATATATATATTTTTTTTTTTTTTTTTTTTTTTTTTTTTTTTTTTCAGATACATTTTTTAAATCAGGGAATTTCACAAGAAAAAAAGAAACGATTGGTGCAACACAGATTTCACCATCAGTTGACAAGTCTTTCCTCTGTCTCTCTTTTTTTAATACAAATCTTCGACTGAATACTTAGTAACAGTGACAGTCATGTCAATATAAACATTAAAGCTTTTATTTTCTTATGCAACACCGAGGAGGCTCTGATAACAGCAGCAAATTATTACATCCTCAAAGGACATTTTTCTTTACTAAGCTGTGTATCGAGTTTCATCTCTTTAATAATAATAATAATAATAATAATAATAATAGCCAGATAATTTCAGGTAAAATTTGCAGTTTAGATGAAATGTGCAAGCTGTATTCAAAAATAGCAAATGATTTCAAGATGGATGCAGCATTCATAATTGTGTTTTGGTGATTTTGTTTTTTAAAACAGCATGGCAGGTCAAGTGGTGCTTTCAGAAAAAGAAGGTCAGCACGTCAGAATGCTTTTGGGAAATGCTGAGAGCCTGCGTTTTTGTTTTTCTTCTCAGTTTGGACTTTTTCTTTAAATTGGTCTTTCTCAATCCAGTTTATGATCACTGTTTTAAGACTTCAGATTCTTCACAGCAACCCGTAGAAAACCTTTCTGGTGTTGATACGGATATCTACATAATAAAGCAGATATTAGTACAGTGTATACAGCACCCTCCGCAATTATTGGCACCCCTTGTAAAGATGAGCAAAAAAGGGTTAGGAGCTTCATCTCACAGTGAAGAAATGAGAAAAATCCAACCTTTAATTGAAATAAATTTATTCAAAAGAAAACAAATCTCTCATCAAGAAATAATTACTTTCAGCAAAAACGCATGAACCACCATTATTGGCAAACCTGGAAATTACAATGAACGCAATGTAACTGAAGTATGTTTCCTATTTAAATTGCACAGTATTTTTGAGTTGACTGGCGTGTGTAGGAACTTTCAAGCTGTAATCCATGACTTCCTGATTAACTGGGGAACAAATATGAGGTGACACAGAAACCAAACTCCCTTAGTCATTCATCAACATGGGAAAGATAAGAGAACACACAAACCAAATGAGGGAGAAGTGTGTTGACCTTCATAACTCTGGGAATGGTTATGAAAATAGTTACTCGTCTGAAAATGTCCATTTCTACTGTTAGGCCAATAATAAAAACATGGACACCAACTGGAACTGTTAGAAACTTGTCTGGAAGAGGACCCAAGTTTATTTTGCCCCCACGGACAGTGAGGAGGAAGGTAAGAGAAGCGAAAACAAAAAAATCCCCAAGGATCACTGTTGGTGAATTAGAAGAAAACGTAACATCTTGGGGTTTCCAAGTTTCCAAAACCACCGTCAGACACCACCTCCATGCCAACAGATTATTTGGAAGGTTTGCCAGAAAAAAAGTTTTTTTCTGTCAGTTAACCACAAACGTAAGCACCTGGAGTTTGTGAAATGCTACAACAACTTTGACTGGAACGGTGTTCTCTGGTCCGATGGAGCAAAAATGGAGCTTTTTGGCAATAAACACTCAAGGTGGGTTTGGTGTAAAAAGAAGGATATCTAGAATGAAAAGAACCTGATCCCAACTGTAAAATATGGTGGAAGTTCTGTGATGTTTGGGGGCTGTTTTTCCTCCAAAAGCCCTGGAAACCTTATTAGGGTACATGCCATCATGGACTCCATGAAATACCAGGACATTTTAAATCAAAATCTGAATCATATGTCCAAATCAACACAAAAATGGTTCACTGAGTGCAGAATCAAGCCTCTGCCCTGGCCATCTCAGTCCCCTGACCTGAACCCCATTGAAAACCTGTGGGCTGAGCTGAAGAAGCATGTACAAGAGAGGGCCTCGGACCCTGGATGATCTGGAGAGATTGTGTAAAGAGGAATGGTCTCAGATGTCCTGCTCTGTATCTCCAACCTTATAAAATGTTACAGGAGACTCAGTGCTGTTTTACTGACAAAGGGAGGTTGTACAAGGTATTAAACACAGGGGTGCCAATAATAGTGGCACGTGTTTTTCATCTCATCTCATTATCTCTAGCCGCTTTATCCTTCTACAGGGTCGCAGGCAAGCTGGAGCCTATCCCAGCTGACTATGGGCGAAAGGCAGGGTACACCCTGGACAAGTCGCCAGGTCATCACAGGGCTGACACATAGACACAGACAACCATTCACACTCACATTCACACCTACGGTCAATTTAGAGTCACCAGTTAACCTAACCTGCATGTCTTTGGACTGTGGGGGAAAACGGAGCACCCGGAGGAAACCCACACAGACACGGGGAGAACATGCAAACTCCACACAGAAAGGCCCTCGTCGGCCCCGGGGCTTGAACCCAGGACCTTCTTGCTGTGAAGCGACAGCACTAACCACTACACCACCGTGCCGCCCCGGCACGTGTTTTTGTTGAAAATAATTGTTTATTGATAAGGGATTTGTTTTTCTCTGAATGCATTTATTTCAATTAAAGGTTGGATTTTTTTCTTGTTTTTTCAGTCTGCGATGAAGCGACTTCACCAAAAGGTGGATATTTTTTTTCCAACCCTTTTTATTAATCTTTACAAGAGGTGCCAATAATCATGGAGGGTGCTGTGTATATAATGAAATGCCATGTAGCTCACTATCAGCAGGTTAGAATAAATCACTGATGCAGGCAGTGCCTACGCAGCCGGTTGTTTATTTGAAATGTGGCCAAGTACCAGTCCCTACTGAACTACTGAATTACTGAATAATTGAAATGCATCCCTGCTAAAGAGATGACAGATTCAGCAACACGGAATGTTTAAGGAAGAAGTTTTTGTTTTTTTAACAATACTCACTCGCACCTTCTAAAACCGTAGTTGAAATGATGAAATTTCACTTCCTGTTCCAGTAAGAATCCTCTAAATCCTTGTCTTTTTTTTGTAATCTCTGATGTAACCCCGGCTGTGAGAAATGTAAGAAATATACAGCGCTTTCCAACACTATAAAACATGGTGTTGAAACATGTTCCTGTCATTGCATGAACTAGAAGCATGGCTGGTCCAACAGGTGTAGAAAGCAGTTGTGCAGCACACCATGCAGCAGAGCAAGTGGCGAGCTCACACCTGTTCTACTGTCCAAATAAATAATAAGGCTGGAAACAAAAGGCCTGCTGTGAATCGTTCTGGCTTCAGCAAAGCAACACTGTATGCACTCCAAGAAAAAGTCATAGCGATGCTACCACATGAGACGAGCACATAAAACCATTTATTCTATCCACGTTCACTGGATATGACCCATCGCGTGCTCTGATTGGCTACTCTACTACTAGGACATGAGCTCATATACCGTGAGTAGAGAAAAACAAAACAGCGGAGCATGTTGCTGAACCAACGGAGGATGAAATAAAAACTACTCGAAAACAAAACCGCAAAAATTATCATCATCAAGTATTTAAAAGAAACAGAAATAGCAAAAAGAATATTCCTGGGTTCCACATGACGTCACATCCGCCTCATTAGTTATTCAAAACTTTAGCTGGTGGTCTACCAAAGCTCAGTTGGCAAAGCGTTTGTACGGAGAAGGTGCATTGCTCACTTGAAAAATGCCTTACGCTTGCGTTGTTTTAGGTTGTTCGAATCGATCAAACCGTGCAACTGATAAAAGTTTCTTCAGGGTTCCCCGTGAACTAATAAAAAAGGGTGAACGAACACAGGATTTATTTCACAAAAAGACGTCGAGAAAGGTGGCTTTTGAACCTCTCACTGAAATTGAAGGGAGCCGAGTCGAAGCATGCTCGAGTTTGCAGTGATCACTCCGTGAAAGGTTTGTATTTCCCTCTCAGCTCTGTCCTTAGTGTTTTCCAAGTACTTTTCTTGCTATGTGTCGTTATTTTACGGTACTTTTTTTAGTCACGAAGCGCTAAAGTCTCCAGATCTTTCTTTGTTTACTCCTCACTCCTCACAAAATCCATATGCATGAAGCTCGCGACAAAATTCTTCCCCAGCCGTACAGTTACAATGCGCCATGATCACTTTTCCGTCTTGTTTAACTAAGATCCAGGTCTTTAAAGGGGTTTCTGATGATCTTTGTGAATGATTTATCTGAGAGATAAGAGCCAACACAAGTGAGAATCAGCAAACTGTTGTTTGTTTACACTTCAACTTGCAGCGCTTCGTTGTAAAGACGCGAACGAAAAGCTTAAAAAAACATACACACGGGCAAAAACAATACAGGATTCATTCGGCAGTGACTTGATAGCGAGGTCCTTTACCCAGCCATACAAAAAAGTTGTAAGCCTCCGTACTCTTCCTCGCTTTCATCTGTTTTGCGGTGTAGAAGGACGTCTGCAACACCAGATAGTTCGAGATGTCGGGGAACTCGACTGAAGGGTAGTTTTCGAGATCATATGACAAATCCTTCTTTCCCAGACTATAGGGGTCGATTCCATTGCACATAGCAATCTTCTGAATATATCTAAAGCCAGCAGTGGCTTCTAGATTACGAGCGTACTCTGATAAGTTATCGTTAGTTGTTTGCACTACAGCAGCTGTTTAGATCACCAGTAATTTTGCTTCCAGTAAAACCACTAAGAAAAATCACGTGACTGAAACCCAGCAATAGGTTTTATCCCCCAGTATCTCCTGTTCCACACTCCAGTCCAGTCAGTGGCCGTAATGCACCTTTAAGTCGGTTTATCAATCGCCAAATAACCCTAAAGAAGAAGAAGAAGAAAACCCAAAAAATACAAAAAAAGCAACAAAATAATTTGATTGTAAGAATGTATCTTATTTTTCAATAATTATTATTATAGCATTTTTCACAAATTGCTCCTGTTATTTTGCCGGTTTGTTTACATTCTAAGCAGAAATGATTTTGTCAGACGTTTTGTATAAAGTTTTTATTTATCAAAGTTGTAAAAAATTAAAATTAAAATGCTCCGTTTCTCAAAATCCAGTGAATGTGGATAGAATAAAACAGTTATTCCACTCAGTCTTGTCGTACATGGCTTATAGCTGACTCGGTGCTATGCGCCTCTTCAGCTATCAGCTCATGTACGACTCGATTTTGTGGAATAACTGTTAAATAATTACACTGAAAATCTCTCCAGTTCGTTACCCTGAATTAACAGCTACAGTGTAAAATTAACACTTATTATGCTAAATAAGATTCTACAGTGTTAACGGCAACCCAAATAACCCTTAAGAGTAAGTTCTTGTTTCATTAGAAACCTGTGAAATACCGGTGTGTATATCAGAGTTGAAGATTTTGATACAGCATGGCATCAAATTACATCAAGATTGTAAATCCCAGCAGGTGGAGGAGGATCATGATTGGTCCAAGCGATCATGTTTGGATGTGTCAGGATATTAAAAAAAGGAAATTTTTTTGTATAAAACACATTACTTTACGGGCGGCACGGTGGTGTAGTGGTTAGCGCTGTCGCCTCACAGCAAGAAGGTCCGGGTTCGAGCACCGTGGCCGGCGAGGGCCTTTCTGTGCCGAGTTTGCATGTTCTCCCCGTGTCCGCGTGGGTTTCCTCCGGGTGTTCCGGTTTCCCCCACAGTCCAAAGACATGCAGGTTAGGTTAACTGGTGACTCTAAATTGACCGTAGGTGTGAATGTGAGTGTGAATGGTTGTCTGTGTCTATGTGTCAGCCCTGTGATGACCTGGCGACTTGTCCAGGGTGTACCCCGCCTTTCGCCCGTAGTCAGCTGGGATAGGCTCCAGCTTGCCTGCGACCCTGTAGAACAGGATAAAGCGGCTAGAGATAATGAGATGAGATGAGACATGACATTACAGGCATTTAGCAGACGCTCTTATCCAGAGCGACGTACAACATACCCAGAGCAGCCTGGGGAGCAGTTGGGGGTTAGGTGCCTTGCTCAAGGGCACTTCAGCCATTCCTGCTGGTGCAGGGAATCGAACCGTTGACCTTTTGGTCCCAAAGCTACTTCTCTAACCACCAACATTACATTGTATTAACACGTTATTTCAATACCATGAGACAATACTTGCCCGAGTTACTATTGTGACTTCTTATATATCATGTATGTGTTATATATCAGATCGTATCCCCCTGGGCTGTTGAATGCTCAACTCTGATTGGTCAAAAGGTGTTGAATGATTTTTCCAAACCCACAGCTAACAGTAGTACCAGGAGCATGATTTATATTAATGTGCTCATTCTAATATATTCTTGTTTCTATAGTAACATCTTACACAAGGACTTGTATAACACACACTCAGCATAAACCGTTTTCTATTCAGCCATTCTGGAAGGAATTTCTGGTGTTAGTGCTTTATAACAGTTAAAAAGCTGCAACTTTATGTTTTCTGACATGGGAAAGCCATCAGGACGGACAGCTATGCAGTTTCTCAGTAACAGGAAAAGCTGCATTTTTTGGTCTTATTAACTTCAGCAGAGAGAAAGAGAAATGCTGGGAAGATGAAGGAAGGTTATAGTGTGTGATAACAAGAACTAACCTGCTTTGTGGATGTTTCACAACATTGCATGCGACTATAGATGGATACAAAGTATGATGTGTCATTCGCAGATCGCTGTGGTACAAGAGAAATAAAACGCTTGCAAGATGACAGTATTTGAAAATAATTCACTGTGGGTTGGTATCAGGCTTCTGCATCTGTTGCTTACTGTCGTGCAACTACTGCTGTTGGTTGATCTCTTGTGGTGACATCATACTGCTTAGGTCAATTTTAATATGTAGAATGCATAGTATTTAATGCATCACAGTTGCACTGTTGCCTCACAGCAAGCAGGTTCTGGGTTCGAACATGCCAGTCAACCAGGGCCTTTCCCTGTGGAGTTTGCATGTTCTACCCATCCCTGTGTGGGTTTCCTCTGGATGCTCTGGTTTCCTCCCACAGTTCAAAGACATGCAAGTACACTCAAGCACAGACTTAAGCACAGTGAAATATTTCCTCTGCATTTAACCCATCTGAAGCAGTGAACACCCACACACACACACACACACACACAGAGCAGTGGGCAGCTATGTTAGAGCGCCCTGGTTAGGTGCCTTCAGGCCATAGCTGCCCCATGTCTTTGGCACGCAGACCCACGGGGAGAACATACAAACTCCATACAGAAAGGCCCCCATCAGCTGCTGGGCTTGAACCCAGAACCTTCTTGCTGTGAGGCAACAGTACTAACCACTACACTACAAATGCCACCCAATTAGGTCAACTGGCTCCTCTAAATTGCCAACAGGCACAAATAGAAGCGTGAACTCTCACAGTTTGTCTCTCTGACGTTAGCCCTGTGAAGGATTGGTGACCTCTCTAGGGTGTGCCCCGCCTCTCCAGGGTGTACCCCGCCTCCCTTCACCCAATGTCACCGACAACCCTCAGTAAGATAAGCGGTATCGAAAATGGTAATTCAATGCTAATTCAAAACTGAGTGTTAGGATTAGGAATGATACTACCTAAAAACTTACCAGTACTAGATCAGATCTGACCCATGGATGCATGTAATAGGATTAACATGTGTGATTTCTACTACATATATCATTTCTCAGTGCACCAACTGTCAATCCTCTGATGTTTCACATTAGACATCTCTGTCAAGCACCAGGTGATGTTCAAACCACTGATACTGGTATCTAAAATGGGGTTATCAAATAACAATCTGGATAATGAACAACTACTTTTACCAGTTAGGATCAACTGGGTAACTTACTGTATGTTAATGGATAAAGGGAATCCAAAGCCAACATTCCACAGTTTCCTGAACACCAGCAGCTCAAGCAATGAAATCACCACCTGTATTCAACTTTCCATACTGGAAACTATGCAATCATCTGAAGGATCTGGAGGAGCAAAGCTGGCACTGGCTAGTCAGACCTACTAACTGACATCAATAATGACATCAATATCAATGTCATTATTTCAATCCGAGGTAAGAGAAATGGTGGTGCCGGGCGCACCAACAAGAGAGCTGGACTGGACTGGCTTTCACTTTGTGGTGCTTACCGCTTGCGTTTTTGCCACAGATGAGATGCTGGTAGGGTTGCAGCAGACCCCATAGCTCTGAGTCGTTGTTGATGGCTTGTTCCAGGGACTCGACGGTGAGCTTGGGAACTCCGTTCTCCTTCTCTACGAGCGCGCTTGTCTGTACGCGACCGAACACCTCGCGGAAAAGGGTCTCCATGCAGGCGGTCAGGTAGATGGCGGCGTGCTCATGGATCCTCAAGGCCACACGACTGTCCACCATCCATCGGAAGAACTTCCCGACGGAGAAGACGAGACCGCAGCGGGCTGACTTGCCCCGGCTGAAGCGATCGCCCGTGCTCATGTTGTAGAGCGAGAGCGCACCGAGCGCAGCGCTCACGCAGTTGGCAGAGATGGTCCATGACAGCACCACCTTGATGGCGCTCTGGACCTCGTGCTTGGTGCACTTGGCGTAGCGCAGACTCAGGCGCTGCGCCTCGCGGGCGATCCTGACCAGCGCGCGGCTCAGCAGCGCCGACAGCTTCGCCACGATGTCGCGGGACGCGCCGGCTGTGCGCACCATCTCCTCGTCCTTACGCAGCGCGCCCTCCACCTCAGCCACGCTCCACGGTACCTCCTCAAGCTCGGGCAGCTTGGCACACTGGCCCGAGCACTCCAGGATCTCTGTGTCTTCCGCCAGCACGGTGTTCACCGTGTCCAGACTGTTGTGTCTGCTGTGCATGGATTCGGTCAGATGCCAGCAGTTTCCCCCATGCGGGAACGACGGGTGCGTGTCGGAGCAGCAAAGCGACACGCTGGACGACCTAAACGAGTCCGCTGCTCCACCATAACCGGAATCGAGCGTCAAATCCTCCAGCGTCCTCGCAGCTGCCTTACCCTTGCCTGCCATGGCTGCACTTCATTATTATAGGCTGCGCCTTGCTTTGCGTTGAACGGAATGAATGCGGAAAAATATGGCTACATTCACGCGCAAATACAATGTCACTATATATATATATATATAGAGAGAGAGATTTTAACGTGGCGCACAGCTGGAATGGACCAGCTCCGGTACGTCCTTTGACAGTCAACAGGCAGATGTTCCTCCAGAGTCTCAGCGCCTCTCCAACTTCGTGCGCGCAGTTTGACAGCTCCTTCTCCAACCACTGCAGAACCATTCGGTGGGCAGGGATATGCAAAGTAAGCTCGAGATCTGGCCAATCAGCAGCGCCAGATAGGGTTGAGTGACAGCACGCGCCGGATTTAACCCCAGATTCTGATCACTGCGCTTCAGCTGCTGATGTGTTGATGGCCAGTGAGTTGGTTAGAGAAAGAAAACAGAAGAAAAATCCATGCAGAAGAATGAAAATCCGGTCCAGAGATGTTCTGGATTTTGGACAGCTGTTGAAAGAGGTGAATGAGGCGAGAAAAGGTAGCAGTGTTTCAGCAACATGGTCCAGGCAGAAGTCATGATGATATGGGCAGTGATGCTTCCTGTGTGTCACTTACTGCAGTCTAACAGCTGATCTGTTCTGCATCATCATCATCATCACACTCCTGAAGAGGCTGATCAGCCTGGAAATGCTGGGAAATGAAAGCTACTTCTAACATTGCATCTTCTACACACGTTAAAAAAATTAAAGCAAAAACGCAGCTCATTCAAGAAATATACGGAGTGGTGCTTGAAAGTTAGTGAACCCTTTAGAATTTCCTATATTTCTGCATAAATATGACCTCCTAAAACGTCATCAGGTTTTCACACAAGTCCTAAAAGTGGATAAAGAGAACCCAGTTAAAGAAACGAGACAAAAATATTATACTTGGTCGTTTATTTATTGAGGAAAATGATCCAATATTACATATCTGTGAGTGGCAAAAGTATGTGAACCTTTGCTTTCAGGGTGCCCACTCACACCTGATTGTCATCCCATTGATTGAAAACACCTGACTGTAATTTCTGATAATCCTAGAGGTTCACATACTTTTGCCACTCACAGATATGTAATATTGGATCATTTTCCTCAATAAATAAATGACCAAGTATAATATTTTTGTGGGTGGCACGGTGGTGTAGTGGTTAGCGCTGTCGCCTCACGGCAAGAAGGTCCTGGGTTCGAGCCCCGGGGCCGGCAAGGGCCTTTCTGTGCGGAGTTTGCATGTTATCTGCGTGGGTTTCCTCCGGGTGCTCCGGTTTCCCCCACAGTCCAAAGGCATGCAGGTTAGGTTAACTGGTGACTCTAAATTGACCGTAGGTGTGAATGGTTGTCTGTGTCTATGTGTCAGCCCTGCGATGACCTGGTGACTTGTCCAGGGTGTACCCTGCCTTTCGCCCATAGTCAGCTGGGATAGGCTCCAGCTTGCCTGCGACCCTGTAGAAGGATAAAGCGGCTAGAGATAATGAGATGAGATAATATTTTTGTCTCGTTTGTTTAACTGGGTTCTCTTTATCTACTTTTAGGACTTGTGTGAAAATCTGATGATGTTTTAGGTCATATTTATGCAGAAATATAGAAAATTCTAAAGGGTTCACAAACTTTCAAGTACCACTGTGTCTTGTATCTTGTACTACTATTGATAATAATAATAATAATAATAATAATAATAATAACAATCATCATCATCATGTAGGCATAGCTATGCAGTCAAGGTGCTTGTAAACTCAAAGAAATAAAAAAAAAAAAAAACAGAAATTTACCCCTAAACATGCCAAACATGACATCATAAATATAACCATAAGTAAAGTCCCAAGATAGATACTGGGAGAAAAACATCCATCCATCCATTATCTGTAGCCACTTTATCCTGTTCTACAGGGTCGCAGGCAAGCTGGAGCCTATCCCAGCTGACGGGCGAGAGGCGGGGTACACCCTGGACAAGTCGCCAGGTCATCGCAGGGCTGACACATCAAGACAACCAACCATTCACACCTCACACCTACGGTCAATTTAGTGCCTCCAAGTAGCCTAACTTGTATGTCTTTGGACTGTGGGGGAAACCGGAGCAAACCCATGGGGAGAACATACAAACTCCACACAGAAAGGCGGGGTACACCCTGGACAAGTCGCCAGGTCATCACAGGGCTGACACACAGTCACAGACAACCATTCACATTCACACTTACGGTCAATTTAGAGTCACCAGTTAACCTAACCTGCATGTCTTTGGACTGTGGGGGAAACCGGAGCACCCGGAGGAAACCCATGCGGACACGGGGAGAACATGCAAACTCCGCACAGAAAGGCCCTCACCGGCCACGGGCTCGAACCCGGACCTTCTTGCTGTGAGGCGACAGCGCTAACCACTACACCACCGTGCCACCGAAGGGTAAGTCACGTTGGATAAATAATTGTAAATGTAAATTTTATATGCATTGATATGTAGCTAAGGTGGCACTGTGGTTAGCACTGTTGCCTTACAGCAAGAAGGTTCTGGGTTCAAGCCCAGTAGACGACAGGGGCCTTTCTGTGTGGAGTTTGCATGTTGTCTGCGTGGGCTTGCTCCGGTATCCCCTACAGTCCAAAGACATGCAGGTTAGATGTACCCCGCCTCTCGCCCATAATCAGCTGGGATAGGCTCCAGCTTTCCCGTGACCCTGCACAGGATAAGCAGTTATGGATAATGGATGGATAAGTTATTGTGAAATCAAAGAAAACAGATACTTTCTACAAACATGAACAAAAGTATTTAAAAACAATAAAATACCATATTATTATTATTCATCTCATTATCTCTAGCCGCTTTATCCTTCTACAGGGTCGCAGGCAAGCTGGAGCCTATCCCAGCTGACTACGGGCGAAAGGCGGGGTACACCCTGGACAAGTCGCCAGGTCATCACAGGGCTGACACATAGACACAGACAACCATTCACACTCACATTCACACCTACGGTCAATTTAGAGCCACCAGTTAACCTAACCTGCATGTCTTTGGACTGTGGGGGAAACCGGAGCACCCGGAGGAAACCCACGCGGACACGGGGAGAACATGCAAACTCCACACAGAAAAGCCCTCGCCGGCCCCGGGGATCGAACCCAGGACCTTCTTGCTGTGAGGCGACAGCGCTAACCACTACACCACCATGCCGCCCATTATTATTATTATTTTACTGTTAGTTGCCTTTCTTTTAATTGTTTTTATTCTATGAGAAATGCCATCCTTCCAACTTCTTTGATAGATAATTATTGTTTGGAGCCCACTGTGAATGTTATTAATACGACAGGTAAGAGTGCACCCTCATCACTGTTGCAACTTAATCATCCTCACAGCGTCTTATTAATCATTGGGTATTAATTATTGACGAGCCAGGTGTGCATTATTCTCTTATTTTAGTCTTTGAAAAAGAATTTCCGTCATCAAGCTCAACCTCAGTTTAACATCAGGATTGTGAATACAAATATACTAATGCTACATGCTAATAATATAAATGCGAATAAGTAAAAAGCTCATTTAGTCAATAAATGTTTTGACACCCTGCAGAGCATTAGGGGAAGGCTGCTTGGTATGCAGTAATCAAGTAATTAAAGATTTGCATGATTAATATAATACAATTTGTGTTTGTATCATCAATGGCTGGGTCCAATTTCATTTTCAAGACCTAATCAAGTGGCAGCAGTGGACTGTGGATTGGAGTCTTAATTAAGTTCAGGAAGCTTTCAAGATGCCAAATGGATCAAAGAAAGACAGCATGGTGGTGTAGTACTGATGCCACTTTGTAGCGCAAGGATTCATGGTTCAATCCCGAGCTCAGGTTACTATCCGTATGGAATTTTTCATATCCCCCCATGTCCATTTGGGGTTCCTACAGGTTCTCTGATTTCCTCTGAGCTCCCAAAAATATGTTGGTAGATGTATTGGCTGTGTGAAAGTGCACTAACCATGATGAAAGACCGTGTGGATGTGTGATAATGATGCCCTACGATGGACTTGTATACCATCCAGGGCGTTCTGGGATATGCTCCAAATCCACTGTGTCCCTGACCAGAACAAAGCAGGTACTAATGATGCATAAATGAACGTACTAAAGATGAATGAAAACGGTATCTACATTATCCGAAAATACTTTGTATATCATCAGCTATCTTTTCATATTTTGGTTGCAAATTAGATTCAATGTGATTCTTTTGAACCATCTATTTTAATCAAATGAATCGAATGAAGGGCGGCACGGTGGTGTAGTGGTTAGTGCTGTCGCCTCACAGCAAGAAGGTCCGGGTTCGAGCCCCGTGGCCGGCGAGGGCCTTTCTGTGCGGAGTTTGCATGTTCTCCCCGTGTCCGCGTGGGTTTCCTCCGGGTGCTCCGGTTTCCCCCACAGTCCAAAGACATGCAGGTTAGGTTAACTGGTGACTCTAAATTGACCGTAGGTGTGAATGGTTGTCTGTGTCCATGTGTCAGCCCTGTGATGACCTGGCGACTTGTCCAGGGTGTACCCCGCCTTTCGCCTGTAGTCAGCTGGGATAGGCTCCAGCTTGTCTGCAACCCTGTAGAACAGGATAAAGCGGCTAGAGATAATGAGATGAGATGAATCGAATGAAATAGATGTTTGATTAGACCCTGAAGAATAAAACCTCCTCCAAATAGTGCCATAAATCTAGCCAATGTGCATAAGCTCGGGCAGTATCCTGCGCTCATCTGTTGCATTTATAATATAAATCACTTTTAAGGGATTTGTTTTTAATTTTGCAAGGTCCGTGTAGTTGAACAACACCCGATACTAAAAAGTATTCTTACTTTTTTTTTGCTGTCTAGTGTCCATATCAAAGCAGTAAACCATAGCACATTTGATAAGTGTTAATGAATTTAAGACACCAGGTCTTGGGATTGAAAAGATCATACAGTTTGGGAAATGTGATTACGTGAATATTTTTATGTTTGTCGTAACCTACTAGTATAGAACTTTTACAGTAAGCTCTCATACTAGCCTAACGTCTCAGTGGTGTATAGGATCGGTTTGTGAGTTTGGATTGTACTATATTCAATTGATTTTCCAAGGAACATGACAGAAATGGGTTCACCCAGCTCCCAGTTCATCAAAAACCAATAGAATGGGTCTTGGGAATCCCACATTCATTGGTAGATTTTTGAGTTTTTGGACACTTTGATTTGACAATGAATGTTTCAGTGTCACTAGTTAGGGCTTAATACATGGATGGCATGAACAAAAACGAAGCCAAGCTAAGAGTCCGACAGTCTGCATTCAGGAATAGAATATAAGCGAATTCAGAATAGTTGTTCTTAGTGCTGTATGTTAGTCGGCACGTTGTTAAATTGGCAGATTGTTAGAACCGTACTAGAATTTTTTGTTTAATTTAATAACGATAATATTGTGTAGGGCGGTTTAGTGGTTAGCACTGTCGCCTCACAGCAAGAAAGTTCTGGGTTCGAGCCCAGAGGCTGACGGGGGCCTTTGTGTGTGGAGTTTGCATGTTCTCCCCGTGTCTGTGTGGGCTTCCTCCGGGTGCTCCGGTTTCCCCTACGGTCCAAAGACATGCGATTAGGTTAACTGGCTTCTCTAAATTGTCCATAGGTGTGAATGGTTGAGAGGAG
This sequence comes from Neoarius graeffei, assembly GCF_027579695.1. Taxonomy (NCBI): domain Eukaryota; kingdom Metazoa; phylum Chordata; class Actinopteri; order Siluriformes; family Ariidae; genus Neoarius; species Neoarius graeffei. The sequence continues at coordinate 49,737,064 of NC_083589.1, forward strand.
AAAACCTCAATAATAATCCATTCGAAGGCAACAGGAAACCACTACTGTAATGTTCCCAAGAAACCCTGATGGATGTCAGAGCTGGACCTGCTGTCAGGCAGAACACTAAAGAAGAGAACATTGTGTAGGCACCACACAAGATTTAATTCAACTGGACTTGACTTGTGAAACAGTTTCATTAAAGGAGAACTGAAGGCAAATTTTTTATGATCAAAATTCTATTTCATTTTATAAAATGTAGGAATGCATTTCTGACAGCTATTTTGTCACTGCTACAGCAAGTTATGAGTGTTTGAAATATGCTATGTAATATATCAGTCCATATGTCAAAGCAATGGCCATAAACGAGATTTGTTGAGACCTGTGCGAGATATCGTAGGACGGAAGTAAAACATCTCATCTCATTATCTCTAGCTGCTTTATCCTGTTCTACAGGGTTGCAGGCAAGCTGGAGCCTATCCCAGCTGACTATAGGCGAAAGGCGGGGTACACCCTGGACAAGTCGCCAGGTCATCACAGGGCTGACACATAGACACAGACAACCATTCACACTCACATTCACACCTACGGTCAATTTAGAGTCACCAGTTAACCTAACCTGCATGTCTTTGGACTGTGGGGGAAACCGGAGCACCCGGAGGAAACCCACGCGGATACAGGAAGAACATGCAAACTCCACACAGAAAGGCCCTCGCCGGCCACAGGGCTTGAACCCGGACCTTCTTGCTGTGAGGCGACAGCGCTAAGCACTACACCACCGTGCCGCCTGGAAGTAAAACATACAGCGGAAATCAAAGTGACCAACATCTGCCAACGTTGTCAAAAGACTCTTTCGAATGCTGACGTAATCAAGCTGGAAGTTTTCCCTGTGTCCGAAATTGCTCCCTACTCACTATATAGGGCACTATATAGTGTGGACGCCATTTTGTAGTGCTACCCGAAACCTTAGTAAGGATTAAGTGAGAAATGTGCTCAGTATAATACAACCCCGATTCCAAAAAAGTTGGGACAAAGTACAAATTGTAAATAAAAACGGAATGCAATGATGTGGAAGTTTCAAAATTCCATATTTTATTCAGAATATAACATAGATGACATAGCAAATGTTTAAACTGAGAAAATGTATCATTTAAAGAGAAAAATTAGGTGATTTTAAATTTCATGACAACAACACATCTCAAAAAAGTTGGGACAAGGCCATGTTTACCACTGTGAGACATCCCCTTTTCTCTTTACAACAGTCTGTAAACGACTGGGGACTGAGGAGACAAGTTGCTCAAGTTTAGGGATAGGAATGTTAACCCATTCTTGTCTAATGTAGGATTCTAGTTGCTCAACTGTCTTAGGTCTTTTTTGTCGTATCTTCCATTTTATGATGCGCCAAATGTTTTCTATGGGTGAAAGATCTGGACTGCAGGCTGGCCAGTTCAGTACCCGGACCCTTCTTCTACGCAGCCATGATGCTGGAATTGATGCAGTATGTGGTTTGGCATTGTCATGTTGGAAAATGCAAGGTCTTCCCTGAAAGAGACGTCATCTGGATGGGAGCATATGTTGCTCTAGAACCTGGATATACCTTTCAGCATTGATGGTGTCTTTCCAGATGTGTAAGCTGCACATGCCACACGCACTAATGCAACCCCATACCATCAGAGATGCAGGCTTCTGAACTGAGCGCTGATAACAACTTGGGTCATCCTTCTCCTCTTTAGTCCGAATGACACGGGGTCCCTGATTTCCATAAAGGACTTCAAATTTTGATTCGTCTGACCACAGAACAGTTTTCCACTTTGCCACAGTCCATTATAAATGAGCCTTGGCCCAGAGAAGACGTCTGCGCTTCTGGATCATGTTTAGATACGGCTTCTTCTTTGAACTATAGAGTTTTAGATGGCAACAGCGGATGGCACGGTGAATTGTGTTCACAGATAATGTTCTCTGGAAATATTCCTGAGCCCATTTTGTGATTTCCAATACAGAAGCATGCCTGTATGTGATGCAGTGCCGTCTAAGGGCCCGAAGATCACGGGCACCCAGTATGGTTTTCCGGCCTTGACCCTTACGCACAGAGATTCTTCCAGATTCTCTGAATCTTTTGATGATATTATGCACTGTAGATGATGATATGTTCAAACTCTTTGCAATTTTACACTGTCGAACTTCTTTCTGATATTGCTCCACTATTTGTCGGCGCAGAATTAGGTGCTCTTTTTATACCCAGTCATGTTAATGACCTATTGCCAATTGACCTAATGAGTTGCAATTTGGTCCTCCAGCTGTTCCTTTTTTGTACCTTTAACTTTTCCAGCCTCTTATTGCCCCTATCCCAACTTTTTTTAGATGTGTTGCTGTCATGAAATTTCAAATGAGCCAATATTTGGCATGAAATTTCAAAATGCCTCACTTTCAACATTTGATATGTTGTCTATGTTCTATTGTGAATACAATATCAGGTTTTGAGATTTGTAAATTATTGCATTCCGTTTTTATTTACAATTTGTACTTTGTCCCAACTTTTTTGGAATCGGGGTTGTATGTATTTATCACAAAAATACATACATGTATTTATTATTTTGAAAACCCACCAACTGCCTGATCTGACACGTTTTAATTGTGCAACAGTAATGACATAAATACCAGCGCAGCGGACTAGTCCTTATCCTGTCGTTTTTCTAACTCTTCTCTACTCCACGTTGGTTCAAAGTCGTATGGAATAATCTCCATCACTGATGAAGCTGGCAAATCTCGAAATTAATCTAAATTGGAATGATATGGCAATCTGGCCGCTGTGTAAACAGTTTTCAAAATGGTGGCGCTGACACTTCACGTTTGAAGTCTCGCACAAGTCTCGTGAAGATCGCATGGATAAGCAACGCCTGCCATGGACCAAACAAACGATATTCAACATGGCTAAAAATTGAAAAGGCTGATAAGTGTAATATAATATGCCAATACAAGTCACGATATAGGTGGCACGGTGGTGTAGTGGTTAACACTGTCGCCTCACAGCAAGAAGGTCCGGGTTCGAGCCCCGTGGCCGGCGAGGGCCTTTCTCTGCGGAGTTTGCATGTTCTCCCCGTGTCCGCTTGGGTTTCCTCCGGGTGCTTCGGTTTCCCCCACAGTCCAAAGACATGCAGGTTAGGTTAACTGGTGACTCTAAATTGACCGTAGGTGTGAATGTGAGTGTGAATGGTTGTCTGTGTCTATGTGTCAGCCCTGTGATGACCTGGTGACTTGTCCAGGGTGTACCCCGCCTTTCGCCCGTAGTCAGCTGGGATAGGCTCCAGCTTGCCTGCGACCCTGTAGAACAGGATAAAGCGGCTAGAGATAATGAGATGAAATGAGTCACGATATGAGGTTAATAAAACCGAAAACGTAATTGAATAACACGTTAATTAAGAAATAAAGCAAGTTTAAAAATGACTTCAGTTCTCCTTTAATACATTCAAGGGTAGCTTCACCCCCAGCTCTAAGCCTAACTCCACCCACTGTAAAATTTTGAAAAGTGCTAAAAAATGGGCAAGGGCCTGGAAGCGACCCAGGAGCAGGGTCAGGGATGTGTGAGGCATATTTGAAAATGGTTTCACAGACTCCCCCCTCAATGGTGTGGTCTGTAGGAGATGGGTGCCCACCTCTGATTAGAGGGCATTAACATTCTTTAATATATATACTATATTGCCAGAAGTATTTGCTCACCTGTCTTGACTCACATATGAGCTTAAGTGACATCCCATTCCTAATCCATAGGGTTCAATATGACGTTGGTCCACCCTTTGCAGCTAGAACAGCTTCAGCTCTTCTGGGAAGGCTGTCCACAAGGTTTAGGAGTGTGTTTATGGGAATTTTTGACCATTCTTCCAGAAGCGCATTTGTGAGGTCACACACTGATGTTGGACGAGAAGGCCTGGCTCTCAGTCTCCGCTCTAATTCATCCCAAAGGTGTTCTATTGGGTTGAGGTCAGGACTCTGTGCAGGCCAGTCAAGTTCATCCACACCAGACACTGTCATCCATGTCTTTATGGACCTTGCTTTGTGCACTGGTGCACAGTCATGTTGGAAGAGGAAGGGGCCAGCTCCAAACTGTAAAAACAGTCTGCATGCTTGATTTTATACACCTGTGGCCATGGAAGTGATTGGAACACCTGATTCCGATAATTTGGATGGGTGAGCAAATACTTTTGGCAATATATGAGAAGCCAAATCATCTCATCTCATTATCTCTAGCCGCTTTATCCTTCTACAGGGTCACAGGCAAGCTGGAGCCTATCCCAGCTGACTACAGGCGAAAGGCGGGGTACACCCTGGACAAGTCGCCAGGTCATCACAGGGCTGACACATAGACACAGACAACCATTCACACTCACATCCACACCTACGGTCAATTTAGAGTCACCAGTTAACCTAACCTGCATGTCTTTGGACTGTGGGGGAAACCAGAGCACCCGGAGGAAACCCACACAGACACGGGGAGAACATGTAAACTCCACACACAAAGGCCCCTGTTGGTTACTGGGCTTGAACCCAGAACCTTCTTGCTGTGAGGCGACAGTGCTAACCACCACACCACCATATATATTCCCCCATACTAAATCGAGAAACACCAAATGGTTGACTCTATATCAGCACAGGCCGTGCAAGGTTCAGGATGGTCTGAAACATTAAATGGTGTTTGAGCCATTTTCAACACATAAAATATTGATTTTTTTTAATTTTAAAAATGGTAATTTTGTCAATATTAACACCAGCACTGATGTTTCATCACAGTATAGTCATATGATTAGGTTAACTCTACACGGTTAACAGCTACCAGTTTTGAACTCAGTTTAGTTCCTCTCAAAACCAGGTGTTTATTAGTGCCATGTATGTTGCTCTGCGCTTTATGGGCAGTGTTGCCAGGCGCACAGTCTCCCACATACATAATTGGACTACTTTTGAGCTGACCGTGCAAGTTTTTATCATTTTCATACATTTTTTAAATAATGAAACAATAGGTAACAATACATGGGGTTTCCTCCGGGTGCTCCGGTTTCAGTCCAAAGACATGCAGATTAGGTCAACTGGCTACTCTAAATTTCCCATAGCTGTTTATGTAAGTGTGAATGGTTGTTCGTGTTTGTGTTATCCCTACGACAGATTGGCGATCTGCCCAGGGTGAACCCCGCCTCTCACCTGAAGTCAGCTGTGATTGGCTCCAGCTTCCCTGATGGATGGATGGATGGATGGATGGATGGATGGATGGATGGAACAATATGCTGACATTTTATCCTGGTGAAAGAACTATCTTTTAACCCTGATTTTCAACAAGGATACAGTAACTCTGGTCACAGGATATTAATCAATTTTCTTCATATCTAACAAAGATATTCAATTTTTTTTACTTGCACTTTTTACGTAGGTGCACACATGAGAAAAATGGAACACACAGAATAATTTTATGCTTTTATTCATGGCTTATTTTATACCCAGCTATCTTTTCATTAAAACCAATTACTCGTAAAATGGTATAATACTCTCCATGACATTTACTTGCTCAGATACTAGAATATTTATTGAATAAGAACTACATTTACTGACACATTTTCTTTGTTATTGAACTTGAATTCCCCTGTAGCCCCAAGATTTTTTGATTCGTCTGTGACTGAACATTTGCACTTCATACTGGCTTTTAAAATACAATTTGCTCTTCACACAGAGTGCATTTAAAAGGAACAATCAATGTAATAAGCTACAGGTTTAGAGAATGTCACATGCATTGCAAGTGCATTTTGCATGTTGAGATAGATAGATAGATAGATAGATAGATAGATAGATAGATAGATAGATAGATAGATAGATAGATAGATAGATAGATAGATAGATAGAACCCCAATTCCAAAAAAGTTGGGACAAAGTACAAATTGTAAATAAAAGTGGAATGCAATGATGTGGAAGTTTCAAAATTCCATATTTTATTCAGAATAGAACATAGATGACATATCAAATGTTTAAACTGAGAAAATGTATCATTTAAAGAGAAAAATTAGGTGATTTTAAATTTCATGACAACAACACATCTCAAAAAAGTTGGAACAAGGCCATGTTTACCACTGTGAGACATCCCTTTTTCTCTTTACAACAGTCTGTAAACGACTGGGGACTGAGGAGACAAGTTGCTCAAGTTTAGGGATAGGAATGTTAACCCATTCTTGTCTAATGTAGGATTCTAGTTGCTCAACTGTCTTTGGTCTTTTTTGTCATATCTTCCGTTTTATGATGCACTAAATGTTTTCTATGGGTGAAAGATCTGGACTGCAGGCTGGCCAGTTCAGTACCCGGACCCTTCTTCTACACAGCCATGATGCTGTAATTGATGCAGTATGTGGTTTGGCATTGTCATGTTGGAAAATGCAAGGTCTTCCCTGAAAGAGACGTCGTCTGGATGGGAGCATATGTTGCTCTAGAACCTGGATATACCTTTCAGCATTGATGGTGTCTTTCCAGATGTGTAAACTGCCCATGCCACACGCACTAATGCAACCCCATACCATCAGAGATGCAGGCTTCTGAACTGAGCGCTGATAACAACTTGGGTTGTCCTTCTCCTCTTTAGTCCGAATGACACAGCATCCCTGATTTCCATAAAGAACTTCAAATTTTGATTCATCTGACCACAGAACAGTTTTCCACTTTGCCACAGTCCATTTTAAATGAGCCTTGGCCCAGAGAAGACGTCTGCGCTTCTGGATCATGTTTAGATACGGCTTCTTCTTTGAACTATAGAGTTTTAGCTGGCAACGGCGGATGGCACGGTGAATTGTGTTCACAGATAATGTTCTCTGGAAATATTCCTGAGCCCATTTTGTGATTTCCAATACAGAAGCATGCCTGTATGTGATGTAGTGCCATCTAAGGGCCCAAAGATCACGGGCACCCAGTATGGTTTTCCGGCCTTGACCCTTACGCACAGAGATTCTAACAGATTCTATGAATCTTTTGATGATATTATGCACTGTAGATGATGATATGTTCAAACTCTTTGCAATTTTACACTGTCGAACTCCTTTCTGATATTGCTCCACTATTTGTCGGCGCAGAATTAGGGGGATTGGTGATCCTTTTCCCGTCTTTACTTCTGAGAGCCGCTGCCACTCCAAGATGCTCTTTTTATACCCAGTCATGTTAATGACCTATTGCCAATTGACCTAATGAGTTGCAGTTTGGTCCTCCAGCTGTTCCTTTTTTGTACCTTTAACTTTTCCAGCCTCTTATTGCCCCTGTCCCAACTTTTTTGAGATGTGTTGCTGTCATGAAATTTCAAATGAGCCAATATTTGGCATGAAATTTCAAAATGCCTCACTTTCGACATTTGATATGTTGTCTATGTTCTATTGTGAATACAATATCAGTTTTTGAGATTTGTAAATTATTGCATTCCGTTTTTATTTACAATTTGTACTTTGTCCCAACTCTTTTGGAATTGGGGTTGTAGATAGATAGATAGATAGATAGATAGATAGATAGATAGATAGATAGATAGATAGATAGATAGATAGATAGATAGAGTGGTGCTTGAAAGTTTGTGAACCCTTTAGAATTTTCTATATTTCTGCATAAATATGACCTAAAACATCATCAGATTTTCACACAAGTCCTAAAAGTAGATAAAGAGAACCCAGTTAAACAAATGAGACAAAAATATTATACTTGGTCATTTATTTATTGAGGAAAATGATCCAATATTGCATATCTGTGAGTGGCAAAAGTATGTGAACCTCTAGGATTAGCAGTTAATTTGAAGGTGAAATTAGAGTCAGGTGTTTTCCATCAATGGGATGACAATCAGGTGTGAGTGGGCACCCTGTTTTATTTAAAGAACAGGGATCTATCAAAGTCTGATCTTCACAACACATGTTTGTGGAAGTGTATCATGGCATGAACAAAGGAGATTTCTGAGGACCTCAGAAAAACCGTTGTTGATGCTCATCAGGCTGGTAAAGGTTACAAAACCATCTCTAAAGAGTTTGGACTCCACCAATCCACAGTCAGACAGATTGTGTACAAATGGAGGAGATTCAAGACCATTGTTACCCTCCCTAGGAGTGGTTGACCAACAAAGATCACTCCAAGAGCAAGGCGTGTAATAGTCGGCGAGGTCACAAAGGACCCCAGGGTAACTTCTAAGCAACTGAAGGCCTCTCTCACATTGGCTAATGTTAATATTTGTGAGTCCACCATCAGGAGAACACTGAACAACAATGGTGTGCATGGCAGGGTTGCAAGGAGAAAGCCAGTGCTCTCCAAAAAGAACATTGCTGCTCGTCTGCAGTTTGCTAAAGATCACGTGGACAAGCCAGAAGGCTATTGGAAAAATTTTGTGGACGGATGAGAACAAAATAGAACTTTTTGGTTTAAATTAGAAGCGTTATGTTTGGAGAAAGGAAAACACTGCATTCCAGCATAAGAACCTTATCCCATCTGTGAAACATAGTGGTGGTAGTGTCATGGTTTGGGCCTGTTTTGCTGCATCTGGGCCAGGACGGCTTGCCATCATTGATGGAACAATGAATTCTGAATTATACCAGCAAATTCTAAAGGAAAATGTCAGGACATCTGTCCATGACCTGAATCTCAAGAGAAGGTGGGTCATGCAGCAAGACAACGACCCTAAGCACACAAGTCGCTCTCCTAAAGAATGGTTAAAGAAGAATAAAGTTAATGTTTTGGAATGGCCAAGTCAAAGTCCTGACCTTAATCCAATCGAAATGTTGTGGAAGGACCTGAAGCGAGCAGTTCATGTGAGGAAACCCACCAACATCCCAGAGTTGAAGCTGTTCTGTACGGAGGAATGGGCTAAAATTCCTCCAAGCCGGTGTGCAGGACTGATCAACAGTTACTGCAAACGTTTAGTTGCAGTTATTGCTGCACAAGGGGGTCACACCAGCTACTGAAAGCAAAGGTTCGCATACTTTTGCCACTCACAGATATGTAATATTGGATCATTTTCCTCAATAAATAAATGACCAAGTATAATATTTTTGTCTCCTTTGTTTAACTGGGTTCTCTTTATCTACTTTTAGGACTTGTGTGAAAATCTGATGATGTTTTAGGTCATATTTATGCAGAAATATAGAAAATTCTAAAGGGTTCACAAACTTTCAAGCACCACTGTAGATAGATAGATAGATAGATAGATAGATAGATAGATAGATAGATAGATAGATAGATAGATAGATAGATGTGTGACATATTTTTTAATCATATAGCCAATTTCTTTCAGTTGACTGAAAGTGCACATCAGCAAACAGTATGGTGGTTACACTATCAAGAATAGGGGTACAATAGGAGCCCATTTCTGTCCCCCAAGGTACAATGTACACGAATGTCAAGTCAAGTCAAATTTATTTTTATAGCGCTTTTAACAATAGACATTGTTGCAAAGCAGCTTTACAGAATTGTAGTGACTTTAAACATGAGCTAATTTTATCCCTAATCTATCCCCAATGAGCAAGCCTGTGGTGATGGTGGCAAGGAAAAACTCCCTCAGACGACATGAGGAAGAAACCTCGAGAGGAACCAGACTCAGAAGGGAACCCATCCTCATTTGGGTGATAACGGATAGCGTGATTATACCAGTTTTAACATGAAGTCTGTTTTGTTGAAGTTATAAACTGTGATGGAAACTTGAGTTCAAAACTGTTCATGACATCCAACTGCAGTCCTAAAGCTAGCAAGTTGACTGAAGTCCTCAGCCATAAAAGCGTTACTGTAAGTGTCCAGAGCGTCTTCCAAGTGCGACTTTCGAATGTCCATATGGGGCCGTCCTCCACAGGAGCGATGTGATGAGACTCCAGCCAGACGTAGGGCATCAGGATGGATCAGGCAGGTCCGAGGAGCAGAAGAGGTCAGCACCTCGACCTCAGGATTGAGCCAGAAGGTAACACAGGCATGAGGGGACCCCGGGACATAAAGCAACCAGCCACTACACCGTCAACAAACCCGAGTGAGCAGGTGAGAATAGGGGGCTGACAGCATCCATACATCCCAGTTTACCAAAACACTCTATCCCTCTACGGCTCATTATTAGACCTCAAGGTAACTGTGTGTAACTTTTTAGGGCCAAAAAGGTACATATATGTTCCCAAACAGTACATAAAGAGTACAAATAAGTACCTTAGAAGGTAATGCCCCAGTAACAAGCCGTTGTACCCCTAAAGGAACAATAATGTACTTTATTTTCTGAGAGTGTATATACTGTACATATTTCAATTGTGCGCTCAATTGTCTCCCACTTAATGTATGATTTTGTGCATGTAGTGTCTGCAGAGAGCAGTAGCTAGCTGGTCTACAGGCATCCTGCCTTTTAATTGAGATACTGCTGCATGTTCTTGTATGACTTCTGGTTGCCTGGAAACATTAAAATATCTTAAGGCATGGAGTCATGGTTGTGAGAGACATACTGTTTTATTTCTAGCAACATGTAATGCACCATTATGCTCATGCAAATGGTCCACCTAGACATATGGTACTAATTAACATTCCAGCCATTATGACCAGTTAAAAACATTTTAAGAGAATTACATAGATGCAGTGAGTGAGTGTCTGGGTGAGCAGTCATGGGGATGTTATGTAAAATACCCAAACTTTCATGAGTCTAATATTTATTGATTTGTTTTAATGTGTATCTTAATCTCAGTAATAAAAACAGACTCATATCTGTTGTGCAGGACTATATATGTATGTATGTATTCTTTTTCTTTCGGCTGCTCCTGTTAGGGGTCGCCACAGCAGATCAAACAGATCCACATATTTGATTTGGCGTAGGTTTTACACTGGATGCCCTTCCTGACGCAACCCTCCCCAGTCTATCCAGGCTTGGGACCAGCACTAAGTATGCACTGGCTTGTGCAACCCAGTGGCTGGGTATTTTATCTAACCCGCATGTCTTTGAACAGTGGCAGGAAACCGGAGCACCTGGAGGAAACCCACACACACAACATGCAAACTCCACATAGAAAGGACTCCGTCGGCCATGAAGTTTGAACCCGGAACCTTCTTGCTGTGATGCGACAGTGCACTGCATCACTGTACTGCCCTGCAGGACTAGATATTATTATTATATCCACGTTCAGTGGATATGAGCAATCGTGCGCTCTGACTGGCTACTCTACTACTAGGATATCAATTCATATACCGTGAGTAGAGAAAAACAAAATGGCGGCACGCTTTGCTGAACCAACCGAGGACGAAATAAAGATTCTACTCAGAAACAAAACCCCAAACAAATACATAAAAAGCAACAAAATATGGAATGAATGTATTTGATGGTTAGAATGCACATTTTTTTTCCAAGAATTATTATGATGATGATGATGATTATTATTATTATTATTATTATTATTATTATTATTATTATTATAGCATTTTTCACAAATTGCTCCTGTCATTTCACCCGTTTGTTTCCATTCTTCATTTTTAAGCATTAAAATTTGTTGAATTTTTTTAGACTGGTTCAAAATCTTAAAGAAGTTTGAAAATTACATAACTGCAATGCCCAAGTAAGAATTAAATAAATGACTTAAGCTATTCTTTACCTCGGCACGACAGCAAGACGTGACTTTCTATAAAAAAAAACAACACTAAAGTCAATTCATGCAGCCATTGATAGGTTTTTAAGAAGTCCGCCTGAGCGGAAATTATTTTGTCTGACGTTTTGTATAAAGTTTTTATTTATCGAATTTGCAAAAAATAATAATAAAATGCTCTGCTTCTCAAAATCCAGTGAATGTGGATAGAATAAAACAGTTATTCCACTCAATCTCGTTGTACATGGCTTATAGCCAACTCGGTGCTACGCACCTCTTCAGCTATCAGCTCATGTACGACTTGATTTCGTGGAATAACTGTTAAATATCCATTCATCGCACACCTGAGACATAACATAAGTGATAGGAACTATAGGAACTAATTTGTTTCATGGACAATGTTAAATGGATATAAAGTATAATGATCTGTTCTATAATTAATTCAAAATGTCCTGGTATAAGAGGAATAAAATACACTGATCTATAGATCAATAGTCAACTTCAAGGTGGTAGCAGAAACTCTGCTTCTTGTCAGGGTGTAATGCAGTGGCACTGATTAGTTTCCTATAACTGCACTCCCCCATCATGTTTTATTCCATACTTATTTGCTCGTGAAATAGGCCAAAAGGGTGCAATTTGTTATGCGGCTATTGACTAATCCAGTTCTCAAGCTTTAACAGGAATCGTGTCCATATCTAGGCCTCTTTATCTCTAGATTAAAGATGATTAATGTACAGAAAGCATTCAATGAAACCATCTTACTGTAAACTGTATATGGAGTCAGGAAGTAATGTACATTTAATATACATTTGCTTCCCACTAGTGGCTAACAGCAGTAATGCAAGAGTGTATTGGCCCAATCCCCAGGCTCTATCACATCATCTATATCATATTCCTGTTATCTGTATATTCTGTACATTTTTAGATATTTTTTTTCAAAATCAACAATCCAAAAAAGATTAACTCAATTAACCAAAATGCAACTATGTCTGGAACAAGAAAATAATGTCAGAAACATTTCCCAAAAGTAATCGTCGTCGTCATTGTCGTCACTGCCAAACCCAATCCAGACTTGAGGCAAACCATGCCTGGTTGACTTGGCCAGGATTGCAGCAGTAGGGTAGCCAGTTCCTTTCTGCACACTCACACACACCTATGGGCAATTTAAAGTAGCCAGTTAATCTAACCGCATGTGTTTGGGCTGTGGGGGAAACCGGAGCACCCTGAGGAAACCCACATAGACACGGAGAGAACATGCAAACTCCATACAGAAAGGCCCCTGCCAGACCTGGGCTTGAACCCAGACCCTGCCTGCTGTGAGGCAACAGTGCTAACCATGACACCACTGTGTTGTCTCCCAAAAGTAATATATACCTTCAAAACACATACAAATACACCGGCAGCACTGACCATCAACTAGACACCAGTGTAGATGTTTTCTAACTGTTTTACAGTCAGGGACATAACTTTAACTGTTCTAAAAACGGTCATGGGCCCCTCAGTACAGGCTTACTTATTGCAAATAAACTAACCAAAAATAAGGCACATTATTACATGTACACTAATATTTTGGCTATTTATTGGAACCAAAGAATTTCATTAATTCCTGAAATTTCCACACAGAAAAATCTTTTTAATTTTTGACTAAAACTGATATCAGATTCCATCCATCCATCCATCCATCCATTATCTCTAGCCGCTTATCCTGTCCTACAGGGTCACAGGCAAGCTGGAGCCTATCCCCGCTGACTATGGGTGAGAGGCAGGGTACACCCTGGACAAGTCGCCAGGTTATTGCAGGGCTGACACAGAGGCTACGTTTACATTACGTCGAATCAGCGGATCATCAGATTAACGTTCTTAAAACGATTCGCGTTTACACTAAAACCATTAGCCGTGCACACAGCAACACCAATACGCGGATACGCTCGGCTCCGCAGGCATCCTGCGCTCCAAATCACTCCGCCCTGAACAGCGAGTGCCCTCTGGAGGGTGTGCACTCCGGCCCTGCGCAGCTCACAGAGCGCGCGAGTGAAGTGAACAAGCCACGATTCGGGACTGAGCCGCTGTGTGTGAGATCCCAGCGCATATCACTTATTACTTGCAAGTGGAAGGATGGCAAGCCTAAAGACAATCATAACTACACAATGGGCAGTATTTGCATCAGTATTTGCAGTATTTTCATACTTTTATACTCTTTAATGAAAGGTGATACAAGGCGGAAGTCTGCGCCGTTTTTCAGCAGTCGCGTCACATGACCAACGCCAGCGAATCAGGAAGGTGGATGTCACAGTGACGTTGTCCAATGAGACGCCAGCTAGAGCTCAGCACAGCGTATTCGCGTATTCTCAATGTTTACACAGCACCGGAGCTGATACGATCTAGATTGAATACGTGGACGCTGGCGGATTCCCGTTTCCCCGCTTTTTCAGGGGGGTTAATGTAAACGGACAGTGCATCCGCGAAGAAAACGAGACAGATACGGTCTAGTGTAAACGTAGCCAGAGACAAACAACCATTCACACTCACATTCACACCTACGGTCAATTTAGAGCCACCAATTAGCCTAACCTGCATATCTTTGGACTGTGGAGGAAACCAGAGCACCCAGAGGAAACCCACACAGACATGGGGAGAACATGCAAACTCCACACAGAAAGGCCTTCGCTGGCCGCTGAACTCAAACCCAGGACCTTCTTGCTGTGAAGCGACAGTGCTAACCACTACACCACCATGCTGCCCCAATAGCAGATTCCATCCATCCATTTTCTATACCATATATCCTACTGAGGGTTGTGGGTGAGCTGATTTCAGGCAAGAAGTGGATACAACCTGAACATATCACCAATCTATCCTGGGGATAACACAGAGAGACAAACAGTCACTCACATTCACACTTATGGGCAATTTAGAGTATGGCCTGTTGACCTAATCCACATCTTTGGACTGTGGGAGGAAACCCGAGCACCCAGAGGAAACCCACGCAGACATGATGAGAACATGCAAACAACACACAAAAAGGCTCCAGTCGACCAGCAGGCTCGAACCTGCTCGCTTTGAGGTGACAGTGATGACCACTGCACCATCGTGATGCTCACATCAGATTCCAGTTGACATTCTTTGATAATAGTGGGTTGTCTGGTGATTTATGGTTGTCACTGCACATAATGTACTATATTTCTTTGAAGGTTCTCAGTCTTCCAGATCATCATAAACTGTAGGTGCTCAAGAAGGCAACTGGACTTGCTTGAAATCCTTGAAGGCGTTTCACCTCTCATCCAAAAGGCTTCTTCAATTCTGTCTGACTAGTGGAGAGTTCCAGGTATTTATCCTCTAGTGGACCAAAAGCAACCCTAAGGAGAGTCATTGAGGTCACATGGGTCATTGACACTCTCAGTCATCCTGTAGATATTGGGGTCACTGGAGGCCAGGAGTGAATGGTGTTAGCAGCCTAGAGGGTCATTAGATCTCTTTGCAATTGTGAGTCATTGAAGTCAGCTGAGTCTTGGTGTGGATGTGTATTCAGTTTTCTGAGAAGTGTGCCAAGGACTGCATTGTAAGTGGCTGATAAGTGGTGTCTCAGGCTACATCCACACGACAACGGCAACGAGATGTTATTTAAAAATAAATCGCGTCCAAATGGGCAACGATCAGTAAAATATCAGGTCCATATGGCAACGCAACGCTTGCTGAAAACAATGCAATACACATGCCACACCTCTAGGGGCGCTGTAAGACGGTCCCTTCGGAGACACCAGAACAATAGAAGAAGTAAGGACGCATGCGCATAAACTATTATGCGCGAGACTTCATATTAGCCACAAAGTCAGAAAAATCTGTTCGTAAAATTACATTATAATGACCAAATACAATGAAAAGTATTTTTCCAGTCTCACCTGTGAAAGGTAATCCCATGTGATCTCGTTTGGATGGTAAACCTGTTAGTACAGTTAAACGCAGCACATGAATGAGGCATCTTTATTCTCCACTTTGACCTATCCAATATGGCGGCGAGGATGACGTATGATTCTACGCGGAAGGCGGCGTCTTTAATGGTCCGGAATAAATTGAATGCTACACGTTGATGGATTAATTTGTTGTTCTACGCCCTTTTTGAGGAATGTATTGTAGGACTTAAACCAACATCTGAAGAGGTGAGATCACTCCTTTTTTTCCCTATTTTTGCTGGCGGGATTGACTCTGCCCTAGGGGCTATTTTCTCTCTCTCTCTCTCTCTCTCTCTCACTTTGCACCATTACAGAATAAATATTCACAGTGAAAATATTTTGTAAGCGCGTTTCATGAACCAAGTTATAGGATTTGTTGACAACTCGCATCGAGTTCATTACACTTCTACCCGGCGTGAAGCACTCACAGTCATGTGGTTGTGACATCATCGTAAACAAATCCGTTCTACTCATCCAGATGACTTCGCAACGGCAACGTTGCCAGATCTTTCCACTCTGGAACCCGTTCTCAAAAAGATTGCATTTTGGGCACCCAAAACGCCGGTGCCGCCAGGCCTAAACGATAAGCAATTGTATTGGAGTCACCTGAATCCGTTGCTGTGTGGACAGGGCCTCAGACCACCTCCTCTGTTCAGTGATGGATGTTCTAGGTTGACAAAAACAGCTTCTTCTACTCCTCAACAGTGGCAGCATGTCAGTGGTGGGGCATGAACCCATGACCTTCAGATCAATAATGCACAGCCTTAACTGTTGAGCCACCACTGCCCCACCAACCCAATCAACAAACAAACACATTTCTTGGACCCATGTAGACGCCTAAGAATCACAGAACTCATAAAATAAAAAATATACACATATAAGGAAAATAATAATAGATGGTGTAGTGGTTAGCACTGTCGTCTTACAGCAAGAAGGTTCTGGGTTCGAGCCCGGTGGCTGATGGGGGCCTTTCTGTGTGGAGTTTGCATGTTCTCCCGGTGTCTGCATGGGTTTCCTCCGGGCGCTCCAGTTTCCCTCACAATTCAAAGACATGCAGTTAGGTTAACATGGGGCGGCCTTGGGCTGAAGTGCCCTTGAGCAAGGTACTTAACCCCTGACTGCTCCCCGGGCACTGTAGTATGGCTGCCCACTGCTCTGGGTGTGTGTGCGCATGTGTTCACTGCTTCAGATTGGTTAAATGCAGAGGATGAATCTCACTCTGCTTGAAGTGTGCATATGATAAATAAAGGTTTCTTCTTTCTTCTTCTTCTTCCTCCGGGTGCTCCGGTTTCCCCCACAGTCCAAAGACGTGCAGGTTAGGTTAACTGGTGACTCTAAATTGACCGTAGGTGTGAATGTGAGTGTGAATGGTCGTCTGTGTCTATGTGTCAGCCCTGCGATGACCTGGCGACTTGTCCAGGGTGTACCCCGCCTCTCACCCGTAGTCAGCTGGGATAGGATCCAGCTTGCCCGCGACCCTGCACAGAATAAGCGGTTACAGATAATGGATGGATAATCTCATCTCAAGCTGCTTTATCCTGTTCTACAGGGTTGGAGGAGCCTATCCCACCTGACTACGGGCGAAAGGTGGGGTACACCCTGGACAAGTCACCAGGTCATCACAGGGCTTACACATACAGTTAGGTCCATATATATTTGGAAACTGACACAAATTTTGTTTTTTTACCTGTTTACTGAAACATATTCAGGTTATAGTTATATAATGGACATGGACATAAAGTCCAGACTTTCAGATTTCATTTGAGGGTATCCACATTAAAATTGGATGAAGGGTTTAGGAGTTTCAGCTCCTTAACATGTGCCACCCTGTTTTTAAAGGGACCAAAAGTAATTGGACAATTGACTCAAAGGATATTTCATGGGCAGATGTGGGCAATTCCTTCATTATGTCATTCTCAATTAAGCAGATAAAAGGCCTGGAGTTGATTTGAGGTGTGGTGCTTGCATTTGGAAGATTTTGCTGTGAAGAAAACATGCGGTCAAAGGAGCTCTCCATGCAGGTGAAACAAGCCATCCTTAAGCTGCGAAAACAGAAAAAAACCATCCGAGAAATTGCTACAATATTAGGAGTGGCAAAATCTACAGTTTGGTACATCCTGAGAAAGAAAGCACTGGTGAACTCATCAATGCAAAAAGACCTGGACGCCCACAGAAGACAACAGTGGTGGATGATCGCAGAATAATTTCCATGGTGAAGAGAAACCCCTTCACAACAGCCAACCAAGTGAACAACACTCTCCAGGAGGTAGGCGTATCAATATCCAAATCTACCATAAAGAGAAGACTATATGAAAGTAAATACAGAGGGTTCACTGCACGGTGCAAGCCACTCATAAGCCTCAAGAATAAAAAGGCTAGATTGGACTTTGCTAAAAAACATCTAAAAAAGCCAGCACAGTTCTGGAAGAACATTCTTTGGACAGACGAAACCAAGATCAACCTCTACCAGAATGATGAAAAGAAAAAAGTATGGTGAAAGCGTGGTACAGCTCATGATCCAAAGCATACCACATCATCTGTAAAACACGGCGGAGGCAGTGTGATGGCTTGGGCATGCATGGCTGCCAGTGGCACTGGGTCACTAGTGTTTATTGATGATGTGACACAGGACAGAAGCAGCCGGATGAATTCTGAGGTATTCAGAGACATACTGTGTGCTCAAATCCAGCCAAACTGATTGATCGGCGTTTCATAATACAGATGGACAATGACCCAAAACATAAAGCCAAAGCAACCCAGGAGTTTATTAAAGCAAAGAAGTGGAATGTTCTTGAATGGTCAAGTCAGTCACCTGATCTCAACCCAATTGAGCATGCATTTCACTTGTTAAAGACTAAACTTCAGACAGAAAGGCCCACAAACAAACAGCAACTGAAAACCGCTGCAGTAAAGGCCTGGCAGAGCATTAAAAAGGAGGAAACACAGCGTCTGGTGATGTTCAAGACTTCAGGCAGTCATTGCCAACAAAGGGTTTTCAACCAAGTATTAGAAATGAACATTTTATTTACAATTATTTAATTTGTCCAATTACTTTTGAGCCCCTGAAATGAAGGGATTGTGTTTACAAAATGCTTTAGTTCCTCACATTTGTATGCAATCATTTTGTTCAACCCACTGAATTAAAGCTGAAAGTCTGAACTTCAACTGCATCTGAATTGTTTTGTTCAAAATTCATTGTGGTAATGTACAGAACCAAAATTAGAAAAATGTTGTCTCTGTCCAAATATTTATGAACCTAACTGTAGGCAACCATTCACCAGTTAGCCTAACCTGCATGTCTTTGGAGGAAACCGGAGCAAACCCACGGGAAGAACATGGAAACTCTACACAGAAAGGCCCTCGCCAGCCACAGGGCTCGAACCCGGACCTTCTTGCTGTGAGGCAACAGCACTAACCACTACACCACCCCTGGATGAAATGATGAACTGAACAAGGTGTAAAATAATAAAAAAAATAAAATACAAACTGGAACACACACACACACACAGTGTCAACTCATTTGCACAAATGAGATTTTGAGGAATACTCTACTCTGTACTGTATAAAATTTACCTTCATCTATATATTAAAGTGCAATGCTTTAGAACCACTGTGCTTGTGTGCTAATTGAGTTTCATTGCAGTAAATACAGTGTGGTTGTGTTGAACTGCAACATTTTCAGCACAACAACACGAGGATAAAATTCTGCTCTGTGATGAAACTTGATCACAGCTCCGTGTAAACAGTGCGGATTCATTCAGCACAGACCAGCGCGCGCCAAATCAACTCTAATTCAGCGTCAGAGCGGAAAGACAAGAACGCGCATGCGCATCATAGTAACGCTTCCGTTTTCGTTCATGCCCGATAGCATGTGCTCATCCGGGTACTTTAGCTACAGCCTATCAGCATCGAGAGCACGTGCGCCACCTTTTACGTCGCTGTTGTTGACGGAGCATCAAATACATTTATCATTTGTAATATTTGCACTAACTATTGTCATATTAATCCATTTTGAAAAAATATTTTATTAGTTGTTCTAGGTGTGTACTGATAATTTAATTCGGAAAATACAATAGACCCAAACTATCACACCAGAAGAACGTGACTTTGGGATCAATGACGTCAGGTCGAGTGACAGCCAATCACAAGCGGGTTAGTCCACGCGCGCGGTAGTTGGGTGGAGCGAGTGAGTTACGTAGGCAAAAGTGCGCTGGCGCTTCAGCGTGAGGCGGAAAAGAAAAGGTTTTATTTTTGGATTTAAGAGAGGAATATGCGCTGAAATTGGTCAGAGGGATATTTATTCAGTGTGTGGTGTGTAGAAGACCGAGTTCGGATACCGGGAACGTCGGTACTGAGTGTTTTAGCGAATGCTAATATTTACATAACCGTTACCGTTTTGGAGCGCGTGCTGATAGTGTGTGTGAGAGGATTTCGAGGAAATAAATACAAAACAAATTATTTTGTTCAGGACCAACTGATCTGTTGTTTTCGTTTTTATTTAATTTTTCTTAATTTTTTTTAATTTTGCGATTCCAGGAGAAAAAAAAACAAGTTATACAACAGGGGAGTACAGTGCGTAGCGCGGTCCTAAAGCCCGCCGTGTATACACAGAGCCAAATGGTTCAGCTGTGGCTGGTGTTTAACATCTTTGACAGGATGGAAAGTGGTTTGTTAGAGCAAGGATAATTTCATTTATTTACAGAACTTAATACCTTCATTAAGACACTTTTTTTGTTGTTGCATAGGTCATAACTGAACAAACGTTTGGGGTTTTTTTTCCCCCCTTTGGATCACATTTTTGGGACTGCACAGAGATTTGTGAGAAGGGTGACACCTGAAATATTAAGTCTTTAAAGGGTTTGTCCGGTGAAGTAATGGTTGTAAATACAATCCACTGGTTCAGGAAGGGCTTGCGGCTCCACGACAATCCTTCCCTCCGAGAGTCGGTCCGGGGAGCGGATACGGTGCGCTGTGTTTACATCCTCGACCCCTGGTTTGCAGGATCCTCTAACGTCGGAATCAGCAGGTGGAGGTATGGGAGCTGTGTGGACCTTCTGAGCCGTGGTGCTAAAGTGGGCGTTATCTGATGTTCACACCAAATGACCAGAAGTTGTCCATTTTCTATGGATCGTTGGTAGTGGTGGCGTCAGAATAAAGTTGAAGTCCAGGCATCTTTATGGTAATGAGTTATGATGCAGTTCGGCGGCAACCAATCAGGATTTAGAAGTGCTCCGCTCGAAAGTATACCAGAGAACACGGTCGTCTAAGGCGCTGTTTACACATACCCGGGTATTTTTAAAAACGCACATTTTCTAAACTCCGTTTTCCAAAATAACTTCGTGCACACAGCTGCGTTTTTTTTTAAAATTACGTTTATATTGATCCGCATAAATACGCTGTCAAGAGCTGTTAAACTACGCCAAGACTGTCGGTGGCAGTGTTAGAAGAATGACAATTCCACACAAGCCAATCAGAAGCCTCATCGAGAACCGCCGACAGAAGCGCGTATGTGAGTACACTCACCCTGTATGTACGGACGTACCAACTCTGCGAGTGACAGGAGTGAGGATCACGACATTCTGAAATTTTCCTGCCATTCCTCCGGGACGACAACGCCATTCTCGAAATTCTCCCACCAGATAGCAGTCCGTCCAGGTCGAACCCAAAATCGCTGACGTTGGCGGTGGTACGGTCGGGCTCTTTTGGTCACCAGAAGCTCCGCAATTGCTGCCCTCCGAGCCCTAATGCGTCTCTGCTGGTCTATGAGCTTTATTCTCAAAAGCAAACAGGCGAATATAGCTCTTAATAACAGAAATGCTGCTACTCTGAGTGTTTCCATGCTTGTCATATGTACAATGGTCACTCTTTTGTGGCACAAAGATTGCCTAAAACTCCGTTTTGGTCTCTTTACACACAAACGCAAAACGGAGTTTTCAAAAAATCTCCACTTTTGCCGGGGTTTTTAGAAAGAATCGTTTTCAGAGGAAAAAACTCCGTTTGTGTATAAACGAAAGGCACAAAGGAAGGCAAAGGCCTGCGTTTTTAAAAATACCCGGGTATGTGTAAACGGCGCCTACATTTTGTTTCCATCCAAACTCTTACTAAGTACAATGGAGGAGAAATTGATAATCGTGGTGGTGGGTTTCTCCATTATTTATGATGTGTCTCTGTTTCGCACAGGGACATATATAATGGGGGATAAACTGCTTGCTGAAATTTGACTTGGCAGTTAACATCGATGCAAAAGTCACATGACTCAAATGGCTTTTGTAAATTGTTAGTTTATTTTCTTCCCAAACATAGTCATAATTGTTTGTTGTTTTCCTTTGTTACTCGATTTCTTACATTCACATTTTAAAAGATTTTATGATGTTAACTTTTATAGCCTACTTGTAGTCAGTCGGCACAAAGATACCGGTTGACATGTTTGCTTTGCATGCCTTTTAAATAAAGTTTGCAAGAGAAAGCATTCCAGATGTCCTTGTAGCTGCTTATTTCGTCTACACGACCGAGCATCCACAAATTTACCAGCAGCCTGAGTGAATTTTAACGCTCTTGCTGCATTTGGTGTGAACATACCATTAGGGTTTTGGAGATTTTTCACCAAAAGTTTATCAGTGTGCCAGACAGGTTTATATGGACTATAACCAGCTGCAGTCTTGCTATTTGTTTTCTGTGGAAAGAAGCTAACGCATGTGCAAAAGGTCACCAGACATCATAAACTAATTTGCATATTCATTGAGTTGTCTTGATCATCATATCAAAACCTGTTGCACGAAGATTTTCTGGAGAGATTTAAAATAGATTATAGTTTTATAATATAAAATAAAAGATTAGAACTTTATTTCTTATCGAACGAGGAAGTCTTTGGTCATGGCACAAAATGGAGTAAAAATCAGTTATCTATATAAGGATGGAATCGCTCACTTTTACTACTTTTAAATCTAGCCAAGAAGAGAGCCGAAAGTGAAGGACTGTGCGAATAGACAAGCAGCTATCAATAATTGGTCCTTAGGAATGGTGGTGATCAGTGATTGGTTGTTGGGGAAACAGTGGTGGTTAGTCATTGAACAATGGTGATTGGTGATTTGCCGTTGGAAAACATTCATGATTGGTGATCTGTAGTTGTAAAACAGTAGTGATTAGCCATAGACCAATTGTGACTGGTTGTTGAGAGACGACTGTGATTAGTAACAAGTAATATATATGTGGTGATCAGTGATCTGTTTTAAAAACAAATGTGCTTGGTGATCAGTCATTTGATAGTGGTGATCAGCGATTGACCATTGAACAGTGGTGATTAGTGATTTGTTGCTGTGGGACATTGGTGATTAGTGATTGGTTGTTGTAAAAC
The DNA here is from genome assembly GCF_027579695.1 of Neoarius graeffei. NCBI lineage: Eukaryota > Metazoa > Chordata > Actinopteri > Siluriformes > Ariidae > Neoarius > Neoarius graeffei. The sequence continues at coordinate 49,759,926 of NC_083589.1, forward strand.
AGTAGTGATTGTTTTGAAACTGTGGTGATTTAGCCAGTATTCATTTAATAATGATGGTTGGTGATTAGTTATTGAACAATTGTGATTGGTTGCTGGTGAAGCGGTCGTGATTTAGAGATTGGTTGGTTGTTGAATGGTAAGTTGTGATCGCTGCTGTTTTTCCCACCAACCAATTAGTGGTTAGTCATTGGACAGTAGTGATTATTGATTGAATGTTGTGAAACATTCGTGTTTGGTGATTAGTCATTGACCAATAGTGGTTAGCGGTTGGTTGTTGAATAATGGTGATTGGTTGCTGTGAAACAGTAGTGATTAGTGGTTGGTCATTTAACATTAGTGGGTAGTGGTTGGTTGTTCTGAAACAGCAAAATTAGTGAGTGGCTATTGAATAATGGTGATTGGCGATTAGTGGTTGCTTGTGAAACAGTTGTGATTGGTCATGGAACAATGGTGAGTCATGATTAAACAGTGATTGGTGGCTGGTTGTCACAGAATAGTGGTGATTAGTGATTGCTTGTGAAACAGTAGTGATTGATCATCAAATGATTGTGATTAGTGATTTAACAATGATTAATGACTTGCTGCTGGAAAACAGTGGTGATTAGTGGTCGTTTGTGAAACAGTTGTGATTGGTCATGGAACAATGGTGATTCGTGATTGGTTGTTGGCAAATAGTAGTGATCACTGATTGGTTATAGAGAAGAATGATCAGTATTTGGTTATTAAACAATGGTCATCAGTGATTGGCAACAATGACTCACAAACACGAGTCAGGCTTTACGCAGCTGGTGGTGAGTTGAGTGTGCCGACTAAAGTCGTAGTACCTGCTCTGTGAGAGTCATATCCACTGCAGGACAGTTGCGAATGTCTGCTTGAAAAGTTTAGATTTGTTAGTAGGCACTTTATTGAAATAAAGAGGTTTGAAAAATCACCAAGTCGAGCAACAAAGTCACGAAGATGGCAACACTGAGCATCAGGCTGAATGTAGACTACACGAATACACTCCGATCAAAGAAAATATTGGGATCCTTCTCACTTTTTAAAAAATTTTATTTATTTGCCTGTCATGACAAAAAGCCTACTCTGACTAGTTTTATATTATTAATTTGTATATCTAGTGTTATGAATTTTAATGCATCTGGGTCCTTGGAATTGTTCAGAACAAATGTGATCATTTTATCAAACACTAGTTTTATAATGTGATGATTCGAGACATATTTACTAACACGCTGTTTCACAAAAATCATATGAGGAGCCACGTAAAGACTGTATCATTGATCATTTTACAACGTTTCATTTGTTTCTGTTCCCACTGTCCCAAAGATTTCAGTTGCCTGTGTTTTTAAAGCTGGTTTTAATGTGTGTGTGTGTGTGTGTGTGTGTGTGTGAGAGAGAGACTGTGGTTGATTTACTCTTGTTGTGTAATAATTACATTCTGGTGAGGTCATGTGTGGTGGCATCATGCCACCTTGTGTCCTCGTGTAGCGATTGTATAAGCTGCGGAAGTGTGTCGGGATGAGACGAAGGGGAAATAATAATGGCACTTGTATGTGCCAGATCAGTGAGAGATTCCCTGGTGACCTACATCCACTGTAACTTATGAGCTTATGTTTGACTATTGCGCCGCAATGCATGTCTTCTGTTGGATAAGCGCTATGTTGCTGTAGTTGCTGCTTCTATCCTCTTTGGTTATGGAGTGCGTGTTCAAGCCTAGGGTATTATATGTTCGTAAACTACCACTCCGAACGCTCTCACTCTCTGTTCTCTGTGTCACGTTGAGTTTACGAAAGGAGTCCGAGGGAGAACGGGGTTTTGTCTTAGCAGCGTGGCTACAGGCGCTGATAGCAGCGAGTATGTATGTGCGCAGCTTGGTCAAGCCCCTCCCCCTCCCCCCATGGCCCGCCCCCACCCTCTACCCTTCCCCGCCTCCTGCTTCTCATTAGCAAAACGACGCACTGGGAAAAGCGCTGAAATGGGGCTTTCTCCCAGAAGGTTATATTTACGTGCCGAGGGTTCATTTCGAGAAAGGCTGCGGATATAACATCCGGAAACCTCCACGAGCCCGTTTAAAGCATCAACAAACCACCATGCCATGGGACCTTTAAGGAGTTAATATATATATATATATATATATATATATATATATATCTTGATGTTGCTGTCCTCATCGTCGTTCTTCTTGTGAACACGGAACTGATAACTTTGTTTATACTCTTGAATAGCTCTTCTTCATGACGACAACCGGAAGTGTACCAATACGATGGGGCGTGTAGCGCCACCTGTGGCTCGGGTGCACAATGTACCTCACACAATAGCTCGATTTCCTTGTGTGCATGTAGGATTGGATTTCTCTGGCACCCCTGCTGGGACCCTTAGCTCTTGATTACCGACAGTAGCTCGATTTGGATGTGCATGTAAACGCACTGACAGAAATGGCCAATCTCAGTCTGGAAAATGTGCACTGTGCACAAGCCTAAATGTTTGAAAAAATATTGGATTATAATAAATAGGTCCAAAGCAGAAAACAGTGCTCAATTTTAATCTTTTTATTTCCATCAGGACCTATGCAAAGTCTGATTATTCTCCCAACTCCTATTTATTTACTGCTGTGCCAATCCAGTACTTTGGCCTAGATTTTCCTGGCAAAGTAATTCAGACTTGGGTTGTTGCCTGTGTAAAACTACACAACAGCTGGGCCTGATCAACGTCTAGTGATTGATATCAACGTCTAGTGATTGGAAGCTGTCATGCATTAAAAGCACTGAAGAACTGGGGGTACCCACCAGTGCAAGTAAATACTCACTGGGGGTGGCCCTAGCTTTAGTGGAGCAAAAAAAAATAGCACCAGGGCACGGTTCGTGTTGAAATTTAGTAATATCGCATCTGGCTGCCATCTACTGAAAGAATTAGGACTTGGGAGCAGTCAAGATGTTAGTAATTGAAAGCAGACACGTAAAAGTTATAAGCAGGAATTGAGGTTTTTCACCTGACGTCACAGGGTCACGTGACGCCCCGGTGTCCACCATTTTGAACGTCAAGCTAGCTAATGTCAACATAGTACCTAGTATGTTGCTGTAGCAACGTTTACGTTCAGTCATTTGGATGACTGTTAAAACCTTTCAGTCTCAAGTTTTTCCTTTACTGTATTTACTAGTTTACTGAGCTAGCGTGCTCCGGGGCAGGCTGGCTAGCGCCAGCCGGCGCCGGAGCGCGCTAGCTCAGTAAACTAGTAAATACAGTAAAGGAAAAACTTATAACGGGCCATGTCTCAACAGACTAAGAAGTTATTTCAATGACATTTAATAACATTTTGTTTATCCTGAGGACCGAAAGTAAATGAAAATGTGAACAAACCTTAGCTGTCAGTGAACAATCCTGGTGGAAGCAGGTAAACGTCGTTCTCTAAGCCTGCTAACCTCAATTTTTGCAAATACCTCTCCCTCTGCTCGCCCTGTAAATGCCCTACGTCGCTGGATAGTGAAGGTGTTTTCTGCATCTCGCTCCTTTTTCTTTTATGTTTTTCGTTTGTCGCCTTCCTCGCATTCAAACTGATTCGAGCCGTGACGTCCAAAATGGCAGCCTCACATGACTTGGTCACGTGGGTGAAAAACCTCAATTGGCAGCAGAGTTTGACTCTTTTCAGAGTGATTGGGGGGGACTGTTTTGCCCCTTGGTCCCTAAGGGTAGGGGAGGTCTGATATGTACATGGTACTCCCCGTCACTCACCCTTTCCTGACGCCTATATAAACAATCCGCTGCTTGACCTCCCGACCCCAAGGGAGGTCAGGTTTCAATCACTGCCATCAGTAAAAGCAATTAAGAGCTGGGTTAAATCGAGCATACCAAGCTCTGCAGACTAAATCGGATCTGGTAATTTAATCACGGGCAAGTGGACACGAGGTGAAGTAATTCAGACCTGGGCTATATTTGTTTAATTGTTGTTCATTTTCATGTAGGGTGCCAATAATTCTGTATGTACATATGGGCTAAGGTTGATTTGAAATGCTTTTCCTTAAAAAAGTGAACGAACGCTACAGAATTGTGCCACAATTTGAAATGGACGTTTTACTGCTGTGCTTCAGAATTGGTTTGACCTGTAAGACATTTATTTCTCGTTCTCCGGTTTACTCTCACCCACCATGTTTTCAAACCGCCAGTGTGCCCAGCTATTACCGGGATAATGCAGGCCACTACTGAGCCCGTTACCTGGCAACAGCCATAATGCACGTCTCTGACTTGTCTGTGGGTGTCACTCGGTTAGAACATACTCCCTGGTTAGTGTGGGCAACAGTTTGTGCATTCATGCTGTTTTAATAAACCAGAACAATAAAGCAGCGAGGTAGAAATGTATTTCTACATTATCATGTCTTAAAGGAGAACTGAAGGCAAATTTTTTTATCATCAAAATTCTATTTGTCTCATTTTATTAAATATCAGAATGCATTTTTGATCGCTATTTTGTCACTGCTATAGCAAGTTATGAGTGTTTGAAATATGCTTTGTAATATAGCAACGGCCGTAAACGAGATTCGTTGAGACCTGTGCGAGACATCATAGGACGGAAGTAAAACGTTCAGCGGAAATCAAAGTGACCGACATCTGCCAACGTTGTCCAAAGACGCGCGCGCCCTCTTTCGAATGCTGATGTAATCAAGCCAGAAGTTTTGTTTGTTGTGATAGCAATCAGGAAAGTTTGAAAAAAGTAGGCAGTAATCGTCATTTAAACTCGTTTTTGTGCAATACTTCGTTTGGAAAACAGTTTTCAAAATGGCGGGCGGCGCTGACACTTCTTCACGTTTCGAAGTCTCGCAAAAGTCTCATGAAGATCACGCGGATAAGCGACGCCTGCCGTGGACCAAACGAACTAAATTCAACACGGCTAAAATCCGAATAGGCCGATAAGTATAATATTTCATTGCAATTAGTTGCCAGTATGAGTCACGATATAAGGTTACTAAAACCCAAAACGTAATTGAATAACACGTTAAGAAATTAAGCAAGTTTAAAAATGACTTCAGTTCCCCTTTAAGAGTTGATTGTAATGATTTATCACGTTTGCTTTTCAAAAGTGAAACAGGTTTTTATGTAAGTGACGCATGACGCACAACAGAGCATGCCGCTGTACAAAAATAATCCGTTCTGGGTGCATACTCTGAAGTGGATTATTTTTATATAATCGCACAATCTGAAGCAGGGACATGCACAGGATTATAGAGGGGCAGGGGCTCAAAGTCAGAAAAAGGGCAGCAAGTGCATGATTTTTTTTTTTCCCCGATCCTTTCCAAAATATGGAAATGTAGAATTAAAATTAACGTACTAATAGGAAGGTAAGTACTTAGCTATGTGTCCTGTGTTGGGGAAAGTGATATGCAATTGCCATTTCTTTTGTGTCAGCAAAATTGTCACTCACATTATCATAGGCTTGGAAGACATTCAAAGCAATAAAACACTGGTGCATTATTAGGCTTTTTTATTGTTAAAGATTTAACATTGAACAGTCAGTGCGTTTACATGCACATAGAGAAAATCGAAGTTCTAAATGGCATGGAAACACCTTAGCTCGGCTGAAATCGAACCGAACTGGATTTCTCGTAATCGAGCTACGCGACCTAGATTATGCGATTGTAGCCGAGCTACTTCCGGAAGTGATGAGTGACGAGACCACAAGCGGGAAACACAACAGCCTCGGTCGGCATGACAACAGTAGTAGAAACGTGCACTTCTGGAGCAATGAGGAGATAGAGTTCATGCTCATTCAGCTTAAGGAGTTGAAATATATATAATCTCGATGTTGCTGTCCTCGTCGTCGTTCTTCTTGTGAACACGGAACTGATAACTTTGTTTATACTCTTGAATAGCTCTTCTTCATGACGACAACCGGAAGTGTACCAACACGATGGGGCGTGTAGCACCACCTGTGGCTCGGGTGTACAATGTACCTCACACAATAGCTCGATTTCCTTGTGTGCATGTAGGATTGGATTTCTCTGGCACCCCTGCTGGGACCCTTAGCTCGATTACCGACAGCAGCTCGATTTGGATGTGCATGTAAACGTACTGATTGAAACCTGAACTTTGAACAAATAAGTAAATAGCCTAATGGACAAAATGATAAAAATCAGTCCGTCAGGTCACGTCAGTTAACAAGCAGATTATTAAACTAGAGAGACTTAAATTACTCGCACAAATGTCAGTAGCCCTACAAACGCCCAAATGTCATGTACATACAGTTTGAAAGGGCTAACTGTTAGACCATAACTCACATGTTCAAGCTGCCTCACTGTCACGTCTCCTCTGTTATAATTGTGGCAGCACAGCGGCTTCTTCCCTCTCACTCCCGTCCGCGTGCCCCCTCTCTCTGGCCGCACTTGAGCGGAGCAGCAATGGACAGAGAAGCGGCAGCTCAACGCACACAGTGACCCCATATTACAAGAAAATTGGTAGATTGCCGTGGAGTTTTTGTACCGCCGTTGTTTTAAACTTCTAACAGGACTGTATTATTATTATTATTATTATTATTATTATTTTAAAAGGGCAACATTTAATTCGAGGTAAAAAGGGCAGGGGCTCAAGCACCCCTAAAGCCCTATGTGTGCACGTGCCTGATCTGAAGTGTGTTATTCCAATAACAGCAGCGGATTTTCCAATGATTACATTTTATTTCAAATGTATTAATGAGTATTAATGAACGACACTTCTTTCTTTTTCACTGTTTGTAGTTACATGTAATGTTATGGAGCATGCGTGAAACAACTTGGTTGCAAGTTTCATATTAAATATTCCTACATACGGGTTAGAAAATGTGCTACATAAACAACACATTAGTCCGAGATTATTTAAAGCATCTCCCATACACGTGCCTGTGAAGGAGCTGCTGTTATAGTTGGTATACTAACATAACCTGTTCAAACGAATGCATTCATATAAACCTGTTTGTCATTGTTAGAGCTGCTGTTATGTAAAATTCATCTTCTGGCCAATCAGATGTGAGAACTCAGCCACGCTGTTTTATAATACAGTATGATGTAATTAGTGTGTAATTAAAGTAAGCCATTTTATGAAATTACATATACCAGATGGAGCAAAAGCATCTATTTTCAGCCACATTTGTAGCATAAATTACAAAATGAATGTGATGAAATCAGCAGTTTGGACATTTTTAGAACCTTCAGCTCCCTGAATTGGAAAGGAAAGGGGCGGAGTTGAGCACCTCTGTTGCTGATGGGGGTGAAGCTAATTTGAAGACGAGAAAAAAATGTAAATAAGAGCCTGAAACAAAGACACTAGTGACATCCAGTTCATGAAAATGTTCTGTATTTATCGACTGAGTGGGAGGGCCAGACGGGAAAATATTTGGCTCAAGGTCATGCTGTACGGACCGAGTGCAAATCACTAAGCATTTTATCATATGACCTTTTTTTTTTTTAACTAACATTCACAGTGGAAAACAATGAACGGTGTGTGAAAAACAAACCAATCAATTTTTATTTGATTAGTAATAATAATCAGTTCAATTTATGTGGCGCCTTTCTCACACCCAAGGTCGCTTTACAATGGGGGGGGAGTCCACTAAAAGAGGGTCAGGATGTAATTCCAATGGCGTAGCTACCACAATCCCACCAGGCGCACGAAGATAAATCCCGTGACGCCACCGGGCAACATCGCTCGGAACACTGCGCCAAGCACAAAAGCACCACTGGACAACCACGATGTTAAAAAGAGCAACAAGTTCACTGCAGTCCATAGCGAAGAGCACAGGCATCACCCATGGCGGACCAAGGCCTGAAGGAAACCGATGCCAAAACTGGGTCCGGAGCTACGCCACAGCCGGCGGACAAAACGCTCAAACAAACATCAAACTATACAAACACAAAAAGAAAAATGAAAAGCTCCGGTGAGAAGCGGCAGCCAAAATGCGCGCGGCCTACTCTCAACTGGAAATGGAAGGCTTGACAGCAAACCATTTATATGTTGAATCACGTTTGAATTCTATAAAATACAACTGACTTTACTGTTCGCTCAAAATGAAAACGATTTTAAAGTGCATATCACGGGTAAATTCAGGAGCAAGATCAGTGTAATTCTCCTATTTTTTATATTAAACTTTGGTCAAATATCTGTAACATTCTGAATTCTCTGCAATTTTTTTTTACCTTGCGCAGTACCAGAAAAATTCAGTTGAAATCAAGCCATTTGAGCTGAATTGGTCCGCCTCTGAAAAACCTTTGTATTTGGATTTCCTGGCAAACACTGATTTTCGTGACGTCGCGTGCGGGACGCCTCCTTCTGAATCCTACGTCAGCGCTGGTTTGTTTATGAGAAAACGACCTGGTGGTTTTCTGCAAATTTCTTCAACATTATCGCGTAATTATTAAAATGGTTAACAGATGTATCGTAGGAGGGTGTAGCAACACCAATCTTGATGGGATTAGTACTCATCGTTTCCCAAAAGACCGGACAATGAGAGAGAAATGGGAGCGCTTGGTCTACACAGGCTGTGCACTGAAACCGTGCAAAGCTCGCGCAGCCTGCTGGCGCTTCCGCAGATAACATCAAGATTCTGGGATTTTTCCAGATGCGTTTTATTTTATTTTTTTCTGCTGTAGACAGATGGCCTTGTGCAAAATTACCCTTCTGGATGAGTGTGTAAAGGGACATACTTTCATATTTAAAAAAAAACAAAACGAAATTGGTCCAGGATATGCACTTTTAAGATAACGTTGTTTTAAGATAACTCGTCTCAGCTCATGAAGACAGTATCAGTACAAGCCTGTTAAGTCTCCACAAAAGAAGTGAGTTGAAAACAAACTAGAGTCGAGTCGTTAACTAATGTTAACGGCGCTGAAACAGCCACCATCAAATGGTGCAGTTGGAGTGGTGTTCTCGGACTCAATATTTTTTTTTAATGACTCGGACTTGAACACCGGGGACTCGAGACTGGACTCGGACTCGAGTTTTAGTGACTCGACTACAACACTGATGTTACCGAGAAACCGCAAAGCCCAGCTTTACCTTTGACCATTACAAAGTGCTGAAGTTGGAGCCTCCTTACAAAAATGCAAACAATATTTCCTCACTAACGTATTCACGATTACAGCCAGGTTTTTTTATTTTTTGGGCTTTCTTCACCTTTATCATTGGACTGGACAGGACAGTGTAGAGACAGGAAATGAGCAGGAGAGACCGGGAAATGACCTTGGGCCGGAATCGAACCCGGGTCCCCGGATCCATGGCACGGCGTCCCTGATTACAGCTGGTTTTAATCCTTTTCTGTAGAGCATCCCTGTGTATATTCTTCCTACAGAAATGATCACATATTAGAACCAGTGCATTAATGTAAACCTTGTGGCTGAAACTACTGTCGTAGAAAACTACAAGGGCAGTCCTGTGGTAACCATGAGTGTTTTAACTCGCTACTCGCATCTGTATTGTGGCATCTCGCCAGATGGCAGCAGGTACCGTTCTGATAACGATCTTTGGTCTGACCCAACCATGAGAAGAACTCATGATCTCCTGGTTGAGAAGTGGACACACTAACCGCTAAGCCAGCTTGCTGTTCTCTTGAGGTTGTACCTGACGTACATGTCTGTGTCGGTGCAATCAGGAAGCCGTGTTTACGTCTAATAAACACCACTGACCTTGTATAGGAACAGTTTGCTTACAAAACAGTTTTGCTAAATATCTTCGGTGAAGGTTGTTGTGTAATTTAGAGTAATAATGTTACTGATGCAGTATTACTTACTGCAGTATATTTAGTCAATCTGTTAAACACAGAACCATCACTGCTGCTAGTTTCAGTGTTTCATGATGTTATTTTTGGATGTGAATGTATAGTATCCAGAAGGCTTCCTGGATAACTAATTGTCTATATTTATTTTATATTCCGCAGGTTTTTACTACAGTGTCTGGAGGATTTGGACGCCAGCCTCCGCAAACTCAACTCCCGCTTGTTTGTAATCCGGGGCCAGCCCACCGACGTCTTCCCCAGGCTCTTCAAGGTACCACAACATTTCTCACACACATTTAAGTTCTAATTGTGCTCATGTTCATGTACAGTTGAGTGAAAAAGTTCACATCCCTCATGCTTTTTTGGATCATGTGTATGTTCTGTGAGGCAACAGCAATCCAAAGCACAAGGTAAAAATCATTAAAAAAAAAAAAATATATATATATATATATATAAGGGCTGTAACGATACACCCAACTCACGATTCGATTCGTATCGCGATTTTTGACCCACGATTCGATACACCCACGATTTTTTTTAAATGTATTTTTAAAGTAGTAAATTTGACTTATTAACATTTACTTACTTACATTAACTATTTAATAACAAATAATTCAGACCACTGCAGAGAATGAGTAATATGTATGCAAAAATGAACAAATGTATATCCAAAGATTGTTTTATTTCTCAAAATAATACTGTTGAGCCGGAAGCTCTGGTTTTTTTGGTTCTGAAAAAGTCATTTTTCCAAATCGTGTAAATCCGTTAAGATTTTTTTGGGGGGGGGTATAGGGGTGGCTCTCTCACTGTCTCACTCTCATAGGGCCAATGACTTTCTGTGATCGCGGAAAACAGATGGAAATTACGGAATTTTTATAGTGAAACATTGCTCGTGTGTCAAAATGTAACTGCCGCAGAAGGCTTCCGCCCAAGCAGACATGCCTTCAGTGTTGCCAGATATTGCTAACGTTTTCCACCCCAAAATATGTTCAAAACCAGCCAAAAAGCACCTAAACCCGCCCAATCTGGCAACACTGCATGCCTTTCCGGTCAAGTGATTGTGATTGGCTTGTGGCACACCTAGCCAGCCAATGAGCTGCTTGTTTACAGATTCGCTCCCCGCGTCGCAACCAGAATGGCGACCGCTTAAAAGAAACGAATGCTCTGCCAGTGGCGAGTGTGGACGTTGCGTGACTCGCAGAAGATTGTCGCAGGTCGGCGAAAAAATGACTTACTAATAGATATAAAAAATAAAAGTAATTTAAGTAAGTTTAAAATGTAATTTAAATAAAAAGTAAAGTATTCATAAATTGAAGTTTGGAAGCACCTCTGTTTTTGGGCTGAGGAGAAGTTTGAAAGGGTGTACCACGATTCTGCCTTCTTGTATCGCGACACGGATCGTGGCTCTACGTATCGCGATTTCGATATGCATATTGTTACAGCCCTTATATATATATATATATATATATATATATATATATATATATATATATATATATATACACACTGGAGATCAAAATTAGAGAACAACTTATAAAAACTTGAATAATTTTGAAATAATACCATCTTCACTGCTCAACAGTTAAATGACATTTTATTGTGTCCATATCATGGTTCAACAACATTTTTTTCACAAAATGACTAAAGGCATTTCACAAAAAAAAATATTTTTCAGAAAACGCACTGATCAAAATTAGAGAACACACTGATCAAAATTAGAGAACAACAATCTGGAACAAAAATCTGAAGGTTACAACAGTCAGCAATTAGTAAGAAGTGTACAGGCCTCTGCTGTGAATGACTTCAGCACATCTGCGGCCACAGGATAGCACTAGTCTCTCACACTGCTCTGGTGTGATTTTGGTCCATTCTTCTTCCAGCCTCCTCCACAGTTCGGTGATTGTAGAGGGTTTCTTGACCATAACTTTGTCACCAAGGATTTTCCAGAGGTTCTCTATTGGGTTGAGATCAGGACTCTGGGCAGGCCATGCCATTAATTCAATGTTTTCACCTTCAAGGAAATTCTTTACCCGTTTTGCTGTGTGACATGGAGCATTGTCCTGCATAAAGACTGCAGGCTGATTGGGCGATGAACGCAAGTAAGGAACCATGTGCTGTTGAAGAAGGTTCTGATACACATTTGCATTCACTCGGCCATGTAGCTGTACAAGAGGCCCAACTCCCGCAGCAGAAAACATGCCCCAAACCATGACACTTCCTCCTCCACCTTTCACTGACTTCTTTACACACTTTGGGTTTAGTCTTTCTCCAATGTGTCGCCGAACATAATGCTTCCCATCAGACCCAAATAAATTAAATTTGCTTTCATCACTGAAGTGAACCCTGGACCAGTTCTCCTCTGTCCACACAACATGCTCCTCAGCAAAGCTCAGTCTAGCTTTTTGATTTTTTTTGCTAATGAGAGGTTTGGTCACTGCAGTGTGGGCCTTCAGTCCAAATGCTCTTAAACGGCGAGCCACTGTATGGCGAGACAGATCCTTACCATGTTCAGCACTAAACTGGCGAGCAATTCCACCTGCAGTATGGAAACGATTACCCATTGACATCCTTCGCAGTGACCTGTCCTCTCTTGCATTTGTCTTCCGTGGACGACCAGCCTTCTTGGGCGACTTGAATGAGTTTGTAGTTTTGTAAAGATTCAATATTCTTGAAATCACAGATTTGGAACGATCAACTTGTCTTGCTATGGCTGATAGGGTCATCCCTTTGGTTTTCATCTGGACAACCTGCTGCCGGAGGCTTTCAGTCACTTTAGAACGACCCACCATCTTGCAAAGTCAATGAAACTGGCAGTTAGAATGCCACTTAAATAGGGGTTGACTGATAATCAAGGAAATTAGCACCATGTGCTAGATTAGCACCATTAAGTGGGAGGCACCTGAAAGTGTTCTCTAATTTTGATCAGTGCATTTTTTGCAAAATGCAGGTTTTTTGTTGAAATGCGTTATCCATTTTGTGAAAAAGTGTTGTTGTAGCATGGTATAGACACAACAAAATGTCCTTAAACTGTTGAGCAGTGAAGATGGTATTATTTCAAAATTATTCAAGTTTTTATAAGTTGTTCTCTAATTTTGATCTCCAGTGTATATACGTGTGTGTGTGTGTATGTGTATATATATATATATATATATACACATACACACACACACACACACACACACACACATATATATATATATATATATATATATATATATATATATATATATATATATATATGTATATATATGTATGTGTATATATATATATGTGTATATGTAAAATATTATTGTTGGATTCTATATTTTAAGTTCGTTTCTTAGACAAGGATTTTTTTTTTTAAGCTTGTTACCTCGTTAACAGTTTCGGCGAGAATCTCCCGCCTTCTTCAGAAACAGTCCTGGACTGTTTCTGAAGAAGGCAGGAGATTCTTGCCGAAACTGTTAACGAGGTAACAAGCTTAAAAAAAAATCCTTGTCTAAGAAACGAACTTAAAATATCTGTAATAGTTAGACATAATGAACATCCACTATATATTTATTTTTCTATTCTTTCTCAGCTTAAATTTTGTTAAATTAAAAAAAAATCTTTTGTTTCATTTTCTTAATAACCAACAATAATTATTTACCCACATTTTGTAAAGGTTGGCATGCTTTCATCTAAACCGGGGAACAGGGGCGCTGCGCCCTCTTGCTCTCGGCGTGCGCCCTCTTACCGAAATGTCGATTGAACCCCAAGTCACATTTAGGCCATGCACTTATATGCTACTGCACAACATGCAATCTTTCTCAAAACGATCTTTTCTCTGTGAAAACATCCCAGCAACACCACTTGACAATGTGTCTGATCATCAAATACGTTATAATTACTCCAAAAATATTCCAATCATAGTAGATACACCATCAGACGGTGCAAAAACGATCCGAATTGGCGTTTTCCAGACCGAGGCGCCATGTTGTTTACTTGTCGCAGCTGCTCTCGCGAGATTTCACATAGGTTACATATAAGGTCAGCTGACTTGTCGAGCGAAATTTCTCGAGACTGAATGACCTTTCACCCAACAGCGCGGGAGCTTTTGACAGAAGAAGTTCGCAAGTTGTTTTTGTTGACACTTGGGCATTTAAAGATGTCATCCAGCGGCACGAAACGGAAGAAAGCCAAAGACTGTCCGGGGCAGAAGATGATGACTTCTTTTTTCTGTCACAAAGTGGATAAAGATGTTTCCGATGGCGAGATTGCGACAGTCGAGGGATCGGTCTGTGCCACCGGTTCCGTGCCCTCATTGAAGGACGCGCCAACCGAGCGATGTGACAGCGGCGTCGGGGAATCCGTGACGGACGAAGACCAGATGTCTTGCTCTGATGAAGGCACCGAGTGTTTAGTGGAAAAGCAAAATGAGAAAAAGACAGAGTTCCAGGAAAAGTTCAAATTTTTAATTTTTATTTATTTAATTTTTTTTAAGCGCGCTTACGTTTTTTGCATGGTTTCAAACTTTGTGATTTGGGTTGGATTCCAACTTTACTTTTTTAGTTTCCTTTTAAAGAAAATAATTTTGCTCTGGAATATTTTTTTTTTTTTTTGAACAACTAACTCTACCTTATTCTACTATAAGAAAACAGCAGATTTCTGTGGTGAATGTTTAATACTTTTTTTAAGTTTGATTTAATTTGAATTATAAATTTCAATTAGAATCATGAGGAATTAGTATTATGTGTAATTTGAATTATGAGGTATTAGAATTTGAATTAATGGGTGGCACAGTGGTGTAGTGGTTAGCGCTGTCGCCTAACAGCAAGAAGGTCTGGGTTCGAGCCCCGGGGCCGGCGAGGGCCTTTCTGTGCGGAGTTTGCATGTTCTCCCCGTGTCCGCGTGGGTTTCCTCCGGGTGCTCCGGTTTCCCCCACAGTCCAAAGACATGCAGGTTAGGTTAACTGGTGACTCTAAATTGACCGTAAGTGTGAATGTGAGTGTGAATGGTTGTCTGTGTCTGTCAGCCCTGTGATGACCTGGCGACTTGTCCAGGGTGTACCCCGCCTTTCGCCCGTAGTCAGCTGGGATAGGCTCCAGCTCGCCTGCGACCCTGTAGAAGGATAAAGCGGCTAGAGATAATGAGATGAGATGAAAATTTGAATTAAGTGTTTGTTACAGGTTTTTTTTTTTCCAATGTTGACAAACAATTTGTTACAATTTCCCACCCAGATAGCCTCAGAATGTCCCATTGTAGCCTAAATTTTTCAAAGGCTTCGCACGGCGGAAGGGAGGCCCCCCCCACTCATAACTTCCTATAGCAGTGACAAAATAGCTGTCAGAAATGCATTCCTATATTTTATAAAATGAGACAAATAGAATTTTGCTGATGATAAAAATTTGCCTTCAGTTCCTCTTTAAACAGAAAACTACCTCCATTTCTTCTCTTTTCTTTCTTTCAGCGGTCTGTAAAAAGAGAGCTCCGATTTCTCATTTGCTCTGATTTCTATTTGCACAGCTCTTTACCATTTTAGATCTGTTCTTGTATGTTTTCGTGGCAATAGAGCTGCATTACTTCTGCCTATGGTGAAGTCACATGTATTCCCATTATTTTGTGTTACTTTGTCTGCTGTCTGAACACCGCACGTACAGCTAGGAAAAAACGAAGAGATCACGCAGCCCAGTTTATTTATTTATTTTTTATTTCATCGATTCGAAGCCTCATAAATTTGCATCGTGATTTATCATTACACGATATATTGTTCCATGCCTATTAATACACCACATGACATTAACAAAGTAAGTAATATACATATTAACTTTTTTTTTTTTAAATACTAAACCAAATAAGCCCAACTTGAGCCAACATCATAATTAATACAGGCATAAAGTGAAGAAAGTTTAGTCAGAGTAGGTGTATTTCATTAGCATTTAAACAAACATCAAATAATACACGTTAACTAACTTTGTTTCTTTTGTTAACATGACTTCTGATTCAGTAATGTTTGTGGATTGATCATGCAGTCAGTAATGATTAAGGGACCCTTTATGTAAAGGATTACCAGAGCTATTTACGCGTACATAACTTTCAGAGACTGTAAACCTTTGAACTGATATCATTTCGGGGGTTTTTTGGATTATTAATATCTTGACGTGCACTGTTTGACCATTAAATCAAATTTGAGACTTTTAATTTGATTTCTTTCAGCGCGACCGCAATGCATGATGGGATATATTGCTTTGGTTAGTGACCATCGGTTGTACACTACTTTTCGTGATGCATTGTGGGATACTTTGAGTGCACTATATCGGGTGTAATCCTCACTAAGGTTTCGGACAGCACTACAAAATGGCGTCCTCACTATATAGTGCCCTATATAGTGAGTAGGGAGCGATTTCGGTCACGGACAACTTCCGGCTTGATGACCTCAGCATTCGAAAGAGGGCGCGCACGTCTTTTGACAACGTTGGCAGATGTCGGTCACTTTGATTTCCGCTGTACGTTTTACTTCCATCCTACGATGTCTCACACAGGTCTCAACGAATCTCGTTTACGGCCATCGTTTACGGCCATCGGCTATTTGTGATAACGAAAGAAGTTCTGTGAAAGCTAACATGTTAAGTATCTTTATAAGTTTCATTTCTTTGTGTTCTTCATTTTGTTCTTGGCATATACCACATATATTTTTTTTTTTGCCTTCTACTGTATGTAATGATTAGTACATTTAGTCTGGACAAAATGTTAAAATATACACTCTAGCACATTTTTCTGTTCAAGTTCAACTGTTTATATTATCTCCAGAACCAACTCATGAAGCTAAACCAGAACACCCTTTTTCTCAGCAACCACAAATCATAGCCACTTGGTACCGAGCTTCAACTTGGGGTTCTATACCGTGTGTACCATTTTCAGGTCTGTCGCACATCGACTTCCTGTTTACCGACTGAATGTATTTACGAAACATATAGCGTGGATTTACAACATTTTTGTGACATTTTTCTCAGCAACTACAAATCACAACTGCTTGATATTTGGTACCAAACTTTAGCTTGGGGTTCTATACCATGTATACCATTTTCAGGTCTGTCCCACATCGATTTCCTGTTTACCGACTGAATGTTTTTACAAAACCTATAGCGTGGATTTCCAAAACGTTCCTAACACTTTTCTCAGCAACTATAACCTATATTGCTCTGTACTTATTTGTTTCAGGGTTAATTATTTGTTGAAGTCAACATTCATAATAGGTGTCCTATTCCTTCGATTGTTTGTGTTCTGATATAAGCGAGAGTGGGGGGATACGCAAGTGAGCAGTAGCTCATAGTCGATCTTGTTATATTTCTTTTTTAAAATTCTCATGGAGAAATCAGTTCTTCCTGTGATGTACGGCGTCCCCTGTGATGTACGGCGTCCGCTGTGATTATAAACTCCATCTTCCAGTCTTGCTACGAACAACAGCAGTTTCCAAATTTGATTTCACTGAAGGTTACGGTCCGTTTTGTCATATTAATGCTAATAATGTTCTCTTGATCCACCTTCAGGAGTGGAACATCACCCGGCTGTCGTACGAGTATGACTCGGAGCCGTTTGGAAAGGAGCGAGATGCAGCCATTAAAAAGCTGGCCAGCGAGGCCAGCGTGGAGGTGACCGTACGGATCTCCCACACGCTCTATGATCTGGACAAGTACGTACCTCGCCAAGCAGCAATCACTACCACAATGATCACAGAGATTAAAGAACTCTGCCAGTTCATTTTGTCAGTATTGTTCCTGCATTTCATCCATCTTCTGTTCTCTCTGTCTTTTTCTTTTTTTTTCCCCCCACTCTGTCAGGATCATCGAGCTCAATGGTGGCCAGTCTCCACTCACCTACAAGCGCTTCCAGACCCTCATCAGCAGGATGGAGGCGGTGGAGACTCCCACCGAGGCCATCACAGCAGAGGTCATGGGCTCCTGCACCACTCCTCTTTCTGATGATCATGACGAGAAGTTTGGGGTTCCTTCCCTGGAGGAGCTTGGTGAGTCTCTCGTATTGTAATTCACTTGCCATTTTGTGTTCGAGTTGCTCCTAAAGCATAAAAATTTGCAAAACATCTTGACTCGATGGAGCATATTGAGTACTTTTACGTTACCCATAATACTTTGTGCCTTGTTGGGGTAACCAAAATATAAACTTAAACAGCACGTCGTCGCACACTGACCGTAATCTTTTGGATTCAGATCTCCCTAAAACCTTCAAAGAAGTGTCAAAACTAACTAAAGCAGAAATCTGCAAAGCCTTTTCTGTGGACTTTGAGAAATCAGTCAGTAAAAAAGCGCTTGTAAATATCGTATCGAACGCTTTGAACATCTCTAATTCGGGTGACCGTCAGCAGCCTTCTTCGTCTGTCAACACGGGTGTTCCAAGAATTACTGACCCACAGAAGTTAAAAGATTGGCAGAAGAGCTTTGAAAGATGGACACTGATCATAGAAGAATCCACAGTGAAATGGTTTTTGCTGGTTATGACGAGAAAGCCATGAGAAAATACAAAACGCTTCGAACACAAGCAAGGAATTCACTCAGTCGAGTAAACACGGCAGAACTGTCACATTTCCTTAAGTTGACGTTGATTTTTGATTTCCTTCACTCTGATTTTCCTCGAGCTCGTATGCTACCGGATTACGACAATCTTTGGGCTGTTAGAGGAAGCTATTAGGGCCACAGGGTCAAACACTACATTCGATCTCCCTACATAAACACTAAAAGGCGAAGGACATGTCCGCTTCCTTACGCTGCATCGTTTGCGCTTTGTTTTGGGAGTCGATCCTTCAATAAAGTCGTCCTTTTCAGTACTTTGACTTGTCCTTGTTTTCGGTTTCGGCGCTTTTTATGACTAAACACAAAGACAGAGAGGCTGTAGGCGTCGTGACTCGGATCATCAGACTGAAGTGTGTAGAACACCGTCGCGTGTTGTCTGTCGGTGTCACATTTTGACGGCGAATTCTGTCCAACCCACGTGTTCGACGCTTAGCTTATTTAGGTATTCTATAAAACTTTAAATCAAGAAAATTTGTTTTTCCCCGTGTGAATTTGAAGAAATGACTGAGGTTATCTGACTTAAACAAATATAGAGCCTGGTTACCTCCCAAGGCGCAAAGCATTATGGGTAATGTGAAAGTAGTCAATATAAAGGGTGTTCACATGGCACATATTTGCATCGATGCTGCACTGATGTATTTTGTTGCGATATATCTTACACCGGTGTAAATTTTGTGGAGCGTTCACACGTCACAAACCTGCTTACTAGAGAGAAGCGTGTTAGCACCGGTGCAGCCCCACTTGCGTTCACACGGCAGTTTTCGCGACCGTGCTATACGATAGTAATAATGCGGAAATGAAATATGTGCATGCGTGAAAATGCACTTCCTTTTCCCGGTTGTCATGGCATCACCAAGCGCCAGGAAAACAACGTGGATGAAGACACCAGTGTTGCCAGATACTGCTGACGTTTTCCAGCCCAAAATATGTTCAAATCCGCCAATATGTACTTAAAACCACCCAATCTGGCAACACTGGAAGACACGCAGTTCTGTTGTTGTTGATATTCGCCATTTTGGAAGCGCAAAATACCAGGATGCAAATTATGCAATGCCAGTATGTAATCAACTCTCCTCACGCGTAGCGAGTCTACCCCTGTAGCGTTCAGACGTCCCATTTTATATCGGTGCTGCCCCGCAAACTAGCATTTACTCCGGAGTAAATTTCTTAAACCACCTCCCGAGCAGGGTTAGATTTGCACCGGTTTAAGCAGCTTTCAGGGGCTACACTGGTATAACTTTGTACCGTGTGAGCACTCTACCGGGGCAGCCCCGGTGCTACACCGGAGTAAAAGTTGCCGTGTGAACACCCCTTTAGTGTGCTGCTGATGCCAGACTTTTTGACTAAATCAGTAAAGCAAGACGTTTTATGAAGGGTAGGGGGTATGATCGATTCTTTTGATATGTTGTGATTCTGTCTTGAACTATGAGCAAAAGACCCTCGTTAGGTTTTTACTGGTTCTGCATAAATATTTAATATAGAATTCTCAACCAATCTCTGACGGAGAGTAAAAACTAGGGTGAGTGAAACTGCAAATCTGGTATTTTAATGCATTGAAAATATAATTAGGCTTCCTTCATTCATTCATTCATTCATTCATTCATCCCTCTTCACGAACTACGTTATCCTGCGGACGGTCGCACTGAATCCGAAGCTGGTTTAAAAGCTGTTTTCTGAGCTGTTCCTCTGCTGTATGATGATGATTTCTGTAAGTGTAACTGCTCAGTGGTTTGGTTTGATTGGTGTGCTCAGGTTTTGACACAGAGGGGCTGTCCTCAGCTGTGTGGCCCGGGGGAGAGACTGAGGCTCTGACACGGCTCGAGAGGCATCTGGAGAGAAAGGTCAGAAATGCTTCACTGATTAAAGCACATGCATTTATTTAAATTTTTTTTCCTCTGCTTTTGTATTGACGAGAGAGTCCCATGCAGTGTTGTTGTCGAGTCACTAAACCTCGACTCCGATTCCAGTCTCGAGTCCCTAGTGTTCAAGTCCAAGTCATTAAAAAAAATTCGAGTCGAGTCCGAGACTCCAACCGCGCCATTTGACGCTGGCTGTTTTAGCGCCATTAACAGTAGTTTGTTCCTGAACATGACGTACGGTATGAACAGGTGACTGTGCTTCTCTTTATCAGGGAGTGCAAAGTATTCCGTCAGAGACGGTTGGGAGATGGACGTAAGTGCAGAAGATCTCATCTCATTATCTCTAGCCGCTTTATCCTGTTCTACAGGGTCGCAGGCAAGCTGGAGCCTATCCCAGCTGACTACGGGCGAAAGGCAGGGTACACCCTGGACAAGTCGCCAGGTCATCACAGGGCTGACATACAGACACAGACAACCATTCACACTCACATTCACACCTACGGTCAATTTAGAGTCACCAGTTAACCTAACCTGCATGTCTTTGGACTGTGGGGGAAACCGGAGCACCCGGAGGAAACCCACGCAGACACGGCGAGAACATGCAAACTCCACAGAAAGGCCCTCGCCTGCCACGGGGCTCGAACCCGGACCTTTTTGCTGTGAGGCGACAGCGCTAACCACTACACCACCGTGCCGCCAGTGCAGAAGATGCATTCGTTAATACAAGTGAAGACAATCTGGAACGGCCAGCAAAATCATAAAACAGGTAATGGGTTGCGTGAGGCACAAACAGGCTATCGTAGACTCGGCAGAATCAAAGACGAGAAACAGGAAATCAGGAAACCAAACAAGGAAATGAGGCTCGGTAATGTGTCCGCAACGCAGCTCAATACTTCGCAAAGTAAGTGTGTTTTTTCACACTTTTTATATAGACGCACTGATTGCGCCTTAATCCTGTGCAGGTGCGAGTTATTTGCGGCATGCGCGAGAGTCCGCTTGGAGCGTGCACTGTCCGGAGCGCGACAGTGTGTCTATCTGGTGCACGCAGCAAGGTGCGCAGGTGTGACGCTCTTGCACGAAATTAGTTCAAAATTAATGTAGATATAAATATATTATGCCAAATTATTATGGCATGTTACAAAAAATAAAGAAAAAATCCAAGTGCTCGAGTCCAAGTCGAGTCACAAGTCCTTAAAATTAGGGCACGAGTCGGACTCGAGTACTACAAGCCTGGTCCCATGCAGTATAAAATAGAAAGTGATGTAGTCTGGGACAGTTTTACTCTCAGTCACTAATCCAACACTGTGCTTCCAGGCATGGGTGGCCAACTTTGAGCGTCCCAGAATGAACGCCAACTCGCTGTTGGCTAGTCCTACTGGGCTGAGTCCTTACTTGAGGTTTGGCTGCCTCTCCTGTCGACTCTTCTACTTCAAACTCACTGACTTGTACAAGAAGGTAAGAACTTGCATCTCCATTATACAGAGGTAGAACTGACACTAATCAGATCCTCAGTTCTGAATTTGACATCCAAGTCAGTTCTGGAGGCACACTAATCCAGGTGGGCTTCCTTTAACGCCTGTGTCCCTCAGGTGAAGAAGAACAGCTCGCCACCTCTCTCGCTCTACGGCCAGCTACTGTGGCGCGAGTTCTTCTACACAGCCGCCACCAACAACCCACGCTTCGATAAAATGGAGGGCAACCCAATATGCGTCCAGATCCCATGGGACCGCAACCCTGAGGCACTGGCCAAGTGGGCTGAAGGCAGGACAGGCTTCCCCTGGATCGACGCCATCATGACCCAGCTGAGGCAGGAGGGGTGGATCCACCACCTGGCGCGCCACGCCGTGGCCTGTTTCCTCACACGTGGAGACCTGTGGGTCAGCTGGGAGGAGGGCATGAAGGTATATTTTCACTCTTCTTCACACACATCCTTTTATTTGCTGTTTGTTGAATGCGTGCCTGACTGAGACATAAATATATGTTATTTACCAGCTGGGAGGTCCCTATCGTGAAATACCGTGACCATGGTTTTAGTATTCAAGGCCGAGGTCACGGTATTTCACCATACGGACCGACCTTAAGCTGGTAAATAAGATATTTATTTTTTTCTTTACCAAATTCTAACAGAAAACAAGAGCGCCCGAAAGGGAAAACGGAGCCGAGCTGCCATTTTGAATCCTCATTCACGGCTGTAATGTAAATTGCTTCCTCCTCGGTATACAAGTGCACTTCCATGGCAGGAAAAAAAACTACATTTTGCCGCCTATGTAGTCCCCTGTTTATACAAAATTGAGTCATTCAGGATTCAGCCATGTTTTTGCTCGGCATTAGCAACAGTTAGAGGTTTTTAGCTTTCTCCTGAAATGTTTTTTCTTTTATTTCTTCTTCCTCAGGGTAGTAAAACTCGCTTTCACTGTGAAGACTGTCGTTATCGCTATCCATGCTGTAAAATTAATGCTATTCTCTTGAGAAATGCTGGCAAAAATTTACAAGATTTTTGATAATCTTATAAATAAATCTTATTAAAAAAAAAAGATATATGTTGACAAAAAATGCTACTATGTTGTTGTGAACAAGCGAGTCGCCAGAGGTCCGTAACTGGGGTCCGTATCATAGAATACGGACCCGTTCGCCAGCCAATCAGAGCGCAGGATTTGATCGAAACCGCACCGCGAAAAAAATAGAGGATATTACACGGCTGCGCGAAGATATGAAGTTTATCTTTAAGTGGTGAACGTATACATCACCAGTGAGTGACGCAAACAAGTGAAATATTTTCAACACCAGAAGATAAAGTCCGAGTCATCAGTGCTCAAGTCAAGTCACGAGTCCTTAAAATTGGGGCACGAGTCAGACTCGAGTCCGAATCCTGAACTCAAGTATTACAAGCCTGATACAAATGTTTTTTTGTTTTTTTTTCCTGAACTGGATTTTGGATTATGAATACCAGATATTGACGTATGAAATAATTAATATCATATACAGCTTGATAAATGAGGCCGAGTCCAGGTCCCCCTTCAAACCTCAGTGAATGTCTATTAACTTGTACA
Source organism: Neoarius graeffei (assembly GCF_027579695.1). Taxonomy (NCBI): domain Eukaryota; kingdom Metazoa; phylum Chordata; class Actinopteri; order Siluriformes; family Ariidae; genus Neoarius; species Neoarius graeffei. The sequence continues at coordinate 49,783,108 of NC_083589.1, forward strand.
AGTCTTTTTAAAATAAAAAAAACACTACTTTCCTTTGCTCTTGTATGTCTTCAGCCAACATTTTTTGTGAAGTGAGAGAACACGCTGTATCTTGTGTTTTCTCTTGTGATCTGGCGTATCACCTTTGTTCAAAAGTCACACCCAATGCCTTTCAGAAATTCAGAGCCAAGCAAACACGGGCTTACTTTATTTCCTTAGATTAAAAAGTAAAGGCTCCTGAAAGAAAAAAAAAAAAAAAAGGCGCGCATGAACCCATGTGTTGTAGTTGCACGTTTTACACACTAGGTGTCTCTACAACCTCATGTCATTGCTGCAATACAACACTCAACGCTGTTTTGGTGCCAGGTGTTTGAGGAGCTTTTGCTGGACGCAGACTGGAGTGTGAACGCAGGCAGCTGGATGTGGCTGTCCTGCAGCTCCTTCTTCCAGCAGTTCTTCCACTGCTACTGCCCAGTGGGTTTCGGCCGCCGCACCGACCCCAACGGGGACTACATACGGTGGGTTAGACTGAATTAGATGTACGTTTGTGATCTTGTAGTCTCTGTGAAGAAATATTTAGGACAGGTTTTTCTTAAAGGAGTACGCCACCCCCAGGTGAAATTGAGTCAGTCCCTGCAGTCCCTAGAGTTGGATGAGTGAGCCAAAGCGTTTTGTAGCCGACCCAGCCATTGCCCTGATCTAGAAACATCCCGGTTAGCTTAGCTTAGCGTAGTCGCTGTAATCCGGCGTGTCCAGCTAGCATGTCGTTGCAAAAGTGAATCAAATAACTCAAGATTTTTTATAATTATTTCTCATGACCTGTACATTCACATCGAGTACACATATCAATGCAAATTAACACGAAGGGATTTACTAGACCAATTTATATCTGTTAATTTGCATTGATATGTGTACTCGATGTGAATGTACAGGTCATGAGAAATAATTATAAAAAATCTTGAGTTATTTGCTTCACTTTTGCAACGACAATGCTAGCTGGACACGCCGGATTACAGCGACTACGCTAAGCTAAAGCTAACCGGGGCGTTTCTAGATCAGGGCAATGGCTGGGTCGGCTACAAAACGCTTTGGCTCACTCATCCAACTCTAGGGACTGCAGGGACTGACTCAATTTCACCTGGGGGTGGCGTATTCCTTTAAGGTAGGGCTTGTGTAACCAATCTGTCACCAATTGTTATATAGACGGTATATACCTGTGCTGAGAGGATTTCCTGCCAAGTACATCTATGACCCGTGGAACGCTCCGGAAAGTGTGCAGAAGTCAGCAAAGTGTGTGATTGGTATGCACTACCCAAAGCCCATGGTGCACCACGCAGAGGCCAGCCGTCTCAATATAGAGCGCATGAAGCAGATCTACCAACAGCTGTCCTGTTACCGCGGCCTGGGTGAGTGTCGTATGTGTGTGTAGCTGTGAGACATGAACAACATCAGAGGTGGACAAAGTACCCAACTTCATTACTTAAGTCAAAGTACAGATCCCACTGGTTAAATGTTACTCCGATACAAGTGAAAGTTGTCCAGTCAAATTTTTACTTAAGTCCTGAAGTATTTGCATTTAAAAATACTTAAGCATTAAAAGTACATTTTCTGTCAACGCATCGTTGTATTATTGCCACAACGCTTACAAAACCGAATGCCGTTACCAAGGACAGAAATGCGAATTCACAAAATGAACGCATGCTGTGCCATCATGGTGGTTTAACGTTAAGCTAGCTAGTCAGTGAAACTCCACCTGATGTGCTAGCAAACTCTTTTCAAACTCAAAATCATATTGGGTAGCTAACACTACTAGAAAACAAAGACTTCTATATTCTGTTTATTTGGCAAGATTATGCTAAAACATATATTTCTGAAAGGACTTCAGATAAGTTAACGTTATTCATGTTAGCATAACTCCGTTTTTACATGCTAACTAACAGTGTCCAAGTTCACTAGCTGTGTGTCAATGTTAGCCGTGGACAAGGCGATGGTAACTTGGCGGGCAAATCCGTAGAAAGTCATTTGACTAACCAGACTGCATAGCTATTGCAACATTATCGCTAGCTCTAAAAGCACAGACAACTTCGTTGCAAGCTTTCTCTTGGAATAAAACGTTTATATCCCTCAATATGCTTCTGCAGGTTGGACGGCGAGTTTTTGTAGGCCATGGTGTGGTTTGTTTTCGGCAAACAAAGCAAACGTTTAAAACGAAACGACTCCTTAATGGTTCTCGACCGGAAAAGGGTGGCTTGCCCTCTCCAGGTTGGTGGAGAAGTCCTGCCTCAAGTGGAGGAGTTTAAGTATCTCGGGATCTTGTTCACGAGTGAGGGAAGGATGGAGCGTGAGATCAACAGGCGGATCGGTGCAGCCTCCGCAGTGATGCGGTCGCTTTACCGGTCCGTCGTGGTGAAGAAGGAGCTGAGCCAAAAGGCGAAGCTCTCAATTTACCGGTCGATCTACGTTCCGACTCTCACCTATGGTCATGAGCTTTGGGTAATGACAGAAAGAACAAGATCGCGGATACAAGCGGCTGAAATGAGTTTCCTTCGCAGGGTGGCTGGGCACTCCCTTAGAGATAGGGTGAGAAGCACAGTCACTCGGGAGGAGCTCGGAGTAGAGCCGCTGCTCCTCCACATCGAGAGGAACCAGCTGAGGTGGCTCGGGCATCTTTTTCGGATGCCTCCTGGACGCCTCCCTGGGGAGGTTTTCCAGGCATGTCCCCCCGGGAGGAGGCCCCGGGGAAGACCCAGGACACGCTGGAGGGACTATGTCTCTCGGCTGGCCTGGGAACGCCTCGGTGTTCTTCCCGAGGAGCTGGCCGAGGTGTCTGGGGAAAGGGAAGTTTGGGCTTCCATGCTTAGACTGCTGCCTCCGCGACCCGGTCCCGGATAAGTGGAAGAAGACGAGACGAGACTCCTTAATGGGTTCTAGGTAAAGCCACGGGTGTGTGTGCATTCTCCAGAAGAACCGCCTCCTTCCGTTCTGCCATCAGCTGATCGTGTTCAAATAACACTGCTGAGAAATCACTGAACTTGATTTTATACAGTCTATGGATGTGACGTGACCCTAGTGATTACTGACTGGTTGTCTCTCTACCCTTTTCCACCAAATCAGTTCCAGGGCTGGTTCGGGGCCGGTGCTGGTTCACAACTCGTTCAACTTGCGAGCCAGCTGAGAACCAGTTTGCTTTTCCATAGCTTGGGGTGCTAAGCAGAGCCACGTCATTACGTCGCTGTATACGTCAGTTACGTCGCTGCGTTTGTATAAACCTTGGCGCGAACATCGTAGCAGCAACAACATGGAGAAGAAGCAGCAGCAACAACAATAATAATGGATGACTTCGCGTTTGTACAGCTGCTGCTTCTCGTCACTTAAAAATGGTGACCTTTCGCAATCTTGCTATTGTTGTTGGTCTTAACAACTCCCCCCCCCCCCCCCCCCCCGCTGACGTAAGCAGTTCTTTCCTCTGGCCCAGCAGAGAGTTGGTGCTAGCCTGGAACCGTTTTTCTGGCCCCAGAGCCAGTTCTTTGTCAGTGGAAACAGAAAACCCGGTTCCAAACTAAGCACTGGCCCCGAACCAGCCCTGGAACTGCTTTGGTGGAAAAGGGGCATCAGTGTTGCCTGCGAAAAAACCAATCACGTTTTAGAAAAGAAAAAAACATCCACTTTCAAAGCTGCTTCATAGTAAGGGCCTCTGCATGCTCTTGCGACAAGGCTTTCGCAGATAGCTTTTCGCAGACAGTTGTAATTTATCGTTGAGCGAGGAGTAATAGGCGTGCGCGATGTTATTCACCGCCACAACGCAAGGGGGCGCGAAGTCGCGAAATCGCTAGGAGTAGTTGGTGGGTGTGATTAGTGGAGTGTTTATCCTCCAGTTACTTATAATGACTAGAACTGGAGTCGTATAGATGTACGTACTTCCTCGATCAACCGCTCTTCGTGCTGCTCCATCTTCGCTCGTGTTTTTAAAAATGGCGGTCGTGAAAACAAAACAAACCAGGAAAGTAGGGAAGCAGAAGTGCGTGTACAGCGGATGTAGAGTGGACCAATCAGAGCCCTCTTGTCTGCAAAGGTGGGGGGGGCTACGCAGACGCCATCTGCAAGGACTGGGTTGTCAGCATAAATTGGCCTTAACGAGGACCTTGATAGAAATGTAGTGCAGTAAAAAGTACGATATTTGCCTTTCAAATGTAGTGAAGTTAAAGTTGTAAGTTTTTCCAAAAAAAACAATACTCAAGTAAAATACAGATACTCAAAGTGTGCTTAAAGGAACAGTCCACCGTACTTCCATAATGAAATATGCTCTTATCTGAATTGAGACGAGCTGCTCCGTACCTCTCCGAGCTTTGCGCGACCTCCCAGTCAGTCAGACGCGCTGTCACTCCTGTTAGCAATGTAGCTAGGCTCAGCATGGCCAATGGTATTTTTTGGGGCTGTAGTTAGATGCGACCAAACTCTTCCGTGTTTTTCCTGTTTACATAGGTTTATATGACCAGTGATATGAAACAAGTTCAGTTACACAAATTGAAACGTAGCGATTTTCTATGCTATGGAAAGTCCGCACTATAATGACAGGCGTACTAACACCTTCTGCGCGCTTCGGCAGCGCATTGATATCTGAGCTCCGTATCAATGCGCTGTCAAAGCGCGCAGAAGGTGTTAGTACGCCTGTCATTATAGTGCGGACTTTCCATAGCATAGAAAATCGCTACGTTTCAATTTGTGTAACTGAACTTGTTTCATATCACTGGTCATATAAACCTATGTAAACAGGAAAAACACGGAAGAGTTTGGTCGCATCTAACTACAGCCCCAAAAAATACCATTGGCCATGCTGAGCCTAGCTACATTGCTAACAGGAGTGACAGCGCGTCTGACTGACTGGGAGGTCGCGCAAAGCTCGGAGAGGTACGGAGCAGCTCGTCTCAATTCAGATAAGAGCATATTTCATTATGGAAGTACGGTGGACTGTTCCTTTAAGTACCATACTCAAGTAAATTAACTTCATTACTGTCCACCTCTGAACAACATTTTGCATGTAGTAGACTATTCTTGTGTTTACCTTTATACAGTACGGTGCAAAAGTCTTAAGCACGTGTAAAGAAATGCTGTGGACCAAAAATGCCTTAAAAATAATGCAATTAAATGTTTCAACATGAAAAAAATACTGTAATCAGTAAGCCATAATAAATGAAACAAAGTCAGTATTTGGTGTGAGACAGCAGTATCTTTGCTTTAAAAATTAAAAAATAAATAAATAGTAGTCTGAGGTCCAATGAGTGCAGTTTTATGCGGAAATGAGCTGTAGGTTTTACTGAGAATCTTCCAGAACCAGCCAAAGTTCTTCTGGACGCTTTGACTGTCACACTCGCTTCTTCATTTTGCATCAAAACCCAGCAGCCTTCATTATGTTTTCTTTTTTTTAATCTGAAAAGTGCTCTCTTATGGAATATGCTGCTCAGATACAAATTTTTTTCTTCCCCCCTGTAACATTAAATTTTGTGCTGGAAAACGAACATCTCATCTCATTATCTCTAGCCGCTTTATCCTGTTCTACAGGGTCGCAGGCAAGCTGGAGCCTATCCCAGCTGACTACGGGCGAAAGGCGGGGTACACCCTGGACAAGTCGCCAGGTCATCACAGGGCTGACACATAGACACAGACAACCATTCACACTCACATTCACACCTACGCTCAATTTAGAGTCACCAGTTAACCTAACCTGCATGTCTTTGGACTGTGGGGGAAACCGGAGCACCCGGAGGAAACCCACGCGGACACGGGGAGAACATGCAAACTCCACACAGAAAGGCCCTCGCCAACCACGGGGCTCGAACCCGGACCTTCTTGCTGTGAGGCGACAGCGCTAACCACTACACCACCGTGCCGCCCCGAAAACGAACATTTGGACTCTAAAATGTTTTTGTACTGACTCGATAATGTAAAAGTCATAAAATAGAACTCGATAAAGTTTGTATGGGGGGGGATAGGGTTCCTAAGACTTTTACACAGTACTGTATATGTATGTGCTTTTCTAATATAGATTTAGTGCAAAGGCTTACATCGCTAAAGCTATTCATGATGAAGCTATAATATTTCTGCATTTGATATGACTGTAATTAGATTTGCCTCTGAAGTTTTATTTCAGTCTGCTGCTGTTTGTTCTGGATTCGTGTAAATCTCCTACACTTTTTGGTTTCACATTATTTTTCTTTCACTCTTTGGTTGCCTTTTTTTTTTGTTTATATTTGATTCTTTTCATGGTTCAGTAGCTTTTTAATCCCTTTTTTTGCAGCTCTGTCTTCTCTGTCGTCTTTTTTTTTTCTTTCTGTTTCAGGTTATGAAATAGTCAGTCATTTTCCTGACTGTTTCTATTGACCTTTAATGTGTCTGCTCAGCAAACCGTTGAACTGTTCAAGCATTTTTGAGCCTCCAAGTCCTATTTTTGAAATGTAATCAACTGAAAGTAAACGCGTGCCAAGTGTTAGAGTTGGGAGAACGTACTGAGGCACTTTCGAAATAAATTAACTCCAGATTTTCAACAGGGACGCGAACTTCTGTGCTGTTGACATACTCGCCTACTCTAATATTTAGTCTGCATGTTGTTTCAAAAGGAAAAGACTTAATTTTCAAAATTATTTTTCAAAGCAGAGGGATGAATATGTTCAACTGTATCGATTTCTTTGGTGTATAAGCTTTGAGTTATGCTGCATTAATACAGCAGTAAGAAAATTTCAAAAAGAAATGAAACTGTGGCATAATCGAGTCCTGATTCTTTTAGGACTGCTGGCAATGGTGCCGTCTAACCCTAACGGGAATGGGGAAAACTCCACAAGCATGATGGGAACCTCCACTACAGACGCCCCCCAGGACGCTGTCGTGTCCTCCGGTATGTTTTATGGCCTCAGGCCGCCTTTCAATTATTTTGCCTATACACATTTATTTAAGACGATATGGAACCTAAAGCTGTGATCTTAATGTTGTATATGCATACAGGACAACATCCATTTTTCACTTCAACAGAATTTCCTTCCATTCAGTGTAATTAAGCTGTGTAATCTCAGTATTACCCAGGGATGAGAGTTTTCCGCTTTTCGGCGGATTTCCGCTTTTTCTGAGCAAAAATCGATATTATGCCAAATCCGTTGAGATTTTTTTTTTTCATTGAAGGGGGTTGGGGTATGTTCCTTCGTGATACTCAAGCGTACGACGATGTTACATGTTTACATTTTCGCCATCTTTAGTCTCGCTAAGTCTCGCGGTAGAATACGTGTTATCTACAATGTAATTGGCCAAAACATCGCTGGCGAGAGCATGATAGCCAATCATAACAGTTCTTACAAGAGTGTGAGAGAGAACAAAAGCCAATCATAACAGTTCTTACAAAAGTACCCCATCTGTTCTATTTTATCGAAACTTGCACATGTTCATCGTCGCTGCGCTTCAAAAATACGTTTCTCTTTCATATCGGCTTTTTTACTCAAAATGCCGAATACAATTGACAAGTGAGATGAAGCGAAGGTACGTGAAATCGATGCTGGTATAAAAAACAGAGAGAGGACTGACAAGCTTTTGTCTTTGGCCAAAAGGCTGAAGAAGTCGTCGAAATGATTAAATGAAAATGAGAAGTGACTGTGAACTATAAATAATTGTATAAAGTGTACATAGACATTATCCCATAAACTTAGCATTCGTTTGATTTAGTACATTGAGCATGTATATGATGGTCAGTAAATCTGAATTAATGCTGACAGTTTTGAAAACTTAAATATTTCAAAAGACTTTTTGAAATCATATGCAACTAATGAGGACATAGGGTGACTGACCTTTTCTCCCTAATAAATTTTATTTAATATATGAACATTTTGATAATTAATAAAACTTGCGTTTAATGTGAATTTAGTTTGTCATTTTTGTTGATCATAAATTATAACCATACCCTTGAATGTAGAATGTGATTTTATTTTGAATTCAAACAATACCCCTATTGATTTGAAACATATTTTCATGTAAATATATAAAAAAGACAACAGATTTTTTAATCTACTACAGCTCAGATTGCAGGAAAAGTGGTTTGTAAGGCCTTATTTTTCAAAATTTTCCTGGGGGGGTATCCCTCCCAGACCCCCAGCTTCGGGCGCCATCTTGTTTTCTGCTTTTTTGGTGACCACCCACTCTCATCCCTGATTACCCTCACTACTCCTAAAGCTGGTGCTGATCGTCCTGCTTACGTAGCATTTCTCAAAAAGACGCATTTGTACTGTTACATGATAAGTGTTTATCTCACCAAGCCCCTCTTTTTTTTTTCCTCTTTTTTTTTTTTTAATTAATAATACAAACAGCAAAAAGCACAGCTGTCAGTCCTGAAGACTTTCCCGTGGTGTAACACTTACTGTTCCAAAACGCTCGCATTGGAGACTCCTTCCATAGACGTTAAATAAACAGCTACTTGTATAAAGCCCCACTCTATCAATCGTTGTGTTTTATTTGCTGAACAAGAACGTAAAGAAGCTTATTTTTAGTCTCCCATCCTGTCGAGTGTCCACCATGTAGTGAACTGTTACTATAGAAACCGTAACATATTAGTATGAGTGCCTTAACATCAGCAAATTCAGCTGGGTTTTTTTTTTTTTGAGTAGCGTTTAATTATTATTTAAAAAAACGAATAAAACTATGATATTTATATCATTGGGACATTACAGGTTTTACCATCGCAGAGTGTGCTTGTGATTTTTGCACCTGTGTATTTCAGGTTGAAAAGGAAGAAATAAGTCATTTGAATAACAGTATGACTTGGCTCGTCTATGCTTTGGTTTGCACGATATAACCTATAATTCATCTTCCTTTAGTCATAACTAAAGGACTAAAGAGTTTATTTAAAGGTCCCATGGCATGAAATTTTCACTTTCTGAGGTTTTTTAACGTTAAAATGAGTTCCTCTGACCTTCTTAAGTCACCCCAGTGGCTAGAAATTTCATAATGTGTAAATCAAACTATGCCCACCCTTTGTCAACATTTGAGAATGGCGCGTCAAAATGGCGCGTTGATAGGCTCTTCCCTTTACTACGTCAGCAAGGGAGATGATCCCCACGCCCCCCCTCTGGATTCCCACCCACTGTATGGATTGCCCGCCCAGCTCAAAAGTTGCCACCAAACATGGAAGTTGCGCTGTACATGGATGTGACAACACAGAAAGGAGTCTGTTTTTACTGCCGACGGGAGAGCCCCTGAAGACGCAGTGGCTTAATTTTATTTACTCCAATAATACGCCGTCGAGTCTACCTAAGACGGTGTATGTTTGTCGGAAGCATTTTCCTGATGAATGTTTCCACAACTTGGGACAGTACAGGGCAGGTTTTGCACATCAACTGTCACTGAAGCCTGGGTCCGTACCAAGCATCCCTGCCACATCAGCCACAAACACCGAACAAGTAAGTGTATAACTGTTAAGTCGTTTTGCCGTGTTTTAAAATCGGTGCCACGTTAGCCTTGCAATGGCTACATTAGCTGTGCAGCTAACCGCTTCCTGCAGTTAGCCAGGTACTCTGCGCTACAAAACCAAAAAGCATGCAGCATGCTCTGTTATAATAGCCAATCAAAACAGTTTTTACAAAGACACCCACATTCTTTCTTTTTTTAAGTCACTCGTTCATTTTATTTGTTTGTTTGTTCAGTAAAAACCCAAACACTTGTTGAATTTATTTTATTTCCTCGCGTCGCACCTCAATGACGTCAGCGCGCGGTATTTTTCCCTTCGCGGTTTGTTCCTTCTCTCTCGCCATAGTAAGACACCCACATCCGCTTGTTCTGACCCACTGGAGGTAGCGTCACAGTGCTGTTAGCCAATCAGAGGTAACACGTTTACATGTCATGAATATTAATGATAAGAGCTGAAATCCTGTCGCTCTCCCGCCACCCGCTCCTCCACCAAACTAGAACAGCCTGAAACAGGAGAACCACAGCATTTTTTTCACCAAAACCGGCTCACGGGGCATTCATTCATACTAGAGACCACCGCACAATTAATGAAAAAACGATGCCATGGGACCTTTAAATTTGCCTTCACTGCACTTAACAAGTCCATATGAACATGTAGCTTGGTTTTCAGACAAGTCTTAGCTTTACTTTCCTTCCTTGCCTTTACTTTAGGGTACCAGATGCCTGCTCACTCTCAGGGGGAGTGGCCCGGTGGCATGAAGGTCTATTCTCAAGGAGACGCCCAGCCCAGCTGCAACACACAACAAAGTACACACACACACACACACACACACACACACCACTTTATTAGGGACAGCTCCACACCTGCTTGTTGATAGTTATTCATTAAGCCAATCTTGTGGTGGCAGTGCAATACACAAAATCATATACAGTACCAGTCAACAGTTTGGACACGCCTCCTAATTCAATGTTTTTCTTTATTTTTATTAATTAAAAGTCACTTCATGTCTTAAAGTAACGATGGATGTCGTTTCTCTTTACTTAGTCGAGCGGTTCTTGATATAATAAAAATCAAAGTCCTTCCCACACCATTCATGGCGCGTTTGGCAGCGCCAATCTCCGTTTTGTAGCCCTCGGCCTCTCGCCTATATTACATCGCTAGGGTTACAGTGGGGGGCTGGTCCTCTGGTAACCGCAAGAGTTTGACTCCCCACTCGCATTGCCAGATGACAGTAGGCACCATTTTTATGATGGTCTTTGGTATGACCCGACCGTGAATAGAACTCCTGATCGAGAGGCAGACACGCTAACCACTAGGCCACTCGCCGGTGTGTATATTAGAGCTCACACAGCGATAGGCAGATGGGCTATTGCCATCACGCGGCGTCCATCATCCGTCCATCCACAATTCACAAAAATCGCTACTCCTCCCTGAGTTTCCAATGGATTTTGATTCTGATTGTTTTGTTTGGAAGATCTAATCAGTCTCTACAAAAATTACTCCCTGGTTGTGTGATTTCCCGTTAACAAGTTGCTAATTAGGCCGGTTAACGAAGTTTCAGGAAAATTGCTACTCCTCCGAGTTTTCAATGGATTTTGATTCTGATTTTTATTTATTTTTGAAGATCTAATGGGGGCGGCACGGTGGTGTAGTGGTTAGCGCTGTCGCCTCACAGCAAGAAGGTTTGGGTTCGAGCCCCGTGGCCGAACGAGGGCCTTTCTGTGTGGAGTTTGCATGTTCTCCCCGTGTCCGCGTGGGTTTCCTCCGGGTGCTCCAGTTTCCCCCACAGTCCAAAGACATGCAGGTTAGGTTAACTGGTGACTCTAAATTGACCGTAGGTGTGAATGTGAGTGTGAATGGTTGTCTGTGTCAGCCCTGTGATGACCTGGCGACTTGTCCAGGGTGTACCCCGCCTTTCGCCCGTAGTCAGCTGGGATAGGCTCCAGCTTGCCTGCGACCCTGTAGAAGGATAAAGCGGCTAGAGATAATGAGATGAGATGAGATCTAATGGGTCTCATGAATAACAACTTGGCTAATTATAAACAAGTCTGGTTTCTCATGGTACGGCCGTGTGAGCTACTGCGTCGCTGACGCTCTGGTTATTATTATTTACTATTCACTGTTTGATCTCAAACACATTTAAGAAGGTAAGAACTTGCACTAATTAACTTTTGACGAGGCACCTGTGAATTGAAAAGCATTCCAGGTGACGACCTCACGAAGCTGGTTAAGATGATGCCGATAGCATGCAAAGCATCAAGGTAAACGTTGGCTACTTTGAAGAATCTAAAATACATGAAACTTTTAACACTTATTTGTTTACCACATAATTCCGTACATGTTCCATATGTTATTTCATAGTGTTGATGTCTTCAGTATTGTTCTACAATGTAGAAAATAATCAAAATACAGAAAAACCTATGAACGAGTAGGGGGTGTACAAATCTTTTTTTTTTTTTTTTTTTTTTTTTTTTGACTGGTCCTGTAGATACAGGTCAAGAGCTTGAAGAGATTGCCAAAACATTAACTCTTGACTGCTATCAGTTTCGGTGAACTTGTGCCCACTGTCGGCTCAGATGCCCCTTCTTGGCTGACAGGACCAGAACCCAGTGTGGTCTCCTGCTGTTGTAGTTCATCCTGTGCAACATTTCACATTTCTGAGATGCTTTTCTTTTACTGCACTTGTAAAAAGTGGTTGTGTTACCGTAACCTTGCTGGCAGCTTAAACCCCTCTCATCAGGCAGAACCACCGCTCACTGGATGTTTTTTTTTTTTTTTTTTCCCCCCATACCGTTCTGTGTAAACTCTAGAGACTGTCGTCAGGGCTTTCCACAAGCGCCGGCTGCCGGCCATACAGCCGACTACACAATTAAGTCCAGCCGGCTACTTTAATGACTATTATTTTTGTAGCCCACAGGCTCTGAATATTAATTTTCGATTTTAATAAAATTAAATGTTTATCTAACGGACTGACAATATCAAACTGAACCGCACTCATTTAAGTTGTGATTCGCGCTGTTTGTACCGATAATAAGCACAAATTCCCCGCCGACTTCGTTGATCAAGGGAGAGTAACTCATCCGCGGCCCCGACATGCGGTGTGTGCGCGCACACTCGGCGGAGGCAGTAGTGTGTCGGAGGCGACATCGGAGGGAACAGAAGCAGAGATGACGCTTATTTTGTCTCCGGTAAACCAGTCTTCTCTCGTTCAATCACGTGCTGGCATCAAAAGACACCGTTGGTTGTAAATGAAACCAAACTGAGTGGTTGGAGTGTATTTTCATACACAAATGGAGAAATGTTCGCTGAGTGTTTAATTGTGTAGCCGCCACTGCAGACCGTTGACATTCTTAATTCATAGCATGCTCAGTTGCGTGAATGTGTCATGCACCGAAAATAAGAGATTTACAAGCCAGGAACGCCTCATGATGCAATATGTGAGCTTGTATAGCCTATTACTGATTATTTTCGGTGCACTAATCACAGTTTTCATTGGTGCATTAGCGTCTGGCATACACTAATGAATAAAAAAGATGCAATATGTTGTAGTAATAATAATAATAGAGCAAATGTCTGAGAAATTAATATAGCTCGTCTATTATGCAGGCATACTTAGGCTAATAATAATAATATGAACGGTTTTTGAATAATGCTATCCTGCAATAAATAAATGGTCTGTGGAAAATGCATTTAATCATGGGAACTGCGTGCACAGGAGTTTTTGTGTTTACTCCCCCCCCCAGCTACTTATTTGTCATGGCTGGCTAGTATGAGTCTTAGTGGAAAGCCCTGTGTCGTGCGTGAACATCTCAGATCATTAGCAGTTCCTGAAATGCTCAAACCAACCCATCTGTCCCAGTCAGTCACTGAGATCACATTTTGATGTGAAAATTAACTGAAGCTCTTGACCTGTATCCGCATGCTTTTCTGCATTGTGCTGCTGTGATGTGATTGACGGACTGGATACGTGTCTGAATGAGCAGGTGATTTTCTAATAGTCACTGCAAACATGACTAAGATGTCAGTAATGCGTGGACAATATTGCTGTCTCATTATAGTGATAAAGCATTGTGATTCTGGGAGGCCCTCGAGTGCCCCAGTCCTTTTGGAGATTTTTTTTTTTTCCCCCCTGGTTTAACACACTCAGTCTATGTGAGAGTTTACCAAATTGTGCAGTGTGCATTGAACTCATGATGCTTAATGTCTGTAGGTTATTCAGGCAGCAGTACTGGGATAGTGTCCTACAGACAGGAAGTTCAGCAGATTCCTGGCCCTGTGTTACAGCAAGGTAATAACTTCCAGTCAGTAATTTTACTTGAGCTATTTGATTGATTTTTCTTTTTCAGTGTGTACTTTTGAAGTAAGGATTTAAATTTGCGTACTGTGTCCTGGTTGTCCGGCATTTTCAGATCATGTATATGAAAGATTTTTTTTTTTTGTGTGTGTGTCACAAGTACACCAGTGGTGAACCGTTACTATTAGAGCTGGGACTTGAGCTCAGCCAAAAGTTAGCCAGACACCAAAAAAGCAACAGGGCAAAGGATTTTGCAAGGGATTAGCGGCAGGCTGCCAGGTCGCTCCGTTGTGTATAGCTGTCGAAGTAACTCGGTAAATTACACCGGGAAATGAATGCTTAAGTCTGAGTGAAAAATACTGTAGCGAGCGTGGAAGAAGTCTGGAGACAGAAATCTTAGTTTCTCGGTTGTTAGCCTGTGCTACTTGCTCTCGATAGATAGCACTGACTTGACTGCTTTATTAGCATTCACTAACTATTGATAAACGCTACACCAGCTAAAAGGTGACTTCAGTGCTGCGCTGACTCGCAGTTAAGCTAGCATTGTCCTTCGAGAAGGCCTAGGGCGATTAAATTTTTGGTCCCTCCCACTATAAATCAAAATCTGATTGGTTAATTCATCTGCCACTTCCTACATAAATATACACTGCCATGGCCTTCTGTCCCGGCAGTGAAGTCCTAATCAATGAGTGAGCCAGCTCGAAACTAGGGATGTTAACCGATGACCGTTTGACCAGTGGTTGACCGAATCAACGTCAACCGGTTAATTTTTTTTTGGTTGTCGGTGAAAAAAAAAAAAAATCAATCGTTTTGGAGCGGAGAACCTGGAATTCTGTGTTGTAAACGCTTGGGGCGTGCCATGGGTGTAAGGACGACAGCTGACAAATCAGAAACACCCATTCAGTCATGTCCCGCCCTCCCGCCCCAGTTAAAGACAGCTGACAAATCAGAAACACCCATTCAGTCATGTCCCGCCCCAGTTGAAGACAGCTGCCACTCGGCGAAAGAAAAAAAAAAGTGTAGACACAGGCTTTTTAGCTTACAAATTACTATTCTGTTTTTTTTTTTTTTATTATTATTATTAGAAGGCACATGGAGTTTAGTCCTGCCTTGGCCAGTGCATTCTGAAAGTATGTTTCGGTCTGTAGCCAACAATGCACGTTATTGCAGATCATATCTCTCCACACAAACTAAAGGCGCAGATGCCGACTTTTTCACGGCATTTTCATGGACTGTAACGGCATTTGCTTATGTAGTAATTTTAATACAGAATTTACTCTGATGAAATTATTCAGACACTCCAACGCCCCCCCCCCTAAAAAAAAAAATCGGATCTGCACGAGCCGTGAAAAAGGCGCGCCGTTTGCATCCCTGTTTAAACTCATAGGTTAACCGACTTTAACCGGCTAATGAGGCTCGGTGGTCGGTCAAGATTTTTTTTAGTTTTCGCCATCCCTACTCGAAACTCTTCTCAGCCTAGAGACAACAAACAAAAAATCTCACTGGATGACTCGATTTTAATGTTTTCCGGACAGTAACCCTTTCATTTCTGAAGCAAATTTGATAGAAAATGAGGCTGAATTAGAAGTGAATAATTATAATGAAAGAATTAAAGAAATTAAATATAACATCTGAAATGCTGATATGTTCGGGCCGTCTCTGAAGGCCGAGAAGGCCCTGATGGACACTCAAGCACTGCAAAATTCCTCCTCTGCATTTAACCCGTCTAAAGCGGTGAACACGTGTGCACACACAAGTGAGCGATGAGCACACACGCATGCACACCCAGAGCAGTAGGAAGCTGTGCTACAGCGCCCGGGGAGCAGTCGGGGCTTAGGTGCCTTGCTCAAGGGCACTTCAGCCATGCTGCCCCCATGGCCCCCAAAAGCCTGGATCTTTTTTTTTTTTAATTTCTGAGGAGAACTTAAAGGTCATAGGCAACAGTCGGAGGTGAAATGTAGAATATCAACTTTGTCTAGAAAAACGACTCAAAAAGCGAATTCAATCTTCCTAGTGTCTAATTTGCACTCTAAAACTGAATAAAACGGTTAAAATATACTGTTTTGCCCAATTTCTGAAGGTTTATTTACATCTCACTTATGCGCACTTTCACCGCCAGGGGACCGTCGTCGTAATGTCATTTAAGCCAAACAGACCGAGAGCAGCTCTGTGTTTACTTGTGAACCGAGCACATGTGTACAGACTTTGGTTGTGAGAGGTTGTGTAAAATGTCTGAAAGCGATAGCGATTTTGAAGTAGGAACTCTCCAAATTAAATGTCGAGAGATGAAACCATACATGTATGAACCTATGGCCGTTGCGAAGCAATCGGTGAATGTGGCTCACTGGTTTGACCATACGGAATCGGACAGCGACTCGGCCGACTCTGATCGCGGTGACCCCGGACCTCAACAAGACTCGCGCCCAAACAATTTGGCCTGGTAGTTATGATAAATTCCTACTTTCGTCGTAATACTAAATAAGAGCCCTTTTGAAGAATAATTAAACCGCCCTCCCTAGTGGATATCGGTAATGATTACTTGACAGTGCGCCAGGAGGCCGCATTAGCCTGCCATCCGCGGGATTATACTATTTATCATGGATGCAAACAGCGCGCCTTTTGGCGGATGCCGCCTTTTTCACGGCTGTCTGGGGGACTTGTGTGAATCGTGCAGATCCGATGAGGGTTTTTTTGGGGGGGGGGGGGGGGGGGCGTTGGAGTGTCTGATTATAATTTCATCAAAGTAAATTCTGTATTAAAATTAAGCCTCAGTCACAACCAGCCGTACGTGCTCCTACGGCCGGTCTACGTGAAAAAAATGCAAGAAACGTACAGAGGGCGCGCGTGAAACGCACGGAGGGCGCACGTGTGACGTGCTGATTTTCGAGCTGTAGACTGGCCGCAGACCGGCCGCAGAGGTTCTTTGTCATGTCAAACAAACTCTACGGGCGCTTACATTTTTTTCAGGTTGCAAGACAAACTTACGGCCAACGTGTGTCTTTCTCCATGAACAAAAAAACCGCAGCGATTTGGAAAACGCCAAAAATCGCACGGCCAAAAAATCATACGTCTGGTTGTGACCTAGGCTTAACTAAATAAGCAAATGCCGTTAGAGTCCATGAAACATAGGAAGTATAAGGCCCAATTCTAATTTCTACCCCTACCCCTCCGCCTTCCCCTCCGCCTTCCCCTTGGCCCTTCCCCTTGAAACTGAGCTACAAGGGATAGGGCTTGAAATTCAACCCCTACGTATTGGGATAGCCCTTCAACGATCGCATACGTCATCGCGTACCTCCGTCAGCGTTTACATTAGCAAAACGCGACCAAATGCGTCATTGGCTGCGACCAGCCGCTACAGTCAGAGCCAGAAATCTCTGCTGGCAGGGTGTGATTTGTTAACTAACACCACTGAATGGGATATCTTTGGCGCTTCGTGCACCACATCCGACAGAATGAGATGTCAGAACACTCATGTAAACAATAAAAGCGAGAATAACAGAACAAAACGTACGCAGTCAAGCAACCGAAAACAATACTCACTCCCAAAGCTTTTTAGCAGCAGCTTGGATTTCAGAAATCGCTGCTCATTCTCAGCTCGAAAGCGAATCAAGCGGCGTGTTTCCTCTGGATAACAACTTAAAACACGTAAATAATGGAGAAAATACATTTATGACAATCTTTCGCCGCGGGAACCGCCATCTTTCTGAAATCCGCATGAAATCTCGCTGAAATCCGCATGGCATTGTGGGAAATCACTCAAACCCCTTCGTTCGGAGTCAGCTCCAGGAAAATCTCCGTTTGGAGGGGTACAGAAGCCCTACCCCTTCCCCTACCCCTCCGCGTTAACTGGGATTGGGATACCCCTACCCCTTCACGCGCAAAATGGAGGGGAAGGGCCAAGGGGTTGGTCCAAGGGGTGAAATGGGATTCGGCCTAAGTATGAGAAGAAAACAGTAAATCAGAAAGCTGCGCACATAAAGCCAATTGGCTGCGCGCCATTATCTGCTGCTGGCTGCACTTCACTGCACACGTGAGGATTTCCATCAGCAACTCCTTGCGTGTGCAGTGAAGTGCAGCCAGCAGCAGATAATGGCGCGCAGCCAATTGGCTTTACGTGCGCAGCTTTCTGATTTATTGTTTTCTTCTCATACTTATACTTCCTATGTTTCATGGACTGTAACGGCATTTGCTTATTTAGTCATTTTAATACAGAATTTACTTTGATGAAATTATAATCAGACAGTCCAACGCGCCCCCCCCCCCCAAAAAAAAAAAAAAACTCATCGGATCTGCACGATTCACACAAGTCCCCCAGACAGCCGTGAAAAAGGCGGCATCCGCCAAAAGGCACGCCATTTGCATCCATGATTTATAGCTGACTCTAAGCGAGGAAATATCCCCTTGTCTCATTTCCACAATGATTGTACAGGATCCCTCAGGATTCTTAACTTGTCAATTGCAAGCAAAAGTAAAAATGTTTACCTCCAATCTTCTCCTTTTTGCTGGAGCGTTGCTGCTCCGTTTCTTCTTTGACTGCTTGATTTTGTTTCATGCGCACAACCCACTCGCTTCGCCTCTTCTCCTTTTTTGGAAAAAGCCAACCCTTTGGCTCCGCCTCTTCTCCTTTTTCGGAAAAAGCCAACCCTCTCGCTCCGCCTCTTCTCCTCCTCCGGAAAAAGCCAGTCCACTCTCTCTGCCTCTTCTTCTCTCTCGGAAAAGTTAAAAACTTCTTCCTGAACCGGTCCCGTTGTTACAGTTCACTGCACAACAATAAGGCACAGTTTTTCTTTGGAAATTCCCGAACGCACGTCTGCACTCAAGCCGAACGGCAATGTAAGTAAATGGAAGTGGACTCAACTCAAGCGGTTTGTTTGGCTTAAATGACGTCACGCGCCAAGTGGTCACGAAAATAGCCGACAGAAATTCGCTACGATCCGCGCTAACTTAAGCCTAGGTCACAACCGGCCGTACGTGCTCGTACGGCCAGTCTACGTGCAAGAAACGCACGGAGGGCGTGCGTGTGACATGCTGATTTTCGAGCCGTAGACTGGCCGCAGACCGGCCGCAGAGGTTCTTTGTCATGTCAAACAAACTCTACGGGCGCTTACATTTTTTTTCAGGTTGCAAGACAAACTTACGGCCAACGTGCGTCTTTCTCCACAAACAAAAAAAATGCAGCGATTTGGGAAACGCCAAAAAAAATCATACGTCCGGTTGTGACCTAGGCTTTATTTTAATTATTACTTATTAACAATACTTCTTGGGACCAGAAGAAAATTACAGAGTTTTTTTTTTTAACATATAAAGTTTCAAATGTGCATAAAATTAAAACCGTTGCCTATGAGCTTTAAGTATAGATCATGGCCAAAATGTTTGTCTTTTTCCCAGGGCATGGACATCACTCCAGCAGTGTACAGACTTCTGGGAAACGGCACAGTGAGGACTCTGGCCATACCACAGGCTTCAAAGTCCAGAGACAGCACAGTCCATAACTAGGTTTGTTTTATACACATTTTATATATATACAGTAGTGTACTAAAGTCTTAAGTGCATGCAATGAAATGCTGTAGAGCAAAGATACCCTCAAAAATAATGAAATTAAGTGTTTCCACTATAAAGAGCAGTAATCAATGAAACAAAGTCGATATTTAGTGTGACGAAAAAGAAATAGTCTCCAGTACAGTGTGTGCGGCGTTTTAAGGAAATAAGCTGTAGGTTTTACTGAGCATCTTTGTGACAACTTTGTCACACTCGCTTCTTAATTTTGCAGCAAAACCCAGGAGCAGCCTTGTCTGAAAAATATTTTTTCCGTAACGTATGCTGGAAAACTTGTGTTTGGAAATCTAAAATGCCTTTGTACTGGCTTGATTAATGTACAAGCCATATTAATCAAATATAGCATGCACTGAGAGGCTCCGGTTGAAACGATGGATTCTCTGAGGGACACAGCTAGTCGCTGAAGAGAATCCATGATTCACGGTGCCTCTCAGTGCACGGTATATTTGATTTATATTCCCTCATCAAAAAATTCCAAACTAAAAGCGTTAAGATTGAATCTCGGCGTAAACTCACCGGAGGCAGCCATGTTTGCTGTTTACGTCGGAAAGACCTTCAACCTGCGCCTGTACCATGCTGTCGCCTGCCTCGTTAGACACAATCATGATACGTAGATCTACACACACAGAAATGCTCGCGGAGCCTGGGGGCGTCGTGGCTCAGGTGGATAAGGTGCCATACCATAAATCTGGGGACCCGGGTTCGATTCCGACCCGAGGTCATTTCCCAATCCCTCCCCGTCTCTCTCCCGCTCATTTCCTGTCTCTACACTGTCCTATCCAATAAAGGTGGAAAAGGCCCCAAAAAATATTTTTTTTTAAAGGAAAAGGCAACTTTTGTACAAAATCACCACAAATAGATAGATAAATATATAAAGTAATCGATCATGGAATTTATAGAGAAAGAACAGACCGCATAACAGTATCTTTTAACTTTTAATAATATGGGCTTGCGCTGAGCTCAGTGAAGATGCGTTCCGCCATATTGATCTACTGCGTGACGTCATGCGGCCCACCACTGAAAAGAACTCTTCAGTGCTTCATGGTAATAAGGTAAAAAACCAGTACAATCGCTTCTTCAAAGTTTCACCAAATGGTTTTATTTATGCAACTTAAAGCTCATAATACTGTATAACTTTGGTTGAGTAAAAACACGGAGCAAAAACATGGCTGAATCCTGAATGACTCCTATTTGGATTTGTCCTACCAAGCCTACTGCGCATGCGTGAAGCGGCACGGCTCGGTTTTCCCTTTCGGGCGCTCTCATTTTCTGTTAGAATTTGGTAAAGAAAAAATAAATGAATATTATTTACCAGCTTACCGGGTCCATGAACATAAATCTGACAGCTGACAAGGTCGGGATATAAACGAATCGAATACAAGCCGCCCGCCGGGACTCCTAATCACAGTGATCTGCTTGTAAACACTGTTTTCATGGGCCCAGTGACGTCACAGATCAGAGGGAGGCGCATTAACGAAAGATTCTGATTGGTTTATAGTTGCCCACAATCTCAAAATGGCTGCCTCCTCCAACTTCGACTCCTCTGTGTCAATTCATGATTTCAAAGTTAAAAATATGTTTTCATGTTCGATATATAATGGAAATAATTAACGGAATTGATTACGTATATGTTTTTCTCCTATTACACACCTGGTTTTGTACAAAAGTTGCCTTTTCCTTTAAAGAAATGCTCGCGGAGCCACAATTTCGGCCGTATAGCTTGAAATTGTGACGTCGGTTCATGATGTACCCAGGATACACCACGACTGGCTCATTCCATATCCATTTTTGACGTCATGAGATACAATGGTGGAACTATTTTATGTCACGTGAGCCATCCTTGGCCTGTTCCTGCACAGGAAGTTTTTGATGAGGGATATAAAATAAAATAAAATAAACATCGATGACAAAGTGTGTACTAAAATAATATCAGGTGCCCGAGACCGGATTTAAATTTTACTTGTTTGACTGTAAATATGGCTTAACAAATTAGTAATTAAAATCGTAACCTTCTTAACATGCTGATTGTCCACCAGTTTAACAAAGTAAACATTATCATTGCTCAAGATCATTATGATTGATTTGAATATTTAATTGCCTGCAACTGTTCAACAAAAGTTTACTGAAACATATGTGTTTTGTATCTGTGTCTCTGAACAGGTTCTCACGTGTGACCATAGTGCCCTGGAAATCAGACACACACACACTGACTGATTTGACGAGTGATTAAATATATACGTATACATATATTAAACTGAAATATATATGAATCAGGGTGGTTTTTGTCAGGAGTGCATGATCATTTATTTACGCACCCCGTCCCATTATCACTTGGACTACACCTAAGCTGACGCCGGCACTCTAGCCAACTTTGGAAAATCGATTATCCCTGACAACGTTCTGCTCTCAGTGAGCGTTAGGACGTCTCTTGGCACAGACACGTGCTGTATATAAGAATTTGTTTAATACTTACATACAGACTGTATATTTGCTATTGTACGTGCTTTCTCTTTCATTTAGTCTTCGACGCACTGATTATATTTTTGATATCCTCATTGTGGATCAGCTGTAATTCTTTTGTTTTTGTTTTTTTTTTGAAAGCATTAATTTTAAAGACCATTTGTAGGTTGTATTTACCGTACACAGCGAGGCTCCTGTCAGTCTCTGTCTCTCCCACGTTCTCTGCCTTTCTCTCTGACCTGTTTCACATTTACTCTTATTCGCTCACATGTTGTCTTTCCTTTTCTCTTTCAGCCTTGTTAAGCTGCGTCTTCTCATGTAGTTGTCATTTGTGTAATTGAAACGGCGTTATTCATCACGTTGTGATAATTGTCTGTTCGTTCACGTGTTTAATAAATACAGTGTAAATAACAGTTGTGGTGTTTTTTGCTTCAGAACAAGTCTGAGTACTGGGATTGATTTCAGTCTGTAGTCACTGTTCCTTTATGAAATCTAACATCCAAGGAATAAAACTGATCAAGTGTCCAGCTTCAGGAAAATGATTAATAACAGTGTGGGGTGATCTGTTAAAAGTGGATTCTTTTCTTGTAACAGTAGGTCCTGAAGTGTTTTTTATATATATATATATATATATATATATATATATATATATATATATATATATATATATATATAACTTATACTACAGCAATTTACCAGCACTAACGTTTTTCTTTATATGTAATTATGACATCAAATGATGAGTTTATAGTTCCATCTCCATTGTCAGAAATAGGGGTACAGTAGGAGTCCATTTCTGTCCCTCAAGGTACACTCTACACTGATGTACAGTTATGTGCAAAATAATAGCAGTCTAACATCACTAATGTGTTTTAATTACTGATTTTGGCAGAAAAGATACACTACCATTCAAAAGTTTGGGGTCACCCAGACAATTTTGTGTTTTCCATGAAAAGTCACACTTTTATTTACCACCATAAGTTGTAAAATGAATAGAAAATATAGTCAAGACATTTTTCTGGCCATTTTGAGCATTTAATCGACCCCACAAATGCGATGCTCCAGAAATTCAATCTGCTCAAAGGAAGGTCAGTTTTATAGCTTCTCTAAAGAGCTCAACTGTTTTCAGCTGTGCTAACATGATTGTACAAGGGTTTTCTAATCATCCATTAGCCTTCTGAGGCGATGAGCAAACACATTGTACCATTAGAACACTGGAGTGAGAGTTGCTGGAAATGGGCCTCTATACACCTATGGAGATATTGCACCAAAAACCAGACATTTGCAGCTAGAATAGTCATTTACCACATTAGCAATGTATAGAGTGGATTTCTGATTAGTTTAAAGTGATCTTCATTGAAAAGAACAGTGCTTTTCTTTCAAAAATAAGGACATTTCAAAGTGACCCCAAACTTTTGAACGGTAGTGTATGTTATTTACCAGCTAGGAGGTCTGTATCGTGAAATACCGTGACCGAGGTCTTGAAAGTACTGACCAAGGCCGAGGTCACGGTATTTCACCATACGGACCGACCTTAAGCTGGTAAATAATATATTTATTTTTTTCTTTACCAAATCCTAACAGAAAACGAGAGCGCCCGAAAGGGAAAACCGAGCCGAGCTGCCATTTTTGAATCCTCATTCACGGCTGTAATGCAAATGGCTTCCTCCTCGGTATACAAGTGCACTTCCATGGCAGGAAAAAACCTACATTTTGCCGCCTATGTAGTCCCCTATTTATACAAAATTGAGTCATTCAGGATTCAGCCATGTTTTTGCTCGGCGTTAGCAACAGTTAGAGGTTTTTAGCTTTCTCCCAAAATGTTTTCTTTTATTTCTTCTTCCTCAGCGTAGTAAAACTCGCTTTCGCTGTGAACACTGTCGTTATCGCTATCCATGCTGTAAAATTAATGCTATTCTCCTGAGAAATGCTGGCAAACATTTATAAGATTTTTGATAATCATAAATAAATCTTATTAAAAAAAAGATAAATGTTGACAAAAAATGCTACTATGTTTTTTGTTGTTGTGAACGAGCGAGTCACTAGAGGTCCGTAACCGGGGTCCGTATCGTAGGATACGGACCCGCTCGCCAGCCAATCAGAGCGCAGGATTTGATGGAAACCGCACCGCGAAAAAAAAAATACAACATGGGGAAAAAATAGGTGTAGCCGAGTAATGGGCAACCAACAGAATCAACAGTCATGACATGCACTCTGCTAATTGTGTGTAATTGACTCATTTAATGAAAGAGGCGTGTTCAAATTAATAGCAGTGTAGAGTTCAACTAGTGAGGTCATTCATTCTGTGAAGAAACAGGTGTCAATTATGGCCCTTATTTAAAGAAGGAGGGCAGCAAATGTTGTACCTGCTGGTTTTAGCCCTTGCTCAGTGAGTAAAATGGGTCGTTCCAGACATTGTACCGAAGGAGAAAGAACTTTGATCAAGAAGTTGATTGGAGAGGGGAAAACGTATATAAAGAAGTGCAGAAAACAATTGGCTGCTCAGTAAAAATTATCTCAAATGCTTTAAAATGGCAAACAAACCCCGAAACGCATGGTAGGAAAAAGAAATACTACCACCCGCGTAGATCATAGAATAACAAGAATGGCAAAGAAGCATCCAATGATCAGCTCCAGGGAAATCAAAGATGATCTTCAGTTACCTGTGAGTACTGCAACAATCAGAAGACGCCTATGTGAAGCCAAACTATTTGCAAGAAACCCTCGTAAAGTACCATTGACGTGTGTTGAAAAGGTTACAGTTTGCCAAAGAACACACTGACTACGTTTACATGCACATCCAAATCGAGCTGCTGTCGGTAATCGAGCTGAAGGTCCCAGCAGGGGTGCCAGAGAAATCCAATCCTACATGCACACGATGAAATCGAGCTATTGTGTGAGGTGCATTGTGCACCCGAGCCACAGGTGGCGCTACACGCCCCATCGTGTTGGTACACTTCCAGTTGTCGTCATGAAGAAGAGCTATTCAAGAGTATAAACAAAGTTATCAGCAGTGTTGCCAGATACTGCTGACGTTTTCCAGCCCAAAACATGTTCAAATCCGCCAAAATGCACTTAAAACCGCCCAATCTGGCAACACTGGCAGTTCCGTGTTCACAAGTTCCATGTTCAAGCTGTTAGGCTTGCTCTAACAGACTGTATGGCTACAAACTGTCCTGCGCAGACCACTGTTTTGTAAGACAACTTATTTTGCACAATTGTATATTTTTCTAAAGTCCATTTTTTGCTTACAAAAAATATTTTTCTAAAGTCCATTTTTTGCTTACAATTTAACTTATGTCTTAATAAACACACAAAAAGTTCAATTGTTTTGTTTTTATTGACATTCTTCAGATGTTGGACATCTATATATACACACAAATACAATGACTTGTTTATGTACACAATTCACAGCTATGCAACAGCTGTACAGATGTATTTGGTGATACAGTAAGTGAGCTAAATTTTAACAGTGCAAACAATGCCACAAAAAGAAAAGATTCATGCCGTTGTCATGCCGACCGAGGCTGTTGTGTTTCCCGCTTGTGGTCTCGTCACTTGTCGCTTCCGGAAGGGGCAGTGCTGAAGTAAGTAGCTCGACTACGTAGCTCAATAGGGTTTACATGCACTAAGTAGCTCGGCAGAAATCGCATAATCTAGGTCGTGTGGCTCGATTCCGAGAAATCAAGTTCGGTTCAATTTCAGCCGAATAAAGTTGTATACATGGCGTTTTGAACTTCGATATCAGTCGAGCAACGGCAGAAATTCGATTCTCTCTATGTGCATGTAAATGCACTGACTGACTGGCCTAAAGAGAAGTGGCGCAACATTCTATGGACAGATGAGAGCAAGATTGTTCTTATTGGGTCTAAAGGCCACGGACAGTTTGTGAGACGACCCATAAACACTGAATTCAAGCCACAGTACACTGTGAAGACTGTAAAACATGGAGGCGCAAGCATAATGGTTTGGGGATGTTTCTCATACTTTGGAGTCGGGCCCATTTATCGCATACCAGGCACCATGGACCAGTTTGAATAGATCAAAATACTGGAAGAGGTCATGTTGCCTTATGCTGAAGAAGAAATGCCCTTGAAATGGGTGTTTCAGCAGGACGACCCCAAACACGCCAGCAAGCAGACCAACGAGCGATGTTATGAACTGGCCAGCCCAATCTCCAGACCTCAATCCGATTGAGAATTTGTGGCGTGACATCAAAAATGCTGGTTTTGATGCAAAACCCAAGAATGCAGAAGAACTGTGGAATGCAGTCCAGTCAGCTCGGGCTGGAATATCTCTTCGCAGGTGTCAGATGTTAGTTGACTCCATGCTACACCGATGTAAAGCAGTTATCAGAAATAAAGGCTATACAGCGAAATATTAGTTCGGTGATTAACAGAAAAGCTAAATCTGTAAACAAATTTCAGTTTATACTGTAAATATTCGAGTTTGTAAATGAAAATGCAGACGCTGCTATTTTTTTGAACAGCCTATTATTCTTTTTTTTTTCTTCATTTTCAGTTTAAAATTGATATTTTGGGGCGGCACGGTGGTGTAGTGGTTAGCGCTGTCGCCTCACAGCAAGAAGGTCCGGGTTCGAGCCCCGTGGCCAGCAAGGGCCTTTCTGTGCGGAGTTTGCATGTTCTCCCCGTGTCCGCGTGGGTTTCCTCCGGGTGCTCCGGTTTCCCCCACAGTCCAAAGACATGCAGGTTAGGTTAACTGGTGACTCTAAATTGACCGTAGGTGTGAATGTGAGTGTGAATGGTTGTCTGTGTCTATGGGTCAGCCCTGTGATGACCTGGCGACTTGTCCAGGGTGTACCCCGCCTTTCGCCCGTAGTCAGCTGGGATAGGCTCCAGCTTGCCTGCGACCCTGTAGAAGGATAAAGCGGCTAGAGATAATGAGATGAGATTGATATTTTGTTCACATTTTCATTTGGAATTGAATGTGCAGTGCTCCCAGTGCCTTTGTGTCTATGGAAAGAAATGCTATTATGAGGATCGAGCTTTTTCTCAGTTGTTTTAAACACACTGCTATTATTTTGCACATAAGTGTATCCCTTAGGGCTCATTATTGGGCCTCAAGGTAACTATGTGTAGCTCTCTAGGGTCAAAATGGTACATATACAGGGGGCTGCAAAAGTAGGTATACGGTAATGAAAAACAAAACGTTTGCACAAAATGTTATTTTACTGATGAGACAAACATATCAATAATAAACGTACACTACCGTTCAAAAGTTTGGGGTCACTTTGAAATGTCCTTATTTTTGAAAGAAAAGCACTGTTCTTTTCAATGAAGATCACTTTAAACTAATCAGAAATCCACTCTATACATTGCTAATGTGGTAAATGACTATTCTAGCTGTAAAATGTCTGGGTTTTGGTGCAATATCTCCATAGGTGTATAGAGGCCCATTTCCAGCAACTATCACTCCAGTGTTCTAATGGTACAATGTGTTTGCTCATTGCCTCAGAAGGCTAATGGATGATTAGAAAACCCTTGTACAATCATGTTAGCACAGCTGAAAACAGTTGAGCTCTTTAGAGAAGCTATAAAACTGACCTTCCTTTGAGCAGATTGAGTTTCTGGAGCATCACATTTGTGGGGTCGATTAAATGCTCAAAATGGCCAGAAAAATGTCTTGACTATATTTTCTATTCATTTTACAACTTATGGTGGTAAATAAAAGTGTGACTTTTCATGGAAAACACAAAATTGTCTGGGTGACCCCAAACTTTTGAACGGTAGTGTATTAATCCGTCAAATGTTCAAACTGTTTGCCTCCGGCATTCACACGCTCCACTAGCCGAGTGTGGACACCCATGTGTATGCTCTGGCACAAAGGTCTTTATCAGCATCAATTTCCTGGCAAGCCTCCCGTATGAACTGAATCAATCATGGCATCAACAGAACATGGCTTGCGTGCGAAAACCCTATCTTTTACACATCCCCAGGAAATAGGGTTGCCACCTGTGTCTGACAAAAATCCTGGACATTTCGACCATCCAATCGACCTTTTTGCTTGTAAGCAACGGCGCCCTTCACACATCTAACCCAAGACAAAAATTGCCCTTCTACGCTGAAATTGTATTGCTCTAATTAGTAAAAATGACGCTTTTGCTAGTTATTTGTTTAGTTAATTGCTTTACATAATATAGCAGGTCTTCATTATTTTGGTTTATTTCCAACAGTTTTTGGTTGTGGACACCTGGGGGCAGTAGTGGGCACAGGTAAAAGGGGAATACATAATTAAGTTGATTGTTTGCTTATCTCATTCTCATCTTATTATCTCTAGCCGCTTTATCCTGTTCTATAGGGTCGCAGGCAAGCTGGAGCCTATCCCAGCTGACTACGGGCGAAAGGCGGGGTACACCCTGGACAAGTCGCCAGGTCATCACAGGGCTGACACATAGACACAGACAACCATTCACACTCACATTCACACCTACGGTCAATTTAGAGTCACCAGTTAACCTAACCTGCATGTCTTTGGACTGTGGGGGAAACCGGAGCACCCGGAGGAAACCCACGCGGACATGGGGAGAACATGCAAACTCCGCACAGAAAGGCCCTCGCCGGCCACGGGGCTCGAACCTGGACCTTCTTGCTGTGAGGCGACAGCGCTAACCACTACACCACCGTGCCGCCTTGTTTGCTTATGTGGAATAAAAATAAATAATCTAATTTTTCATTGTATCTAAGAATACCTGAATGTAACAATGTAAGGTGTAGTGTCAAACAGTTTACCTGATTGCTAGAGTGTGGTGTGTGCTTTGCTTGTCTGTGCCTCTGCTGCTCTTGGCTAAACAAATACATAGGAGGACATATAACTGAGTACATACAGGAGTAGGCAGATAAGACTATTTGGATTTCATTTAATTCACCAAAACCTTACCTAATCTTCCATTTATATTTGGTGTTTTTCTTTGCTGCTGCTATGAGTCCTGGCTGATTTTCAATGAATGTCTTGAACTCAGTACAGGACAACTGAAAGTTTAGCCTGACTTGAAGCTCAGCCTTCACCATTGCAACAGAGAGTCTGTTTCTTTTATCAGTCCAAGCATCCTCCATTGCCCCTTTTCCACCACAGCAGTTCCAGGGCTGGTTCGGGGCCAGTGCTTAGTTTGGAACCGGGTTTTCTGTTTCCACTGACAAAGAACTGGCTCTGGGGCCAGAAAAACCGGTTCCAGGCTAGCACCAACTCTCTGCTGGGCCAGAGGAAAGAACCGCTTACGTCAGCGGGGGGCGGAGTTGTTAAGACCAACAACAATAACAAGACCGCGAAAGATCGCCATTTTTAAACGACGAGAAGCAGCAGCTGTACAAACGCGAAGTCATCCATTATTATTATTGTTGTTGTTGCTGCTGCTTCTTCCGTGTTTTTGCTTTGATATTCGCGCCAAGGTTTATGCAAACGCAGCGACGTAACTGACGTACACAACGACGTAATGACGTGGCTCCGCTTAGCACGGCGAGTTCGGAAAAGCAAACTGGTTCTCAGCTGGCTCGCAAGTTGAAATACACATTTTGCCCATTATGTACAAAAAACCGGGACATTCAGTGTCCCGGATTTTTATTTTTTTTTCCGGGACAGACCATGAAAATCCGGGACAATCAGGAAAAACCGGGACAGGTGGCAACACTACCAGGAAAAGAACTCCATAGGGGTGAGATCCGGCGAACGTAGTGGCCAGTCAACGGCTCCCCGACATCCAGTCCACCTGTTGGGAAATTCTTTGTCAAGTAGCACATGCACATTGAGTGCGAAGTGCGGTGGCGCCCAAAAGTAGAAGTCGTCCTGCTGCTGTTCTTCGCGTATAATCCTTACTGTATCCCTACTTTTGCAGTCCCCTATATGTTCCCAGTCAGTATATAAAGGGTACAAATAAGTACCTTACAGGGAACTGCCCAGTGACAAGCCAGTGTACCCCTAAAGGTACAATAATGGATTTTAATTTCCAAGAGATACGTTTTGTTGAATACTTGACCTTTTCATATGTCAGGTCTTTCTGTTATGAAACTGCCGTGTTACAAACAAAAGCCACATTACAATACCACAAGCAACACATTGTGAGTTATGCCCATACAAATATAAAGGAAATTAAAGATTAGCATTCTTTGGCACGGTGGTGTAGTGGTTAGCACTGTTGCCTCGCAGCAAGAAGGTTCTGGGTTCAAGCCCAGTGACTAACGAGGGCCTTTCTATGTGGAGTTTGCACGTTCTCCCCATGTCTGTGTGGGTTTGCTCCGGTTTCCTCCAAAGACATCCAGGTTAGGCTAATTGGTGGCTCTAAATTGCCCATAGGTGTGAATGTGAGTGTGAATTGTTGTGTCTCTCTATGTATCAGCCCTGCGATTATCTGATCTAGCGACTTGTCCAGGGTGTACCCTACCTCTCACACATAGTCAGCTGGGATAGGCTCCGGCTTGCCCGCGACCCTGCACAGGATAAGTCTCATCTCATCTCATTATCTCTAGCTGCTTTATCCTTCTACAGGGTCGGAGGCAAGCTGGAGCCTATCCCAGCTGACTACGGGCGAAAGGCGGGGTACACCCTGGACAAGTCGCCAGGTCATCACAGGGCTGACACATAGACACAGACCACCTTTCACACTCTCATTCACACCTACGGTCAATTTAGAGTCACCAGTTAACCTAACCTGCATGTCTTTGGACTGTGGTGGAAACTGGAGCACCCGGAGGAAACCCACGCGGACACGGGGAGAACATGCAAACTCCGCACAGAAAGGCCCTCGTCGGCCACGGGGCTCGAACCCGGACCTTCTTGCTGTGAGGCGACAGCGCTAACCACTACACCACCGTGCCGCCCACAGGATAAGTGGCTACGGATAATGGATGGATTCTTTAACACCATGAAGCATGACACAACAGTAGAAAGCCAGGTCTGCTCTTTTTATGTATCATTTATTAGTGTTTTTAAAAAAAAAAAATGAGCACTTTAAACTTTGACGTTATTCCATTACGTCTCTCTCTCTCTCTCTCTCTCTCTCAAGGCACAGGATGATGTGTGAAGTAGGAATACTAGAACAGGGGACTGGTTAATTTTGGCTCTTATCTGTTATCACAAGTGCTTCTATTGATAGCCACAGCTGTCCCTCACTGCTTGCGTCTTAACAGAGGCTGGATTTAAAAGCAACCACCACCTGCCACTTGCAAATGACACACAGGCATGGCGTGAGTCTGATGGGATTTCTCATGATAACAGAAAGCTATTTGTGGAGTGCAGTAAAGCTATTGTATATCCATACAGGGGCCATTTTATTGTCTTTTAGCAAAGCTGCTACTCCGGATACACGTTACTGAGCCACTGCCATGTCAACGCTGTGCTGAGAATGCTACACCTAAAACCTGGACCTATAACGGTCCCTTTCCATTGATTGACAGGACAAAGGTGTGGCTGAGAAACTCTGAATAACAACAGATGGCCTACAGTGAGCAATTGTTCACCTGTAAATGAAACCTGAATGTATCAGGTACAGTACATCAAGAAAAAATCAGTCTGAAATATGCAGTGCTGTGCAAAAGTCTTAGGCACGTGTAAAGAAATGCTGTAAACCGAAAATGGCTTAAAAAGAATGAAATGAAACGAAAAGGTTCAACATTAAAAAAAAAACACTATAAACAGAAAGCAGTAAGCCATAATAAATGAAACAAAGTTGATATTTAGTGTGAGACGATGCTTTGCTTTAAAAAAAATAAAATAGTAGTCTGAGGTTGTGTGTGGTAGAAAAGGGCAACTGGACTTGCTTGAAGATTCTTGAAAACGTTTCACCTCTCGTCCAAAAGGCTTCCTCAGTTCTGTCTGACTAATAGGGAGTATCAGATATTTATCCTCTCCTGGATCAGAATCAGAATCAGAATTCTGATGACCAGCTCATCTAAGGTGTCATTGAGGCATCATGTTGGTGTGTAGTCTGGCTAACGTGACTGCAAAGCTCTACGAGCTATTGGTCTGGCCAAGATATTAAGCCCAACCATTTCCCAGAGCCCGTGGTTGACCCGCCTCCCTGAAATGCCTCAGTTTGCTACTGGTCGAAGCCAGAAAAGGCTGTGACGAAGCTTAAACCAATCACATCACTCTTTCCTCTGACGTATGTGACGCGACGGGGCTAACTGGTAGATTAAATTCTTACCGAAGCCGGTCGGGAGCAAGGCGAAAACGTCCTTCCTTTCAATAAATACCTCCAGGGCTGCTCTTTGCTCCGTTTTCAATGAGAACTTGCTCCATGTTCGTAATGTTTCTAGTGAATGAAGCGCTTCGGGCATAGATTCTGTAAACAATCTATGGCTTCCGGTCGCAGTTCTACTACGTCACTGCCTTGAACATGCCTCTACCCAGGGCCGTTGGAGATGCTCAAAGTTGATTGGTTCCCGATTTTTCGGGAGCTTGGAAGAGCTGTAGATAGCTTGCCTTGCCAGACTAAGCTCGCAACAGGCCCTCATGTTGCGTCACGCTTAGGATGGGCGGGCCCAGGCTAGTTGGTGTGGGTCACTGGAGGCTGGGTGTGAACGGCGAGTCATTATGGTGATCAAAGGATTGCCCATTAGGGTGATCAATGGAAATCTGACTCTCTCTGTCCTCCTGTGAGTCACCGAAAACAGCTGGGTCCTGGCGTACACCCAGCCGTCTGGGAAGAGTGTCCAAGACCGCATTGTAGATGGTTGATAAATGATGTCTTAGACCCCCACCTCTGTTCAGTGATGGCCGTTCCAGGTTGACAAAAATGGCTTCTTTAACTCCTCGCTCATAACAACGATCCTCTCTGGCTAAAATGCGTACGTTACAATCCTGAAATGAGTGTCCTTTGTTGTTAAGATGAATGTAGACAGTCGAGTCCTGGCCTGAGGAGCTGGCTACCACCCACAGTTTACTATGACCTGGATGATTGAGAATCTTCACAGACAAGTAGTCTGAGGTCCAATGAGTGCAGTTTTATGCGGAAATGAGCTGTAGGTTTTACTGAGCATCTTCCAGAACCAGCCACAGTTCTTCTGGACACTTTGACTGTCACACTCGCGTCTTCATTTTGCACCAAAACCCAGCAGCCTTCATTATGTTATGTTCATTATGCTCTTAGGTTAGTGCTCTCTTATGTAATATGCTGCTCAATCTTTTTTTTTTTTTTTTTTTTTGGGGGGGGGACGTTTAATTTTGTGCTGGAAAACGAACTCTAAAATGTTTTTGTACTGACTCGATAATGTAGAAGTCATAAAATAGAAATCTATAAAAGTTTGTATGAAAAAAATAGGGTGCCTAAGACTTTTGCACAGTACTGTGTATGATTTATAGATTTTAAGGAGTATATAACAGATACGGGTTAATAAATGAGCACCACCTGTGATGCCTTACTGTCATAAAATGAGTAATGTGTTGCACAACGAATGCATTCCTACTGTAGCTCTCCGAGACCATCGAACTGTCCTCATTTCACACACACATCCATTCTCATCTCATCTCATTATCTCTAGCTGCTTTATCCTGTTCTACAGGGTCGCAGGCAAGCTGGAGCCTATCCCAGCTGACTATGGGCGAAAGGCGGGGTACACCCTGGACAAGTCGCCAGGTCATCACAGGGCTGACACATAGACACAGACAACCATTCACACTCACATTCACACCTACGGTCAATTTAGAGTCACCAGTTAACCTAACCTGCATGTCTTTGGACTGTGGGGGAAACCGGAGCACCCGGAGGAAACCCACGCGGACACGGGGAGAACATGCAAACTCCGCACAGAAAGGCCCTCGCCGGCCCCGGGGCTCGAACCCAGGACCTTCTTGCTGTGAGGCGACAGCGCTAACCACTACACCACCGTGCCACCATCGGAAAATATGAAACGATATTTTCAGAAGTTTTGATCATATTGATAACATTTTTGATGCATTTCGCCACCCATAAGGAAGCCCACCTTGTCCCGTCGCATAAATCACCCGTCATTGTCAGTATGATCACTGTCCACCATGTCTTCACACGCTACGCCAGCTTGAGTTCAATGATTTAATTAATGACTTCGCTTTCCAGAAAAGTAGGAAAGTGCCCTTGTAAGTTGACCCATGGCTGTCAAACTGAATGCACAAAGCTGTGTGCCCCTGCTGTTTGGGACATTACGTGTGTGAAAGGATGAAATGTTTCACATAGCCGAACATTTTGAGATTTATTTCTGAGAAGCAAGATATTTTTCTTTCTTTGTTATCACTCTTTGTTTTCACAAGTTAAAAGTCGCCTGGATTCCAAAATGAAAACGAACGGTTATATACCAAATGAATGTTCTTGTTCTGAATACTAAAGAAACTGTTGTAGGCCTAGGTTATGTTCTTGACATGTTGTTCATTGACTCACTCATTCAAAGGCTTCTTGAGGCTAAACTTTAGTTAACCAGACTTGTTAACCGTGATGTCTGATGGATTTTTTCACCATGCAGTTGCCTGTTTCACCATTGCTTTTTCTCGATTAAATAGGTGTTGATGGATATAAAGTTTTATCGTTCAGTAGTATTTCTAATTGTGCCACTGTCATTATTTAAGTTTCTGTGTTAGACAGGCACGTCTGAGGGGGTGAATTTGCTGAGCGCAGTTGACAACAGGCGGGGGTGGGGCCTCGGGGGGGTGTCTGCCCAGGGCCTCGGCAAGGGTTAACGCGGCCCTGCCTCCGGGTGCTCCGGTTTCCTCCACAGTCCAAAGACATGCAGGTTAGGCTAATTAGTGGCTCTAAGGGCCCGTTTACACAAGGACGCTGTCGGGTAAAAACGACTAAATATTTTATCGGAAGTGCCTTCGTCTACACGGGGACGGCGTTTCCGAGGCTGAAAAACGGAAAAAATTGAAAACGCCTTCCAGATTGGATAAGTTAAAAACAGCCCCCATTGCATATCCATCTAAACTACCCAATACGCGAAACTCTGCTCAGATCTGCTCACGTCAGGTACGCGTTTACGTCATACATATGTCATATACTGTACATGCCAGCCTGGGAAGTAAGAAAGTAAGTAAAAAAGTAAGAGCATGTCTGATTACATCGATCCAACGGACCTTCAAGCTGCTCTGGCAGCTTTAATAAATGTCCAGGAGTCCTTCGAACATCTATACCGAATCTGCACATATACCGTTAATGAACAGAGGCAGGTATAGCATGCTCTTACTTTTTTACTTACTTTCTTACTTACCATAGCCAGAGTAGTCAAAGTTTTCGCGGCGCAGATGTGCAGATCAGACAAGACGGAAGACGTTGCGCATGCGTGCAGACATAGCGGAGGTCTTTCACAGCACCACCTAGCCGCCTGGCATGCACATCCAATTGAATTCCACACATTTATGCGTCACCGTATAGACGCAGATTTCCTCCTTGGAAACGGTCGTGTAGACGCGGAAAAAAGTGAGAACGAAAACGAACTTTTGCGTTTTTGTTTCAGACCGTCCCCGTGTAAAGTGGGCCTAAATTGACCGTAGGTGTGAATGTGAGTGTGAATGGTTGTTTGTCTCTATGTGTCAGCCCTGCGATGACCTGGTGACTTGTCCAGGGTGTACCCCGCCTTTTGCCCATAGTCAGCCGGGATAGGCTCCAACTTGCCCGCGACCCTGCACAGGATAAGCGGCTACAGATAATGGATGGATGGATATATATATATATATGAGAGAGAGACTATATAGTTAATTTAGCACTCTTTTGTTCACACTAAAGAAAATTACTTCTGAGAGATAACCTTGGTACAAAACCAGCTACCAAGTAACACACATCATATTTGTCCTGACCCAAATGTTAGATACTTAGCCTCCTTTGTTTCTGTTAAAGTTGTAGTGTTGCTTAAATTGACTTCTTAAACAATGCCCCTAACCCTCAGCTACTCAAGAAACTCCTTGGATTGAACAAATGGAAAATGTATCTGTTCCTGAAGTTCAAGCGTTCATTAAAGTCATGCAATTATTCTTGAAGTTCGTCCTCATTTTGACTGGTGTCTGAAACAGCAGGAATACTGTATATCCCATGATATATTTAACAGTTATTCCACAAAAGCGAGTCATACATGAGCTGATAGCCGATGAGGCACGTAGCACCGAGTTGGCTATAAGCTGTGTATGACTAGATTGAGTGGAATAACTGTTTTATTCTATCCACATTCACTGGATTTTGAGAAACATCCATCCATCCATCCATCCATCCATCCATTATCCGTAACCACTTATCCTGTGCAGGGTCGCGGGCAAGCTGGAGCCTATCCCAGCTGACTATGGGTGAGAGGTGGGGTACACCCTGGACAAGTCAGCAGGTTATCGCAGATTTTGAGAAACAGAGCATTTTTATATTTATTTTTTGCAAATTTGATAAATAAAAACTTTATCCAAAACGTCAGACGAAATAATTTCCGCTTAGAATGTAAACAAACTGTCAAAATGACAGGAGAAATTTGTGAAAAATGCTCGACTAATAATTCTTGAAAAATTAAAAAAAAAGTTACGTTCTTACCATCAAACACTTTTATTCCATATTTTGTTGCTTTTTTTTATTTTTTAGGCTTTGTTTTTGAGTCGAGTTTTTATTTCGTCCTCGTTTGGTTCAGCAACACGCTCTGCCATTTTGTTTTTCTCTACTCACGGTATATGAGCTGATAGCTTCGTAGTAGAGTAGCCAATCAGAGCACATGATTGCTCATATCCAGTGAATGTGGATAGAATAAAAACAATCATATAAGTAACAGTACTTGGTACAATTTGCCAGTTTACAACTGAAAGGAAGGGTATGTTGTTATTCAAGCGCAAGGAATGTCTGCTTCCTGGAAGTCACTGGAAGTTTTAGAGGTTAAAAAGCCAAGAATTCAAAATTAGTAAATTCTACACTATTACTGTTTTTCATAAACCTTTTTACAGTAAAAGGCATCATGAGACATTATTAATCTGACTCAATAATACTTGAACGTTTATTTGTTGCGCCAAATCTTATTAGGACTGGAAGAATTACTGAAAGCTACAGATAAGCTCAGTGTCTTGCCTGGTTTAAATAACTTATAAGAGAAGAGAACCGATTATGAGGCACAAATGTGTACATCTGTTTTGTGACCGAAAAAAGAAACTTGGTAGACTTGATAGGAAGCGCATACCAAAAGGTCAAGGTCTGGCTCCTAGAGACATTGAAAAAGGTCTAGAGAAGAAAATAGCTCTTGGAGCATCTGTCCAAAAACCTCCCTTCACTGTCCAAGGCTTGAGGGGTTTCACTCAAGAGAGGTCACATGACCCAAGAGAACACTATAAAAGTGCATGGTGTCCATGTAGTACAGCTCACTCCCTTCAGTTGTCTTATCTCCAGCTGGTGTAAGTGGTGAGCTGAGGCCGTTCCTCAACCTTCTGTACTCCCAAAGACAAGGCACAGCATAGCTATAATGTCTGACACGGAGGAGATTGTGGAGGAGTATGAAGAAGAGGAGGAAGCAGAGGAAGAGCAGAATGTAGAGGAGGCCCCTCAAATACAGGATGATGAGAATGAGGCAGAAGAAGAAAATGAGGTACAAGAAGACAAGGAAGAAGAAGAAGACTCCAAGCCTAAGCCTAAGGTGTATGTCCCCACCATTGTCCCTCCCATGCTCCCCGATGGCGAGAAAGTCGACTTTGATGACCTCCATCGTAAACGTGTCGAAAAAGACTACAATGAGCTTCAGAGCCTCATCGAGGCACACTTTACCAACAGGCAGAAAGAGGAAGAAGAGCTGGTAGCCCTAAAGACCCGCATTGAGCGGAGACGTGCAGATCGTGCAGAGCAGCAGCGCATTCGGGCCGAGCAAGAGCGTGAGAGGCAGGCTCGTTTGGCCGAGGAAAGGGCGCGGCGTGAGGAGGAGGCGGCTAAAATCCGGGCTGAAGAGGATGCCAAGAAGAAGAAACTCCTCACCAATAAGGGCTATGGAGGCTACCTACAGAAGGTGGAACAGAAGAAGGGCAAAAAGCTGACAGAACGGGAGAAGAAGACAAAGGCCCTCATGGAGCGCCGCAAGCCACTCAACATCGACCACCTTAACCAGGAGAAACTGGTGGAGAAGGCCCAGGAACTCTGGCAGTGGCTGCAGCAACTCCATGCTGAGAAGTTTGACCTGGGTGAGAAGCTGAAGAGGCAGAAGTATGACGTCAATGTGCTGCACAACCGCGTCAATGACCATCAGAGGTACAGCAAGACAACCAAGACCACCAGGAAGTCCTGGAAATAGAGAGCGTGCATTAGGGAACGTATGATGAGGTGGCATAGACTTTTGGTCACATTACAGCTTAACTTTATTGATTTAATTTTGAACAGTCAGATTTTATCTTTGATTTTCAGTGAATGCTTTTGGAAAGAAAGATCAGCCAAGACCATGTTTGTTGCCACTGTATATTCAAGATCTGGTTTACTCTGTATTATTTATACAATTGAGGGCAAGGAGTTGCTTCCCCATGGTGTCTGAATGGAAGGATGGTGTCTGAATAGCATCGCTATTTTGAAATACACCTCCCCTAAATAAATAAATGAATTAATTAAATTTAAAAAAATTTCCAAGATTTTAAATGTTGGTATATAACAGGACAATACATTAGGCAGATTTCAACAGAGAAATAATTTCCAAAGGACTGTAGCATAAGCAGGCGGGGTTTGACATCTGCTATAGATAGAACAGACATTTATCAAGAAGAACGAGTAAAGATTTGACGACCCGTCTGGCCGAGTTAGAACAGATATCTCTTGAAGCATGTGTGAGTGGGTGGGCTTTGGGGAAGTGGTCCAAAAGATGCTCAAGGGAAATGGATAAGGTTGGGGGTAATTATAAAGGCAAAGTGTGGGCAGGAAAATTATTGGAGAATATTAAAATCAAATCCAACAAAGGAGATGTAAATTGTTGAAATATTTTTTTGTGCAATCTGGCAAATTTGTTTACTTATAATAAGGAACATCTATGAAACCGAACACACCAAATGCCTTGTTGCTATAAATTACTTTTTTCTTTGCTGTCTTCATTTTATCCTAAGGGTATACAAACTTTTGCACTCATTCATTTGTATTCTTTTTTTTTTTGAAGAAAAAAAAAATTGGCAGTTTTTTTCCCCCCGTACACGTTTATATTATTTTGTCACATTAAAGTAGGTAACTATTGTGAGGTGCTATTTTTAAGTGTGTGTTATCCACTGAGCATTTCCTTTATCTACACGGTGGAATGGAAGGCACGCCTGCATGGACACGGGGTTATCTCACACTCGACAGCGCACGTCCAATTGAATGTCTGTTTTAACAATCAAGGACCACTTTTAAGATGATTTTAGCAACAACTAAATATTAATAAAACAATTTATTCACTTTTGATGGAAAGTGTTTCTTTTCTTTTTTAAAATCACAACACATGAAGGTTCTCTCCTACTGACAGCGAAGGTCAGTTCAAAATGTTAAAGCTGTGTTAGACAGTAACTAAATAAAGGCTGTCATAAAGGGGTACTAAGTTAGCTAGGGTTAGGTATTTATACCTTAGCTAATACTAATTTACTTCCATAAAACGCTAAGAAATGATCAGATATCTGTTGTCCATCCACATACGCACACACTCTTGCATGTATAATAAATTAAAAGACTAAGACAAAGTTTAGTAAGGTGTTCGGGTCACCATAAGTTCCCAGAAGAGCTTCACTAGCTGCTTTATGATCATTTTTTATGTGTTAGCTAATATTAGCTTTTCATAAAGAAAAAAAAAAAATCAAACCTTGAGGTGGATCTGCTACAAGACGACCACATCAATTTCAGCTCCAAGAACAGGAATTTAAGGCCATCATGGTGACAAACTGGATATATATAAAGTATATTGGTGGCACGGTGGTGTAGTGGTTAGCGCTGTCGCCTCACAGCAAGAAGGTTCTGAGTTCGAGCCCAGTAGCCGGCGAGGGCCTTTCTGTGCAGAGTTTGCATGTTCTCCCCGTGTCTGCATGGGTTTCCTCCGGGTGCTCCGGTTTCCCCCACAGTCCAAAGACATGCAGGTTAGGTTAACTGGTGACTCTAAATTGACCGTAGGTGTGAATGTGAGTGTGAATGGTTGTCTGTGTCTATGTGTCAGCCCTGTGATGACCTGGCGACTTGTCCAGGGTGTACCCCGCCTTTCACCCGTAGTCAGCCGGGAGAGGCTCCAGCTTGCTTGCGACCCTGCACAGGATAAGCGGTTACGGATAACGGATGGTTGATGTATATTGTGCTGCTGCCACATGATTGGCTGATTGGATAACTGCACAGGTGAGCAGGTGTACATATGTTCCTATTAAAGTGGACAGTGAGTGTACATGATAACGTGTATAGCCAACATCTGTGAAAACAAAGTAAACTTCAGCTTACATGGTTTACGTACTTTTGTTTATTCTGCCTATATCAGGTATGCTTTAAAATATATTTGCGTTGTCATAATTGGTTCCAAAATATATATTTCCTTTTCATTTTATGACTGGAAAAGTTCATAGCCCAGCAACTGGTAGAATACCAAGTGAGCGCAGAGCATCACAGTGACTAAGAATTTAAAAGAGTATAATTTGTGTAAGCTATTATAATATATTACCAGTATTGGATTATATACAGTGGTGCTTGAAAGTTTGTGAACCCTTTAGAATTTTCTATATTTCTGCGTAAATATGACCGAAAACATCATCAGATTTTCACACAAGTCCTAAAAGTAGATAAAGAGAACCCAGTTAAACAAATGAGACAAAAATATTATACTTAGTCATTTATTTATTGAGGAAAATTATCCAATATTAC
Source organism: Neoarius graeffei (assembly GCF_027579695.1). NCBI lineage: Eukaryota > Metazoa > Chordata > Actinopteri > Siluriformes > Ariidae > Neoarius > Neoarius graeffei. The sequence goes on from NC_083589.1 coordinate 49,823,599, forward strand.
ATATCTGTGAGTGGCAAAAGTATGTGAACCTCTAGGATTAGCAGTTAATTTGAAGGTGAAATTAGAGTCAGGTGTTTTCAATCAATGGGATGACAGTCAGGTGTGAGTGGGCACCCTGTTTTATTTAAAGAACAGGGATCTATCCAAGTCTGAGCTTCACAACACATGTTTGTGGAAGTGTATCATGGCATGAACAAAGGAGATTTCTGAGGACCTCAGAAAAAGCGTTGTTGATGCTCATCAGGCTGGAAAAGGTTACAAAACCATCTCTAAAGAGTTTGGACTCCACCAATCCACAGTCAGACAGATTGTGTACAAATGGAGGAAATTCAAGACCATTGTTACCCTCCCCAGGAGTGGTCAACCAACAAAGATCACTCCAAAAGCAAGGCGTGTAATAGTCAGCGAGATCATAAAGGACCCCAGGGTAACTTCTAAGCAACTGAAGGCCTCTCTCACATTGGCTAATGTTAATGTTCATGAGTCCACCATCAGGAGAACACTGAGCAACAATTGTGTGCATGGCAGGGTTGCAAGGAGAAAGCCACTGCTCTCCAAAAAGAACATTGCTGCTCATCTGCAGTTTGCTAAAGATCACATGGACAAGCCAGAAGGCTATTGGAAAAATGTTTTGTGGACAGATGAGACCAAAATAGAACTCTTTGGTTTAAATGAGAAGCGTTATATTTGGAGACAGGAAAACAGTGCATTCCAGCATAAGAACCTTATCCCATCTGTGAAACATGGTGGTGGTAGTATCATGGTTTGGGCCTGTTTTGCTGCATCTGGGCCAGGATGGCTTGCCATCATTGATGGAACAATGAATTCTCAATTATACCAGCGAATTCTAAAGGAAAATGTCAGGACATCTGTCCATGAACTGAATCTCAAGAGAAGGTGGGTCATGCAGCAAGACAACGACCCTAAGCACACAAGTCGTTCTACCTAAGAATGGTTAAAGAAAAATAAAGTTAATGTTTTGGAATGGCCAAGTCAAAGTCCTGACCTTAATCCAATCGAAATGTTGTGGAAGGACCTGAAGCGAGCAGTTCATGTGAGGAAACCCACCAACATCCCAGAGTTGAAGCTGTTCTGTACGGAGGAACGGGCTAAAATTCCTCCAAGCCGGTATGCAGGACTGATCAACAGTTCCTGGAAACGTTTAGTTGCAGTTATTGCTGCACAAGGGAGTCACACCAGATACTGAAAGCAAAGGTTTACATACTTTTGCCACTCACAGATATGTAATATTGGATCATTTTCCTCAATAAATAAATGACCAAGTATCATATTTTTGTCTCATTTGTTTAACTGGGTTCTCTTTATCTACTTTTAGGACTTGTGTGAAAATCTGATGTTTTAGGTCATATTTATGCAGAAATATAGAAAATTCTAAAAGGGTTCACAAACTTTCAAGCACCACTGTAGGACTATTACAATCTATCAGCAGAAACAAACAAACAAACCCCATCAAGCTATTTTGGCTCCACAATGTACGTAAAGTAATATTATTGAATACGTTAGAATTCCTTCACATCTGGAGAATCGAGAAAACATCAAACCTCAACTTCCCTGTCATAACCAAACAAAACATTCATCTTTAACCTGCTTTTGGTATTGAACGGAACATTTTTCTTCACTGATGTCACTGTAAACTATGCAGTTACCCACAATGCAATGCACTGTTGATTCCCCAGCTAAATACCTCATAGATTGGTTCTGCATGACCAGACCACCTTATTAGAATGTCTAAAAATAGTTCCATTTCTTTTATTTAAAGGTTAGAAAGCCCACCTCTCCCTCTATCGCACACACACACCCTTTCATATTGCGCTTTAACAAATTGAAAACACTCGTAAAAATGTCCTACTTTCAACATATTCAGCCCATTTACCTGCATTTACTTTAGCAGCAGCACAGGTGTTCAGATTTCTCCTGGAAGATCTTCAGATCATACCTAAGACTCTGAGTCCTGAGTTATAGTAATTTTTGGAAGAACCTGAACGTTTTGTCCACTTGCTCGATCGGAACATCCACGTAACACCAGGAACTGGCACAGTCTTGGCACAAAGTTGTGTGGTGTTTGTGGAGGGAATCAAAATGGACGACAGTCAGCGACTCATGTTTATGTGACATCACAGGAAAACAAAGGATATGAATCACTGTAACAAATACATAGACAAATCTATATGCATGAATAAAATAGGACATCCATCATGATTTTGTAACAAAGTCCAAATTTTGGAGATTTTAACTCCTTTAACTACAGTGGTGCTTGAAAGTTTGTGAACTCTTTAGAATTTTCTATATTTCTGCGTAAATATGACCCAAATCATCATCAGATTTTCACATAAGCCCTAAAAGTAGATCAAGAGAACCCAGATAAACAAATGAGACAAAAATATTATACTTGGTCATTTATTTATTACATATCTGTGAGTGGCAAAAGTATGTGAACCTCTAGGATTAGCAGTTAATTTGAAGGTGAAATTAGAGTCAGGTGTTTTCAATCAATGGGATGACAATCAGGTGTGAGTGGGCACCCTGTTTTATTTAAAGAACAGGGATCTATCAAAGTCTGATCTTCACAACACATGGTTGTGGAAGTGTATCATGGCACGAACAAAGGAGATTTCGGAAGACCTCAGAAAAAGCGTTGTTGATGCTCATCAGGCTGGAAAAGGTTATAAAACCATCTCTAAAGAGTTTGGACTCCACCAATCCAGTCAAACAGACTGTGTACAAATGGAGGAAATTCAAGACCATTGTTACCCTCCCCAGGAGTGGTCGACCAACAAAGATCACTCCAAGAGCAAGGCGTGCAATAGTTGGTGAGGTCACAAAGGACCCCAGGGTAACTTCTAAGCAACTGAAGGCCTCTCTCACATTGGCTAATGTTAATGAGTCCACCATCAGAACACTGAACAATGGTGTGCATGGCAGGGTTGCAAGGAGAAAGCCACTGCTCTCCAAAAAGAACATTGCTACTCATCTGCAGTTTGCTAAAGATCACATGGACAAGCCAGAAGGCTATGGGAAAAATGTTTTGTGGACGGATGAGACCAAAATAGAACTTTTTGGTTTAAATGAGAAGCGTTATGTTTGGAGAAAGGAAAACACTGCATTCCAGCATAAGAATCTTATCCCATCTGTGAAACATGGTGGTGGTAGTATCATGGTTTGGGCCTGTTTTGCTGCATCTGGGCCAGGACAGCTTGCCATCATTGATGGAACAATGAATTCTGAATTATACCAGCGAATTCTAAAGGAAAATGTCAGGACATCTGTCCATGAACTGAACCCTCAAGAGAAGGTGGGTCATGCAGCAAGACAATGACCCTAAGCACACAAGTCATTCTACCAAAGAATGGTTAAAGAAGAATAAAGTGAATGTTTTGGAATGGCCAAGTCAAAGTCCTGACCTTAATCCAATCGAAATGTTGTGGAAGGACCTGAAGCGAGCAGTTCATGTGAGGAAACCCACCAACATCCCAGAGTTGAAGCTGTTCTGTACGGAGGAACGGGCTAAAATTCCTCCAAGCCGGTGTGCAGGACTGATCAACAGTTACCGGAAACATTTAGTTGCAGTTATCAGATACTGAAAGCAAAGGTTCACATACTTTTGCCACTCACATATGTAATATTGGATGATTTTCCTCAATAAATAAATGACCAAGTATAATATTTTTGTCTCATTTGTTTAACTGGGTTCTCTTTATCTACTTTTAGGACTTGTGTGAAAATCTGATGTTTTACGTCATATTTATGCAGAAATATGGAAAATTCTAAAGGATTCACAAACTTTCAAGCACCACTGTACTTCTGATTCCTGATCCTCACTGATATGGAACTGTAAGACCCTGTGACATGAGCTTTGAACGTGTAGAAAACAGAAGAGAAATATCAAACAAGGTGTTTGAAATGACACAAATTCAGTTTATTTTCTTTCAAAAAAATGGATGGAACTGTTCGACTAAATTACATGTTGATCCAACAGCAACGAATATTTCTGGACTTGAAGATATTGTTATTGTTTATTCGCATATATAAGACATTAAATCATAATAATAGCAATAAAAAAAAACCATGCAGGTTATTGATAAGTAGCACTAAACAGTACTCTATAAATTCTAATAGACCATTAACAAATATTCGTGACAACTTGATATAATTTAGTCTTTAAAAACAACAAAAAAATAGAGCCAAAGATCGTAAGAATCATAAGACTAACATAAAACTAGTTACCCAGCTGTGCAAACACTGGGCTATAGTGAACGTTTTTAAGATGTGTTATTTTTGTGCGTGTTTATTTTGTATTTTTTTTTTTTTAATGCACTTATTCAGTCAGTCAATTATCCTGGAAATTCCCATCCAAAAAGTCGTATAATACAGTATATAGTGTATGCGCATGCTTGTAACATTATATATGAATAACAGCTTTAGTTCTTCAGATGCAACAAAATCTGTGAAGGCACTTGAAGCTTGTAAAAAAAGCACTAGAGCACTGATCAGGTTCACTTTATCATGTAAACAATTCTAATTGTAATATAAGGACTCACTCAGTCTTGTTTTTTGAAAATACAACCTGTTGCTAAAAATAATGGTGCAGATTATAAAGCCATATGGAAGAAAACTCAAATCCTGACAGCCTGATCAGTCGAGAACCTACAGATCCCTGTTGTTGCTGCTGAGGAGTTTGGGGTATGACGTTCCAATAGCACGTCCATAACGATAAACCACAATCTCCAGTAAGTACTCGTCCACTTTGACAATGGCGTTGGTAACGTGTTCATTACTCTGGAGGAAGATGATGGTGAAGAGTGCCACCTCAAACTCAGGGCTGACACCAATGAAGGAGCTTCCCACTGGCTTCACCAGGCCTTTCCAGCTGAACTGCAGGTTAACGACGTGATCGTTCGCATCCGGCTGCGAGAAGTGAACACATGACCAACTCAAACAGATGAGACATGGAGTAAAACAGAACGATACTGATTGCTTTAATGATGATGCATCCAACCTTAGTAGTTACATCGTAATGCATCATTGTAATGCTATGAATTGTCGTAACATTCTTAAATATTCTAAAATGTGTTCATTCATTAACGTTTAACTGAAAGGTACTGGATGAATGGAGGCACAAATGGACTCAACATACAGTATATTAAAGCTAGACTGCCTTTCAGATTTTTCAAGTGTAGGTCATAAAAAGAATTTTCCCCCGACACACAATTATTTTTGTTTAGTGCACCAAAAGCTACTGAATTCAAATTACAGACTTCCAATTTTATTCGTTTTTTTAAAATAGAACAATTAATGAATTTACGGCCACGTGGCCCTAAATTCTCCGCTATTTTTTCCTGCTTCACCATGACCCAATTCAAGATACTACGTCATGCATCACATGGTGGGCTTTCCCCGTTCGCACAAGGCATTGTGGGGATACAAATTTGAAAAAGGAGAGAAAAATAGAGGACGCGAATGAAACGTGAAAGACAGACTACAGTAACAGAAGGCGAGAAGAAAAGACGTTATGTTATATACGAAGGAAAGGAAACGCAAGACCGAACTAATAAATATCGGCGCTCAGCGAGCACCTCGGTGTGATCAGCTGTTCATTTAGCGACAAAATGATGGAACTGTCAGTGCACGGTCAAGGTAAACCTGTAGATGGCAGCTGCCGTAAAACCCAAAAGAAGAAGGTGGTAAACCTGCGCATGTGCACACGACTTCCTCTGTCTGCTTGACTGCGCGAAGCAAGCAATTTCATGCACATTCTTTGCTATAATCCCCTCAAATTAAATAACTTCCCAGCCACAGAATGGCCTGGATTTATTTTTTGAGATATTACAGAAATAAATATACATCACAATGACCAGAGGGAGCTAAATAAACGTCATCGATTTTATGAAATCGAAAGGCCGTCTAGCTTTAAAGTACAAACTCGAAGCACTCCCTTCTGAAATGGATTTACCTGGAAAAATGTCAATTTTTTTAAGCTTACTAATGAAGAATGACATCATTAGCACATTTTGCCAGTAGCCAAGCTCTATTTTACCCCTTAGTGGACGAACAGACTAGTTCTGCTTTCTAATCTTTCAAAATCAGTTACAGACCTCGAGACAATTTCAACTCAAAGACAAATTCTGAATTCACTTGGCGGACTCATGTTTGTTACCACTGCTTTAATCTACAATGACTGCATGTTATGCGTTATTAGACTGATCGCTGAGAGACTGTACTATTACAAGACTATGTCAATGATTAACATACCATGTCTTTATCTCTGGCCTTGTAGCCCTTGTAGTCGATAACGTTCAGCTTCTCCTGCAGGTAAAACTGAACCCAGTTATGAAGACCCATGATCTCTTTCCCGTACTTGGTCTCACCAACAAACACGTGTTCAAATCCACACGAATCTTCACTGTATTGGGGACAAAGAGACTCTTTACATCCTTGACATAAAAACAAACAAACACAAATGCATTACATATTGATTAAACTGTGAACAAGGTCATGAACTAGAACGTGACCCTAAATGAGAAAGTAATTATATACATGAACAGCTCTTGGTTTTCATTTTAAAACTGAAAGCCCTAATGAGGAATCATCTCATTATCTCTAGCCGCTTTATCCTGTTCTACATGGTCGCAGGCAAGCTGGAGCCTATCCCAGCGGACTACGGGCGAAAGGCGGGGTACACCCTGGACAAGTCGCCAGGTCATCACAGGGCTGACACATAGACACAGACAACCATTCACACTCACATTCACACCTACGGTCAATTTAGAGTCACCAGTTAACCTAACCTGCATGTCTTTGGACTGTGGGGGAAACCGGAGCACCCGGAGGAAACCCACGCAGACATGGGGAGAACATGCAAACTCCACACAGAAAGGCCCTCGACGGCCACGGGGCTCGAACCCGGACCTTCTTGCTATGAGGCAACAGCGCTAACCACTACACCACCGTGCCGCCAATGAGGAATCAGTCTAGTTACAACAAGTAGAACCTGACAGCAGCAGCCAAAACAGGGCTGGCTCTGCTGCCAAAAATAGGGCTCGAGTTCCTGAACATGAACGTGTATGTAACATCTCTGTATGACAAACCAATAGGAAGCTACTGAAGAGAAAAATTCAGACATTTGACCTTGCTGTGACCTTGACCTTGTTTGGATCAATTCCAAAAAGGAAAATCAGTTGATCTGCTGGTTACAATGACAAATTCATATAAAATCTTAAACTTTCTTTCAGCCACTCATTCTTCAGATACTGCTCGAAAGAGAACATTGTATGGAACCTGAAAACATAATGCCTTCACTACCTAGTGACAGAAAAAAGGTAAAATGTTAAGAAAACAAACATTCAACCCAAACAAAATCCAAAAAATAAAAAACTCCTTTACACGGACAGATAACAGTCATACAAGACATGTTCATATTTGTACCTGCATACTGTGTGCGTTTTTCTTTTAAAATAAATTATCCCTGGGCGCTGACATCTTACAGACCACGAGTTGGCCTAGTGGTTGGAGTATCCGCCTCTCGATCGGGTCATGCCAAAGACCATCGTAAAAATGGTACCTACTGCTGTCTGGTAAAAGCACACTTATTGCAGTGGGGAGAAAAATTCAGACATTTGACGTTGATGCGAGGGGGGAGCCAAACTCTCGCGGTTACCAGAGGACTAGACCCCCACTGTAACCCTAGCTGTACAGACGAGAGGCCGAGGCCTATCGAAATGGAGATCAGCGCTGCACCCATACGCCTTAAAGCGTTGGTTAGTACTGGGACAGGAGACTGCCTGAGAAGACCAGATTCTGGCGTGAGAGGGACTTTGGCTTTTTTTTTTTTTTTGCTGACATCTTACTCTCTCTGAGGTTCAAATATCTTGCTCCGAGTACAAATTACGTGAGAGGATCCAAGATTGTGACATCACTTACACGCTACATGACTTACCAAAGCTGAGATCTCGTGGATACATCACTTCAATTATTTATTTATTTTTAAGAATTAGAAGCCTTTATTTGACGGCTCTGGGTTACAAAGGTAAACGGCGTACTAGTGAACCGCTAACGTCACAAGCGGATATCCGGTTTCGGCGCAAATGGCTGCATCCAGGTAAGCCTATTTTGAGCAATATCATAACTTTTAAAAAAGGATAAATTGTTATAAAGTTATATTTTTAATTTAAGCATGCGGGGAGCACATCAGGGCACTTGCCGTGATCAGCAAACGGCATTTGTGGTTTTGTTTGGCTTTAAGCTAGAGATCTTCCAGAAAAGGGCTTAAGAAATTTCACATCGGTGACAAACAATTTCCACATCACACAAGTGTGGGGGACATTTTACATAGTTAGTTTCACAACTGTAAAAATAAATTAATTAATTTAAAAAAAAAAAACATGCACAGGCAAAATTCTTTGTATGCAGTCCATGCTTGTGTCCTGTTTGTGGCTTTCATCTATAGTGCCATCTAGTGGACGTTTGATTCATGGCAACTCATTAACATACTTCAAGTGGATTCATCTCATCTCATCTCATTATCTCTAGCCGCTTTATCCTGTTCTACAGGGTCGCAGGCGAGCTGGAGCCTATCCCAGCTGACTACGGGCGAAAGGCGGGGTACACCCTGGACAAGTCGCCAGGTCATCACAGGGCTGACACATAGACACAGACAACCATTCACACTCACATTCACACCTACGGTCAATTTAGAGTCACCAGTTAACCTAACCTGCATGTCTTTGGACTGTGGGGGAAACCGGAGCACCCGGAGGAAACCCACACGGACACGGGGAGAACATGCAAACTCCACACAGAAAGGCCCTCGCCGGCCCCGGGGCTCGAACCCAGGACCTTCTTGCTGTGAGGCGACAGCGCTAACCACTACACCACCGTGCCGCCCAAGTGGATTCAAAAGATTATAAACAAACAAACAAACAAAACACTTAATGCTAATGCCATCAAAATGTCCTCTGACCAACTACAGACTTAAAAGCAATTCAAAGTAGTCTTCAGTCTCAGCTGACTCAAAGAAAAAGGGAAAAAAAAAACAAAAAACAACGAGCTACAGTTTTGGTGAACCCTTCATGTCTCAAAGAAGGTTCCAAGCAGAATCATATCATATTTTATATATATATATATATATATATATATATATATATATATATATATATATATATATATATATATAAAAATAAAAGTGATTCCACACTTATGGGTACTGAAATGGGGACATGAACTTATTCACCTAAAACCATTTCTTTTTTTACCATCAGGTCACAAAACATGTAATCTTTAATGAATGATATGTTAAAAGCTAACTTTAATTTTCTGAGATGTAATAAAAACATATTTATATGCCAAAGTCAAGCCTATGAGTTCCAAAATGATGTCTGTTACATTACTTCTGTTACGATCGTCCATCTCACGTCTGTTACAAATTAATTACAATCTAGCTCTATACCATGTTAATCTTATTGAAAGAATGTGTATGTTTATTCTACTACACATGTTTATTAATTATATTTGCTAAAACATCACCTTCCTATGTTTCAAAAAGTAATTCTACATTGTTAAAATTGAGAATATATGTGTCCACAACACTTCTGTTACGTTCTGACTTTGGCATATAAATATGTTTTTATTACATCTCAGAAAATTAAAGTTAGCTTTTAACATATCATTCATTAAAGATTACATGTTTTGTGACCTGATGGTAAAAAAAGAAATGGTTTTAGGTGAATTTTTAAAAATAAAGTTCATGTCCCCATTTCAGTACCCATAAGCGTGGAATCACTCATATATATATATATATATATATATATATATATATATATATATATATATATATATATATATATATATAAAAAAACCAAACAAACTGACTTAAGCCAGTTTCAGTGTGAGCTGGCCTGGGAGGGGGTGTCATTTTGTATTTTTTTTTTTGTACTCACCCTCCACTTCTGTCTCTGTGATAGAGTTTGAACCAGATGTCAAAGAGCTGCCTTTTAAACTGAGAAACGTCACAGGAGGCTTGTCCTTTACTGACTAAATACCCATGAGCACGCTGAAAGACAAATAGCTGGAATCAGTCTCCAGAACAAGCTTCTTCACAGTATAAAAATGGCTCGTATCAGTAACCAACACTTGGATATAAACCGCTGGAACTGTACCTTCATGACCTTGGTCTGCAGGATGGCATCGAGGAAGATGTTGTTCTCCTCCAGCTCCTCATGAGTCACTTTCTCCGCCACACCTGTGGACATCTCATAGTTGTCCAAGAGTTTTATGAAGCCTAAAGAGAGAAATATTGAGAGTGATATTAAGAAGACAAACCTTAGAGATCTCTTACCACTTTAAATAAATGAATTCTGCGTTATGATTTAATTTGATTTTCCTCCGTCATGGAATGTATTTTCATAACAACTGTGAGAAAGAATTGTCAGTCAAATATGAGGGAGAACACACACACACACACACACACACACACACACACACACACACACACACACACACACACACACTTCATGCCCAACTGGTATCAACCAAGGTAAGCTTTTATGAAGCTGAATCTTAAATGACAATCCAATTAGGCAAATTAAAAACTCTCTATAGCGACTACAATGCCACTTGTAGTTTGCATATACACTGCCTCGCCAAAAACTCGCCATTTGTATTCAAATAAACAACAAGTGTTGCCAGGTAAAACAAACCTCACCCGGCAGCACTTATTTTATACCTATATGTTGATAATGGTAATATTTTTCAATCATCAGCTGTCAGGTTATAGTCCTATGAAAATCCATGACCTTGAGTTTGACATTTCAAAGTCACTCAAGGTCAAAGATCATGGTGCCAAATGAAAGGCCATATGGACGTTCTTGTATGCTCATGATAGTAAACATTTGTCTATCGGCAACCGTTTGAGTTACAATGGAAAATATATGTTATTTTGACTGAAAGGTTGACCTTTCCAGCGACCTTGACCTGATTACCCACAAAATTTTATCAGGTAATCTACGGACCATTGCCCACCTACCCTGAAAATTTGAAGTCAAATCGGTGCAACTGTCTAGATGCTAGATTGTTAACAGACAGACACACAAACAAACAAACAAACCGCACTGATTACAATACCTCACCCCGCTTACTCCGTCGTGGGCAATGTAAATACTTGCGAGCCTTTGATTGGATAATTACTGCTGTGATTAATGTTTCAGCTGGCAACAATTCTTTTAACCCAAACTGATGCAGTGAGTAGCTTCTCATTTTTTAAACAGACATGTCAGAAGTCGTATTTTACGCTCATGGAAAAGATGTTACTGTGTTCCAGAAGGGTCAAATTATTGGCCTGCATCAAGCAAAGAAAACAACTACGAAGATTACTGACAGGACTGGAATCGGGTTAATAAGTGTCCAATGCATTAATAAAACCTGGAAGTTTAGTGGTGAATCATCAACTTCCTGAAAGAAATGTGGTCATGGGGAAACAAATCTTGACCATGAAACGCTTGGTAAAGTCGAATCATTGGACACACACACAAAAAGAAAAGTAGAACTCATGACTTTAACAGTGAAGGCAAGAGTATTTTTACACACACACACACACACACACACACACACACACACACACACACACACGAGAACTCACAGGATTGTGATTAAACAGCTGTGTGGCCATAAGAAACCCATTTGTTAGTGAGACTAATCAGAAGAAAAGGCTTCAGCCTGCTAGGAAGCATAAAGATTGGACTCTGGAACAACGGAAAAAGGTCATGTGGTCTGATGAGTCCGGATTTACCCTATACATAGTTTTCACTGACGTCACAGCATTCCGGGGAACGCCCTCCAGCCGCCATCTTGTGGGTCAAACAAAACGGACCATCGCCATTACCGGCTACGTTATCCCGGACAAATTTATGAAGTTGTATAGTCAGTTTTCTAATATAAAGATCAATGTCAGCAAAATCAAGCAAACAGAAGCATATAAATACATTAGACGACATCTCACGACAACAGTATGCAGCCAAACTGGCCTTGATTGGGGGAATTGACCCCTACGAAGTGGACAAAGATGCATTTTCAAGTGACTATGCAGGGCTGCCAAAGCCTGAAACTGCCAAAGCCTCCTCCAAAGCCTGAAACTGACTTCATCAAACTTTAAAGGCTGTCTGATATATACAACTTTATATATTCTAGCATTAAATAGACTGTTGAATGTTATGCAACCGTAATAAGTTGATTAAACACAAATCAAATCATACAGAATAGACCTAAAATGTTTTTCAAAAATGACCCTTGCGTGAGTGAAGTGACAAGTGTCAAATAGAAACATGACAAACGAGCGATATTAAGTATACATTACAATGTAAACGTACACTCAGCGGTTCCAGTTAGGCATTCTCCAGAGATTGTTTACACGATGTTTTGGTTTCCAAAAACAAACTTAAACACAACTGATTGTTTATTTGAACAACTTACCACTTATAAAATGATCGGAGCAGACTTTGCTGTGTTTGGAAGGCTGATAATCCTTGCGGTTGATTCTCGCAAGCCATAGATTTCTCCTTTGTATGCTGAGTTTCTTTGTTTGCTCGCCTTCGTGCTCCCGTACAGTGGGAATTCCATAAAAGCTCCGCTTGACGTCATCATCTGACCTATTACGACAGCCGTGAATACAACAGGTGTGCACCATTGCTAGCTTTAAATAGCCTGCTTGGGTTCTTTTGAAGACTTTGTACTCGCGCGTTACAATGTGTGCTCAGTGACCCATACGGTAAGCTTGACCCACAAGATGGCCGCCACTAGGGAATCCCCGACTCTGTGACATCATGTGCAAACTATGTATTCCTGAGTGATGGGTGTGTCAGGGTAAGAAGGGAAGCACATGAAGCGATGCACCCATCATGCATAGTGTCCACTGTAGAAGCCTCTGGAGGCAGTGTTATGATCTGGGGTTGCTTCAGTTGGTCAGGTCGAGGCTCAGCAACGTCACGTGGCGATAAAATGAAGTCAGCTGATGACCTGAATGTACTAAATGATCAGGTTATCATCACATCAATGGATTTTTTCTTTTCTGATGGCACGGGGATAAAATTAGGGCTCAAATAGTGAAAGAGTGGCTCAGGAAGCATGAGGAAATATTTTCACACATGAATCGGCCACCACAGAGTCCTGATCTTAACCCTATTGAAAGTCTTTGGGATGCTGGAGGAGACTTTACAGAGTGGTTCGACACGTTTGTCATCAAGACGAGATCTTTGTGAAAAATTAATGCAACTCTGGATGGAAATAAATGTTGTGATGCTGCATAAGAGAGTGTTGAAACAATGGTGTCGCGAATTCGTGCCACAATCAAAGCTAAAAGTGGTCCAACCAAATATTAGCGTGAGAGACTTTATTTTCTGAGCTGTGCAGCGTATTTTGAACAGGAAGCTATTTTGGTTCATTGCTCAGGATAAAACCGTCTGCTGAACACGAACGTATGGAAACACCAGTGGGAAGGATAATGTTTACTGTGCAACACTGCAATCATAAACTGGATGAAGTTATGCAATATTGATGCAGTACTTACTAGCATATGTGGCAATGCTTTTGAGTTTATCCTCGTTGACGTACAAGAACAGAGGAGCATGGGCTTTGTCTCTAGCATTGTTACTGCCGTGGGCCACATAACCAGCCTTCCCCTGAGAAAAAATAAGGAATAAAAACACTCCACAGTGAACAATTTCCATTGATGAATTCGAAAATAAAGTAAACTTATTGCTAATATTAAGAGGGATCCTTCAACGTTTAAACAAATGGATACTGACAGTTCTGTGGTAAGTAAGTATTTAGAGCGGAGTGCAAAAAGGAATTCGATTTATAGTACGTGCGTTTTAAGCTTTACAAATGTTCATTATTACAAGTAACAAAAATGGTCAAATCACGTACATCAAGATTGTAATTACACTGGGGAACAATTTGAAAAAAATTCTGTTGAGTTAGATTTTTATGCTGATTAAAACTAAAATTGGCATGCTGATTCCAAAATTGCAGTCAGTTTTTTTTCTAGCATGTCAAGTTTTTTTCTCCACAGCTTACCCTCCAGATAAACAAAATTCCACTGTAGTAAGACTATTTGAAGGTTATGGAAGAACGTTATCAGGGTAGATGGGATGTACATATGATGGCTGACTATTGTTGGAGCATCAAACGCGATAGTCCTCAAGTTGAACACTCCAGAAAGAGCTATAAATGTAAATTTTTACCTTAACTACTTGCACAGGCAGCACGGTGGTGTAGTGGTTAGCACGGTCGCCTCACAGCAAGAAGGTTTGGGGTTCGAACCCAGCGGCTGGCGAGGGCCTCTCTGTGTGGAGTTTGCATGTTCTCGCCGTGTCTGCGTGGGTTTGCTCCGGTTTCCCCCACAATCCAAAGACATGCAGTTAGGTTAACATGGGGTGGCCTTGGGCTGAGGTGCCCTTGAGCAAGGTACCTAATAGGGTTGGGCGGTATTACGGTAAGAAGGTATCCCGAGGTATCCAAAAGTACCAACGGTATCGGTCTCATTACCGTCATTTTAAAAAAATATATAATATCTAAATAAATATGGAGTACATGAGGTCATAATATAAAATAATAAATTGAAGATCATCCCGAATAACTGTGTGATCGTATTTTCACTAATTCTATCAATTTCCTAAAGTTGTTCTCATCGCGTGCAGGGTTGTTTATGTCGTTACCATGGCAACCCTGCGTGACATTTGGAGTCTGACAGAAAGCTTCGCAAGAGACTGAGACCGCGGTTGAAAGATGGCAAGTCAAGATAACGAGTTAGTGGCAAAAAAAAAAATACAACATCGGCAGTGTGGCAGTATTTTGGTTTCAAACCAAACGAAAAGGGAGAGCCAGCAAACACAGATGAAGCTGTGTGTAAAGTATGTAAGAAGAAAAATCGAAAAAATCTAATATGTCCCCTAAGGCACACCATAGCCTGGGGTACTCCACTTCCATGAGATCTCTCCAATGAGTTGTGTTTTGAGTAGGTTACATGAGTAACAACAAGGTAAAATAATATAACGTATGACATTTGGGATGTGGGTAATAAACGTTTGAAATGTCATCTACTGAAGAAACGGAAGAAAACATCGTAGCGTAAACCGTTAGGTTTCTGGTGGGAATTAGCAATGCGCTTGCTATCTTTGTTGGGTGTGTTAAACCGTATGGATTTAAGTGGAATAATTGTAAGGAGTTATGTGATCAAGACAACGTTTTAAGCAAGGTAAGGCCATTTGATTATTAATTTCCCCGCCATGGCATGACGTGGGCCCATATGATTTTGCCTTGTGCAGCTATCACGCATTTGAATTAGGTTCGCCTCATTTGCGCTGAAGAATATGGTTTATCGCGCAGTCTAAACGGACTTGGATTCTTTTTCTTTTCTTTTTTTATTTCCCATGCTTGAAAGGGTATGATCCTGCTCATCGTGTACTTTTTTTGATGGAGTAGGTGAAATAGTGCTGCAAATGGCGTTTCAACGCAGATATGTGTAAACGACAGTTGAATGCTATTTTCAAGATGAAGGAAGAGTTGCGTGATGCTTTGAAATCTCTTAATCCATTCATCAATGCACAAAATTCGCTTTGCTGCTTAATCCATACCACAATGCACATAATTCGCTATGCTGCTTTTAAATAGTACATTTGAGGCATAGGCGCAGGTCTGGACAAGGTCCGCCGGTGTAGGCGCACGTTACACAGTAGGCCGAAACAAAATATTTTTTTCTCGGTAATACCGTATACCCCGGGAAAACACAGAGACAGTTTAAAGGTATCAAAATTTGGATACCGCCCAACCCTAGTACCTAACCCTTGACTGCTCCCCAGGTGCTCTGGTGTGGCTGCCCACTGCTCTGAGTGTGTGTGTGTGTGTGTGTGTGTGTGTGTGTGTGTGTGTGTGTGTTCACTGCTTCAGATGGGTTAAATGCAGAGGATGAATTTCACTGTACTTGAAGTGTGCATGTGATGAATAAAGGTTTCTTCTTCTTGTACACAATTATAATTACGGTAGCCATATCCTTTGTAAAAACAGTGTTAAATAAACAATGCATTCATGCCTGTTTCTTTCATATTTCACTGTATGTCAATATTTGTAAATTTTTATAAAACAAGCACATATCTATTAAGTACAGTATTTTTCATATTTTTTAAGAAAACGGGGATCCTATAGTTCATAAACTTGACGTGATGGAGAAAAACTGAGATCAGTTTTGGATTCCGCACCCAAAAATTAGTTAAAAACAGCTGTCAGACGTAACTCAACAAAAATACTGTGTTCCCCAGTGTTTTTTATATATAATATAATATATATAATTAAAAAATGTTTGTATTCCCTTTCTGAAAATGCCTTTATACTGCAAGTGCCTGCAATTATAAAATAGATTTAGTAATAGCATTTTGTACTTTCCCAATCAATGGAGTGCTAACCTCTGCATTTAAAATGTACATTTAGTAGTAGTGGGGGGTTTAACACATCAAGACCGTTGTGTTTCGAACCAAACCCTCACCTGTAGATTGATGGTGTAGTCTATTCCTGGCTTCACACGGTTCTCGTCCAGCTTCCACAACTCACTCACGATGGCTGAAAGCTCCTGATCTACAGCAGGACTGCGATCAAATATGAAATTTCAACCAGTAACTTTTTAACTATGCATCCATTCAACATTAAATATTTAAAACAACTGATGCTGTTCATTCATCACAGGCACAGTTCTAGTGTGCTTACTCGTTTGCAATTGAGCAATTTGTAAACATTACCTCTTGCTGGCTTATTATCATTTGTTCATTCATTGAAGCGGAATAAAAGACAAACAAATAGAGCACAAAAGCACCAGAACTGCGAATGAATAGATAAATAGATAGATTTACTGGACTGATCCCAAGTAAATCAATCTATCTATCTATCTATCTATCTATCTATCTATCTATCTATCTATCTATCTATCTATCTATCTATCCATCCATCCATCCATCCATCCATCCATCCATCCATCCATCCGCAGTATTGTATCAGGACTCCTGTCTCAGGCCCTGTATCATGTTTCATATTCTACCAAACACGACCATAAAACATACCATGCCTGCAAAACATGATGCATTGTGTTACGGGAAAAGGACCAATTATGACGAGGTCATGCAAAGATATTACCACTCCAAAGATGATCAATTTGCAAAACAGCACATCCTGAAGTCTTCAATCCTCTTATACCATCGTAAATATTGGTGGCACTAACAATTTTCAATGTATTAAATAATCAAATCAGTGATTTTTTCCCCCGTTTATAGCTATATTTTAACGTTCTGCAACATCAACCAAGTTCCTACAGCAACAGATGTTCCCTTGCCAGCTTCCCTCCCTCCCCCCCCCCCAAAAAAAAGGGTGGGCCTTCATCATGTCACTGGGAAGCCACAAAGGCCTCTACCCTGAAGACTTTGTGTTGCAACAAAATAAACTCCAACTATTGAAAATCCTGACTGGTTGACTTCTTCCAAAAATGCTCTTGTCCCAGAAGAGCTATATGAACTTGTACCATAAACAATTATATACGTAATTTACCAGCTGGGAGGTCCGTATCGTGAAATACCGTGACCGAGGTCTTGAAAGTACTGAGCCGAGGTCAGTATTCAAGGCCGAGGTCACGGTATTTCACCATACGGACCAACCTTAAGCTGGTAAATAATATATTTATTTTTTTCTTTACCAAATTCTAACAGAAAACGAGAGCGCCCGAAAGGGAAAACCGAGCCGAGCCGCCATTTTGAATCCTCATTCACGTCTATAATGCAAATTGCTTCCTCCTCAGTAAATAAGTGCACTTCCATGGCAGGAAAATAATTACATTTTGCCGCCTATGTAGTCCCCTATTTATACAAAACCGAGCCATTCAGGATTCAGCCATGTTTTTGCTCGGCGTTAGCAACAGTTTTTAGTTTTTTCCTGAAATGTTTTCTTTTATTTCTTCTTCCTCAGGGTAGTAAAACTCGCTTTCGCTGTGAAGACTGTCGTTATCGCTATCCATGCTGTAAAATTAATGCTATTTTCCTGAGAAATGCTGGCAAAAATTTATAAGATTTTTGATAATCTTATAAATAAATCTTATAAAAAAAAAAAAAATAAAAAAAAAATAAATGTTGACAAAAAAATGCTACTATGTTTGTTGTTGTTGTGAATGAGCGAGTCGCCAGAGGTCCATAACCGGGGTCCGTAACTGGGGTCCATATCCTAGGATACGGACCCGCTCACCAGCCAATCAGAGCGCAGGATTTGATGGAAACCGGACCACGAAAAAAATAAAATACATTATTAAACAATCTATGTGCAGCATTTACTCAACAAGTCCCTGTGTAAGCTGTTCATATAGAAAGAACGTATTAGCATGTTAGTATAAACCTGTGATTTGCCAACAGTCAGTATTATTGTCAGAGCTGCCGTGATATAGACAATTAACACCTTCTGATCAATCGCAATGGAAAATTCAATAGTGCTGATTGATTTTATTTAGTAAATTCAATGTAAATACTTACAAACTATATGATAATATAAAAAGATAATACTGTGCAAAAGTACTGAGTGCAAAATACGAGTACCGTATTTTTCGGACTATAAGTCGCACTTTTTTTCATGGTTCGGCTGGCCATGCGACTTATACTCCGGTGCGACGTATATGTGTTTTTTTTTTTTCACCGCAGAATAACTGGAGCTGATGCTGAGTCTGACGACAGCCACGCAGAAGAAGAGGAAACGGCGCTTCATCTGCCGCTGGAGGCAGAGTTGTTCAGAAGCGACACCGAGGATGAGGAATTCAATGGATTTGCTGATTTGGAGTGAAATCATCAGCTTGATAAACTTGATTGACCTGTGTTTTATTATTAATGATAGGCCTATAGTTATTTAAATAAGTTATGTAGTGATTTTAGGCAGTGCTTAATTTGTGAAGTGGGAGGTCCCAGAACGCAGGAGGTGGGTGGGTCCGGCGACTCAAAAAAAAAAAAAGGCGGGGGATGGTTTACTATAACTTTACGCACATGCGCTTATTGTGTGTGTAAAATAATAATAATAATAATAATAATAATAATAATAATATCAGACATTATGATCTTAGAAAACGCTTTAGTGACAAACAGTTACAGACAGTAATATGTCGTGATATTATATTATAAAATATTAATTTTTATTAGTCTATATATTAAATTATATATTACATTTATCTTCTAAAATAACAGACTGTACTCATCACAACCGGTTTATTTCACCATTGGAGATCAGATCACACAAGACATGAGTTAAATGACTCATTTTAAGGATTTAAGTAGGGGATTTAAAAGCGGTTGTTGTTTTTTTTTTTTCACTAGACGCCGGTTGTTTTTACTACCGTACCTGTCTTTGGAGATGATATACCTATAGCCTACTTGACCTCTGATTTGATTAAATAAAATTCGACAAAAATGAAGAATGACACTCCTCGATGATGACTACAGCTTTAATAACACAGATGAAAGAGCCATGGGGCGATAAGCCCTACCGGTAAAAATATTCTAAACGCAAACTGATTAATGCATCAGTAATAGGCTACTAATATTAGTTATAATAATAATATAGGCTATTAGTAATAACGATAGTGATAGTATTAAAGATAGTAGTAGATATTTAAAATAATCAGACTAGGCTACTTACAGGGCAAAGGGCGCGTTATCACTGCTCAGCTGTTCATTTATTAAATAAACAATGCAGTCGTGCAGTAACCACGCGCCGCTTATCAGATACAATCACAGATTCTATGGATAGAATAACCCTTTAAAAAAGTGCGACTTGTAGTCCGGTGCGACGTATATATGTTTTTTTCATCTTCATAATGCATTTTTTGGCTGATGCGACTTAAACTCCGGAGCGACGTATAGTCCGGAAAATACGGTAAACACATACCTGTATCAAAATTAACAGGACAAAGACAATATAATAACAGAAGACTAGTTCGATAATAACATAATAAAAGGGTTGAGTTCTTCCGCTAAAAGCTGTTGAGATAAAAAAAAAAAGGCTCGGACTAGATGTTTGAAAGCACTGTGGTAAAACTGCTTACGACAAACAATCCAGAGGGAAATTATACTGTTAATCACACAACCTCAAAATCTCATCTCATTATCTCTAGCCGCTTTATCCTGTTCTACAGGGTTGCAGGCAAGCTGGAGCCTATCCCAGCTGACTACGGGCGAAAGGCGGGATACACCCTGGACAAGTCGCCAGGTCATCACAGGGCTGACACATAGACACAGACAACCATTCACACTCACATTCACACCTACGGTCAATTTAGAGTCACCAGTTAACCTAACCTGCATGTCTTTGGACTGTGGGGGAAACCGGAGCACCCGGAGGAAACCCACACGGACACGGGGAGAACATGCAAACTCCGCACAGAAAGGCCCTTGCTGGCCACGGGGCTCTAACGCGGACCTTCTTGCTGTGAGGCGACAGCGCTAACCACTACACCACCGTGCCGCCCAACCTCAAAATACGATTCAAAAATATAATATAAATGTATTGATACTTACTCAAAATTTCAAATGTGTCTATAAAAAATAACGACAAGCCAAATCTAATTCTGAGGTGGCTCCTCTTGTATGGCGTACAGAGACTCTACCTTAACCGCTCTCTGAATAACAGTTTAAGTGTTTCCCAACATGTCTCGAGCTGCTGTAGATTACGCTATCATTACAGCCTGCTATTAAAACAAAGCATTTTAAACACAATCTTCAAAACATAAGGCTTTTAGCTCTGTAATTTATTTTATATCCCAAGAAGTAGCCGTACTAAGCCACTTTCAAACCTACAGAAGAAGTGGTATACTATTAACATACTGCTTACTACAACAGTATAGTGACGGAGTATTTTGATATTAGATTACTATTTAGTACAGTCGTTGGGGTCATGTTTGTGTTCTTGCATTCTGTTCAGGTCAAGTACGACCCTTTTATTTGGCACAAAGTGGAACCATACTAAAACGGGGAAGCCATGGCCTAATGGTTAGAGAAGCAGAATTTTTGGAACACGTTCAAAATTTCACCGACGAAGGAGCGACACTCTGCGACTTATGCGAGGAAATTGAGAAGCCCTGCGAATGTTTCAAGACACTTTTGAAACTCTCTCGTGAATGACGTTCGCAATTTGTGTCGCAGCCCAGTGAGATACTGGCTTTACATGCCAATCCTGAGATCGAGATGCTGACCTCGTCTGCTCCTCGGACCTGCCTGATCCATCCTGGTGCCCTGTGTCTGGTTGGAGTCTCATCGCATCGCTCCTGTGGAGGACGGCCCCATATGGACAGTTGAAAGTCACACCTGGAGGACGCTCTGGACACTTACAGTAATGCTTTTATGGCTGAGGACTACAGTTGACTTGCTAACTTTAGGACTGCGGTTGTCATGAACAGTTTTGCACTCAAGTTTCCATCAGTGAAGAGTTTATAACATCAACGAAACTGACTTCATGTTAAAAGGTGTTAATGTTGTAGTCATGTTGTCTGTTGTAGTTGTGCTAACCACTACACCACCATGCTGGCTGCATGGTGGTGTAGTGGTTAGCATGGTCGCCTCACAGCAAGAAGGTTCCGGGTTCGAACCCAGTGGCCGGCGAGGGCCTTTCTGTGCGGAGTTTGCATGTTCTCCCCATGTCTACGTGGGTTTCCTCTGGGTGCTCTGGTTTCCCCCACAATCCAAAGACATGCAGTTAGGTTGACGTGGGGCGGCCTTGAGCTGAAGTGCCCTTGAGCAAGGTACCTAACCCCTGACTGCTCCCTGGGCGCTCTAGTGTGGCTGCCCACTGCTCTGGGTGTGTGCGCGTGTTCACTGCTTCAGATGGGTTAAATGCAAAGGATGAATTTCACTGTGCTTGAAGTGTGCATGTGACGAATAAAGGTTTCTTCTTCTTCTTGTCCAAATGAGGATGGGTTCCCTTTTGAGTCTCTCGAGGTTTCTTCTTCATGTCGTCTGAGGGAGTTTTTCCTTGCCACCGTCGCCACAGGCTTCCTCATTGGGGATAGATTAGGGATAAAATTCTCTCATGTTTTAAGTCGGTCAAATTCTGTAAAGCTGCTTTGCGACAATGCTTATTGTTAAAAGCGCTATACAAATAAACTTGACATTTCAGGCAACTGGGGCGGCACGGTGGTGTAGTGGTTAGCGCTGTTGCCTCACAGCAAGAAGGTCCGGGTTCGAGCCCCGGGGCCGGCGAGGGCCTTTCTGTGTGGAGTTTGCATGTTCTCCCCGTGTCCGCGTGGGTTTCCTCCGGGTGCTCCGGTTTCCCCCACAGTCCAAAGACATGCAGTTAGGTTAACTGGTGACTCTAAATTGACCGTAGGTGTGAATGTGAGTGTGAATGGTTGTCTGTGTCTATGTGTCAGCCCTGTGATGACCTGGCGACTTGTCCAGGGTGTACCCTGCCTTTCGCCCGTAGTCAGCTGGGATAGGCTCCAGCTTGCCGGCGACCCTGTGGAACAGGATAAAGCGGCTAGAGATAATGAGATGAGATTTCAGGCAACTGATGAATTTCCCATCCAGGCACAATAAAGTCAGCCAGGCTGTTTATTTTCTGGAAACAGTCTAACTAGTGTCTGTCTCAATCAATTTAGCTATTCAACAAAAGACAACTGTGTCATATTTGAGTGAAAAAACGTGGTTTCAAGACATTTCTTCCTGCTTGTTTCTTCTCACAGCATCACATGACATAGAAATAAACAGCATCTGTGTTACAGGCTGTTATGCAAAAAAAAAAGAGGAAGAAGAAGAAAAACAAAAACCCCACCCACAAACCACACTTCTTCTCGCCCAAAACTCACGGATGTTTGTCACAAAACTCTATAATAATAATAATAATAATAATAATAATAATAATATAGTTTAGCATTTTGCATGAAATAACTTTACAGATCTTTTGACAACTGAAGATATAAATATAGAGGATAGTTTCTGCTCTTCAGCCATCTGTTTTACTGGTTTGTTTTTTAATAAAACAACAAACCAGTCAAGTCAAAAACGCCTCCATGCATTTTATAGTATAAAACTCATCAAGCTATTTTATGAGTTTATTGGGAAAACGAAACTATGACAATTTTTAAAGCGAGCACACACAGAGTAATATTATAATTAAATACTATATCAAAATGATAAATAAAAAGATAAATCTGTATCTAATCTTACCGTCGAGCCATTATTGCAGAGCAATGCGAACTTCTTAACCTCACTGGCTTTATTCAGATGATGCAGGAAGTTAGTGGACCTGTCCATCAATTTTACTAGCATTAAAGTCTGGCCAATAGGAGTTAAGAAAATAAAACTTAAAGCCCGCCCAGTTTTGGAGTTGGTTACACGTGATTGGCTGTAAGTCTTGAATACAAACAATGTAGTGGGCGTGGTTTACAAGACAAACCCGGAAAGATAGAAGAGGATGGGGTTTGAGGATGGTTGCAGTTAGACTTAAAACTTGAAATCAAATTATTTGGATACGTGTATATTTACAAATGGTTCTAAAGACCCCCCAAAAAGGTTGTGCAGTGTACAGTATATCCCAAAGAAAGGAGTACAGTGGTGCTTGAAAGTTTGTGAACCCTTTAGAATTTTCTATATTTCTGCATAATTTTGATCTAAAACATCATCAGATTTTCACACAAGTCTTAAAAGTAGATAAAGACAACCCAGTTAAACAAATGAGACAAAAATATTATACTTGGTCATTTATTTATTGAGGAAAATGATCCATATTACATATCTGTGAGTGGCAAAAGTATGTGAACCTTTGCTTTCAGTATCTGGTGTGACCCCCTTGTGCAGCAATAACTGCAACTAAACGTTTGCGGTAACTGTTGATCAGTCCTGCACACCGGCTTGGAGGAATTTTAGCCCATTCCTCCGTACAGAACAGCTTCAACTCTGGGATGTTGGTGGGTTTCCTCACATGAACTGCTCGCTTCAGGTCCTTCCATAACATTTCGATTGGATTAAGGTCAGGACTTTGACTTGGCCATTCCGAAACATTAATTTTATTCTTCTTTAATCATTCTTTGGTAGAACGACTTGTGTGCTTAGGGTCGTTGTCTTGCTGCATGACCCACCTTGAGAGTCAGTTCATGGACAGATGTCCTGACATTTTCCTTTAAAATTCGCTGGTATAATTCAGAATTCATTGTTACATCAATGATGGCAAGCCGTCCTGGCCCAGATGCAGCAAAACAGGCCCAAACCATGATACAGCCCCGATTCCAAAAAAGTTGGGACAAAGTACAAATTGTAAATAAAAACAGAATGCAATGATGTGGAAGTTTCAAAATTCCATACTTTATTCAGAATAGAACATAGATGACATATCAAATGTTTAAACTGACAAAATGTATCATTTAAAGAGAAAAATTAGGTGATCTTAAATTTCATGACAACACATCTCAAAAAAGTTGGGACAAGGCCATGTTTACCACTGTGAGACATCCCCTTTTCTCTTTACAACAGTCTGTAAACGTCTGGGGACTGAGGAGACAAGTTGCTCAAGTTTAGGGATAGGAATGTTAACCCATTCTTGTCTAATGTAGGATTCTAGTTGCTCAACTGTCTTAGGTCTTTTTTGTCATATCTTCCATTTTATGATGCGCCAAATGTTTTCTATGGGTGAAAGATCTGGACTACAGGCTGGCCAGTTCAGTACCCGGACCCTTCTTCTACACAGCCATGATGCTGTAATTGATGCAGTATGTGGTTTGGCATTGTCATGTTGGAAAATGCAAGGTCTTCTCTGAAAGAGACGTCATCTGGATGGGAGCATATGTTGCTCTAGAACCTGGATATACCTTTCAGCATTGATGGTGTCTTTTCAGATGTGTAAGCTGCCCATGCCACACGCACTAATGCAACCCCATACCATCAGAGATGCAGGCTTCTGAACTGAGCGCCGATAACAACTCGGGTCGTCCTTCTCCTCTTTAGTCCGAATGACACGGCGTCCCTGATTTCCGTAAAGAACTTCAAATTTTGATTCGTCTGACCACAGAACAGTTTTCCACTTTGCCACAGTCCATTTTAAACGAGCCTTGGCCCAGAGAAGACGTCTGCGCTTCTGGATCATGTTTAGATACGGCTTCTTCTTTGAACTA
Organism: Neoarius graeffei; assembly: GCF_027579695.1. NCBI lineage: Eukaryota > Metazoa > Chordata > Actinopteri > Siluriformes > Ariidae > Neoarius > Neoarius graeffei. Next base: position 49,848,773 of record NC_083589.1, read on the forward strand.
TAGAGTTTTAGCTGGCAACGGCGGATGGCACGGTGAACTGTGTTCACATATAATGTTCTCTGGAAATATTCCTGAGCCCATTTTGTGATTTCCAATATAGAAGCATGCCTGTATGTGATGCAGTGCTGTCTAAGGGCCCGCAGGTGCGGCGGGCCGGCTGGGGTGGCGCCGGCCCCCGCCTCCGCGGTGGGGGAATGGGGCGAAGAGGAGACACAGGAGGAGGGGGGGAGAGAGAGAGAGAGAGAGGAGAGAAGAGGTTGTCTGCTGTCCTGCCATCGGGACAGCCACCAAATGGTCCTCCGCCAGCTCGATTGCCTGATCCAGCGACGCCGGGCGGTGGCACTGGACCCACTCTGCGGTTCCTGCTGGTAAACGCACGATGAACTGCTCCAGTACCACCTGGTCAATGAGTCCCTCGGAGTCGCGGTTGTCGGCCCTCAACCACTGCCAGCAGGCGTCCCGGGGTTGCTGGCCAAACGCGAACGGCCGGCCGACTTCCTCCAAGCGCAAAGCGCGGAAGCGCTGACGTTGTTGCTCGGGGGTGCACCCCACACGCTGGAGGATGGCCCGGCGAAGGTCTGCGTAGGCCAGCCGGCGGTCGGCGGGGAGCTGTAGCGCGGCCAGCTGCGCCTCTCCCGTTAGCAGGGGGAGTAGCCGCGCCGCGCGCTGTTCCACCGGCCACCCCGAGGTCTCTGCTACCTGCTCAAAGAGTGTGAGGAAGGCCTGGGGTCGTCCTGCGGGCCCGTCTTTGTGAGGGTGAAGGGAGAAGGGCCCGCGGCGGTGGAGTTGGTGGACCCCGCCGACGCGAGGAGGTGCCGGAACGCCCGACGATCTTCCTGTTGCGCCAGCACCAGGGCCTCGAACCGTTGTTCTTGCTCCTTTCGGAGGGCGAGCAGCGCCTGGTGCTGGCTCTGTTGGGCCGTGGTGAGGGCGTGGATCAGGTTGGCGAAGGGGGAGGACTCCATGGGGCTGTTCTCTTCTGTGCTCGGTCCCGGGTTTCGGCACCACTGTGACAGTTTGTATGGGTGGGTGGAGCACAGAAGGACGGCAGGCCAGAACTGAGTTCACAAAACTCTTTTTATTGTCACACTTTTCAGCGTCACACTCTCCCAGACACTCAGACACACGCACACACATCAGTCGTCTGGTTGGGGAGAGAGCTCCCTCTGCTCTCGCTCTCTCTCCTTAAATAGGGCGCGGTCACTGGGGAAGACACACAAACACATTAATTGACATCAGGTGCAGTGATTCTGCCACTTACCTTCCCTGACTCCGCCCTCCGGTCACAGACCGATGCTTGACCACGCCCCTGCTGCCACATATCGTATGAATATTCTTATTTTTAAACATACAGTTGTGTGTCACTATTGCTTGGCACAGTGGCATGTTGTGTTACATCTAAAACTAGATAAAAAAGGAAACACAAAATAAAAAGTAAAATGCACCCATAAAGTCATTGTTGGTGATAAATTGTGTCACATTCATCTCATTATCTTGGGCATAGCAGTGGGTATAAAAACAGGCTGATGAATATATGGACTAGTTGAATGAGGACTTATTGTTGAGTCTCTAAAATAGTCATTGAATTAACTGACTTCTGTAGATAAAATTAGGTGTCTAACAACCTCTGAAAAAATACACCAGAATGCAGGAAATGACATCTAATTAATTAAAAATTTTCTGGGGGAGGACCCCGAGACCCCCCACCAGTGTATCCCCCCCACATTAAAAATTCTTCTGATGCCCCTGCCTCACAGTGACTTTGACCGTAGACCTTGTGATCTCAAAATCTAATGAGTTTATCTTTGTCCCCAAATGCACAAATGGTGAAAGTTTGGTGAAATTCCTTTGATTTGCCTTGGAGATATTGTGTTCACAAGGTTCTCGGACAGACATTTGACCTCACAGTGACCTTGACCTTAGACCTTTTGATCTCAAAATCTAATCAGTTCATGTTTGTCCCAAAGCGCACAAATGGTGAAAGTTTGGTGAAATTCCTTTCATTAGCCTTTGAGATATCGCGTTCACAAGGTTGCGGGAGGCGGCACGGTGGTGTAGTGGTTAGCGCTGTCGCCTCACAGCAAGAAGGTCCTGGTTCAAGCCCCGTGGCCGGCAAGGGCCTTTCTGTGCGGAGTTTGCATGTTCTCCCCGTGTCCGCGTGGGTTTCCTCCGGGTGCTCCGGTTTTCCCCACAGTCCAAAGACATGCAGGTTAGGCTAATTGGTGGCTCCAAATTGACCGTAGGTGTGAATGTGAGTGTGAATGGTTGTCTATGTCTATGTGTCAGCCCTGTGATAACCTGGCGACTTGTCCAGGGTGTACCCCGCCTTTCGCCCGTAGTCAGCTGGGATAGGCTCCAGCTTGCCTGCGACCCTGTAGAACAGGATAAAGCGGCTAGAGATAATGAGATGAGATGAGAAGGTTGCGGGACGGACGCATGCACGGACAGACGGACAACCCGAAAACATAATGCCTCCTGCACCTTACGGTGGTGGCGGCATAAAAAGCAGCAGCAAGTTCCCTATGGGGACCATCCAAATGTCCTCACAAGGTTGAAATTGTCAGATTTTATTATCCTTGTAGGGACATCTGGTCCAGGGGCGTCACTAGGAATTAAGCTTTACTGGGGCACTGCCCGTCCCCCCCCCCCCCCCCCCCCCCACACACACACACACACACAATGCACCTTAACGTTCCTGATATACATCTACTGGTAAAGTTAAAAAGGGAGAGTCTGTTCAAGAATGCATTAAGATGTTTATTTAAACATACTCTATTGTCTTTCATATGCGGTAAACCTGCCAAACATTTCATGGAACAGCTAAACAGCTGAATAACCTAACTAATTTTGTTATGTATTTGATTCAAGTTTTCTATTATGCATTTCTATTACATTCCACAAGAGTAAAGAAGCAATTTAGGGGAAAAAAGTTAACCAAGGAACATTTCAACTTGTCACTCATTTCTTAAACAGTATAGTGTAGGCTAATGCCTGTTTTTTTCAATCTTTTTTCAATCATTATGCATAAATAATGTGTAGGCTATCTGTAATTTGTAAGCATTTGACAAGCTTAGGCTAACTAACTTGTCACTAACTCATTTCAGCAGTAGACTGTAACGTCTGTTTTTCAGTTGTGCAAAGCGATGTATCACTTGACTTTGATTCAAGTTACAAACTTGTTCCCGCTCAACTGACAAAATGGCAAGGTGGTGAAGCCTATCCTGGCCCATAGTGCATCTCAGCCATGTGTGGAGTCGTCTCAACACACTGAAAGACCTTTCACAAGTGCAACTATTGACTGGGATGGTGAGGGCAATTTGAAGGAGCTTTGTCATAGCTGGGAACATAACACTGTCTCGCGAGTTGAAGACACTAAGTATATTCCCAAGGGAAAGGGTTTCCTTCTTGCTGGCTATGTAATTTTTGGCAACCAAAACTTCCTCCCATTTAAGTTCCACACTGTAATGATCTGCCAGACATCTGAGATCCTCCTCACAGAGAAAATTTTTTGATTCTGGACTACATGCTTGAACACCTTGAAGAATTTGACCATTGATGGATGAGAAACGCTGATCCATTTCAGCTACCATCCTGTCAAGGCAAGGCAGATAAATGTTCCTTTTTAGGCTCTCTGCATCACTCAGATCTGTTGCACCGAAGCTAGCCTCCACTATGTAGTCATCCATTCTCTTTTGCTTCTGCCTTTGTCTTGAACATGGCTTTGCAATATGGTTGGCTGCACAGAAATTCTTGACATTTTCATAGAGCCTTGCAGCCATTTCATCCGTGCGCATCTTTTTGAGAGTGTCACACACTGCTTCCTTGTACTCTACAGCTCGAGCAAGGTCCACTGTTTCACTCTGTTGGAATTTGTGCAAATCCTCAGTTACTGATAGGAATGTCTTAAACATCATCAACGTGTAAAACTTGCTGAGTTTGATGTGGAGCCCTCTGGCCATGGGCGTATCCATGGTTGTGAGACACTGAAGAACGGCAGGGTAGGTGTTTAAGATGGTATTTATAGACCGCAACTGGCATGACCAGCGGGTCTTTGATTGACTCACCAGCTCAGATGGCTGCAAGCCCAGCTCATTTTGTACAGTTATGAATCTATAATGATTCACTAAAGAAGAGCTGAAAAATGAGTAAACACTCTGCAAAAGGTCAAACAAATTCCTGGCCTCTGGTACCGCATGGCAGGTGTGACACAGGACTAAGTTTAATTGGTGAGCGTAACAGTGAACATAAATTCCCTCTGGGTGATTCACCCTAAATCTGGCTTGGACACCACCAACAGCACCACTCATGACCGATGCCCCATCGTATGCTTGCGCAACACGCTTAAGGTGTGTTATGCCATTGCGAACCAACTCTTTTTCAATAGCTGCAGTTACGCTTTCAGCATCAAATTCCCTCAGTTCCACCATGGCCAGCAAACACTCCTTTACCCTGCCTTCAGTGACATAGCGGGCGCATATAGCCAGTTGCTCAGTGTTGCCATCTTTGGCTTCATCTGCCATGATCGAAAACATCCCAGCTTGCTTTATTTCCCTAACTAGAGCTGCTGTGACCTCCTCTGCACAGCACTTAATCATCTCATTTTGTGATAGAGGTGATAAATATGTAGCATTTGATGGGGCCGAGTATGACTGTAGAAAAGGATCAAACTGCTGTAAATATTTCAAAGACTCAAGGAAATTTCCTTGATTTAGGCTAGATGTCCCCTCATCATGACCACGAAATGGAATATTTTGTTTTGCTAGAAATTGTGTGGGGGCGGCACGGTGGTGTAGTGGTTAGCGCTGTTGCCTCACAGCAAGAAGGTCCGGGTTTGAGCTTCGTGGCCGGCGAGGGCCTTTCTGTGCGGAGTTTGCATGTTCTCCCCATGTCCGTGTGGGTTTCCTCCGGGTGCTCCGGTTTCCCCACAGTCCAAAGACATGCAGGTTAGGTTAACTGGTGACTCTAAATTGACCGTAGGTGTGAATGTGAGTGTGAATGGTTGTGTGCCTATGTGTCAGCCCTGTGATGACCTGGCGACTTGTCCAGGGTGTATCCAGCCTTTCGCCCGTAGTCAGCTGGGATAGGCTCCAGCTTGCTTGCAACCCTGTAGGACAGGATAAAGCGGCTAGAGATAATGAGATGAGATGAGATGAGAAATTGTGTGGTGGCCACGATACGTGTGATATACTCCCGCTTCTCTCTGATTTCTGCCTCCTGTGCTGAGTGTAACTGTGCAACTACACTACCATGATGAGCAGCACAGGATTTGAAGCTGTGCCAGGAAGTCATACTTCCTTTATGGCCAAGTGTTTTCTCATGCTCTCTAAAGAGATCTAGAGCTTTTTTCCAATTGCTTAGACCAGAGCTAACAAAAGTGTCGTGTTTCATGTTTTTTCCAAACATTCTGCATGAAAAACAAAAGCGGCATCTCTAGATACTCTAGCGGCATCTCTAGATACTCTAACCAGGGAAAGGTCTCAAACCAGTTGGAAGTAAATGATCGTTTTTTCAATCCAAATCTGCGCTGTGGATACTGGGCCAACTTAATCTGGGTAGGACCATCATGCATTCCCCCAAGATCACTGACATTCCTATTCCCATTGTTAACACTCCTGTTTCCTCTTGCTCCCCGCCTAGTGTCCTCTGTAATGTCCTCTGTATTTTCAGTCTGATTTCCATGGTGTCCTCTCTGTCTCTCCCCTGTCTTTCTCCACACTCTCGCTGAGCCTCAATTCCACCTCAGTCTCTCTTCCTTCTCCTGCTCCTCCAGCAGTAGTCTGCTCCTTACTCCCTGCAGCAGCAACAGGGAAAAAACAAAACCTGATCTACTAGCTTAAGCATAATACAGCACTCCCTCAGCAAATTTACATAATTATGTATTCTGAGTTTAAAAACAAAATCTGAAAAAAAGGAAAATGTAATATGTGCAATAATTATATGCATGTCATTTCAAGGATAATATGCGCTCAAAATGAAAATACAGATTGAGAGGTAGGCCTCCTTCATGCTCAGGAAAAGCAACCAAATCCCTGAAGTGAGTAAATTACCGTATTTGAACGGTTCTGGATTAACCTTTGCTGTTGCCAGTTGGCATAGCCTGCAGTAGATCTCCCAAGTAGCCTAACAGAAAAAAATGGCAGGTCAACCTCCCTCCATGGCCAGTGGGCCATGTTATGCGATTGTAATTATAGCAGTATAGGCTACTCGTAACAGGCGACTGCAATATACTAGGCTACTCGTAACAGAGGCCATTGAACTAGCGTATATTTTTAATGTCAGCCTATCCTTAGACAACCGGCTTTCCATTAGGCACGCTCCACAGCTTTGGTTAACCCCATTTTCAAATCTCGAGGAAGGAGCACTTGTTTCTTGTGTTTTGATGGATTTACACTCTGTAAATGTTCCCTGCGTGTGGGTGGAGCACAGAGGACGGCAGGACAGAGATCAGGGTGAAGAGGAGGCTTTATTGCCGCACTTTTCAGTCTGACAATTAAATAAGCAATCGGAGAGACAGAGACACACACACTGTAGTCTCCTCTGGGGAAGCTCCCTTCCGCTCTCACTCTCCCTCCTTAAATAGGGCGCGGTCAATGGGAAGACACACACAAACACAGGTTAATTGCCGTCAGGTGTAGTGATTCTGCCACTTACCTTCCCTGACTCCGCCCTCCTGTCACAGACCGGCACTTGACCACGCCCCCGCTGCCACATACCCCCACCGCCCGACTCAGGCCAGGCAGCCGTCCAGCCTGCAGCCAACTCCCCCCCCTTGATGGGAGAGGAAGTCCGCCACGACCATCTGCGCCCCCGGCCTGTGGACCACCTTGAAATTGAAGGGTTGGAGTGCCAGATACCAACGGGTGATCCATGCGTTGGAATCCTTCATGCGGTGGAGCCACTGGAGGGGCGCGTGGTCCGACCAGAGGGTGAAAGGGTGCCCCAGCAGGTAGTAACGGAGGGCGAGGATCACCCACTTGATCACTAGACACTCTTTTTCAATTGTGCTGTAGCGCCCCTCACGCACTGACAGCTTCCTGCTAATGTACAGGACGGGGCGGTCCTCTCCCTCAACCTCCTGGGACAAAACCGCCCCCAGCCCTCTGTCCGACGTGTCGGTCTGCAACACAAAAGGGAGAGAAAAGTCAGGGGAGTGTAATAGTGGCCCCCCACACAGTGCAGCCTTTACCTCAGCGAAAGCCCGCTGGCATTGCTCCGTCCACTGGACCGGATCTGGTGCCCCCTTTTTAGTGAGATCAGTCAGCGGGCTGGTGACGTCCGAATAATTAGGTATAAACCTATGATAGTAGCCAGCCAGCCCCAGGAACTGTCTCACCCCCTTTTTGGTCTTGGGCCTCGGGCAGGCCGCAATTGCTGCTGTCTTGTTAATTTGGGGACGCACCTGCCCGTTGCCCAAGTGGAAGCCCAGATACCGTACTTCCACCCGCCCAATCGCACACTTCTTCGGGTTGGCTGTGAGACCCGCTCGCCTCAGCGACTTAAGGACGGCCCTCAGGTGTTGTAAGTGCCGCTGCCAGTCATTACTATAAACGATGATATCATCGAGGTATGCGGCCGCATAGGTGGCATGGGGGCAGAGGACCCTGTCCATCAGCCGCTGAAACGTAGCGGGTGCCCCAAACAGCCCAAAAGGAAGTGTGACGAATTGGTGCAAGCCGAACGGTGTGGAAAAGGCCGTTTTTTCCCGGGATAATGGAGTCAAGGGGATCTGCCAATATCCCTTCGTCAAATCCAGTGTTGAATAAAAGCGAGCCGTGCCTAGTCGATCGAGCAACTCATCAACCCGAGGCATTGGGTACGCGTCGAATTTAGACACTGCGTTGACTTTTCTATAGTCCACACAGAACCGGACCGACCCGTTGGCCTTGGGGACCAAGACCACCGGGCTGCTCCAGTCACTGTGGGACTCCTCGACGATGCCCATTTCGAGCATGGTCTGAAGTTCTTCCCGAACCACCTTTTTTTTGTGTTCGGGTAGCCTGTAAGGGCAGCTATGCACTGCCACCCCTGGGAGCGTCTCTATGTGGTGCTCTATGAGGTTAGTGTGGCCGGGCAGGGGCGAGAACACATCAGAAAACTCGGCCTGCAACTGGGCGACCTCCGTGAGTTGGGTTGGGGAGAGGTGGTCTCCACAGGGGACCGGAGAGGTACGTGATGCCAATGTTCCTTTTTGAACTTCCGGCCCCAGCTCCGCCTTCTCCGGAACCATCGACACCAACACCACGGGGACCTCCTCGTTCCAGAGTTTAAGCAGATTGAGGTGGTAAATCTGTAGCACCCCACCCCTATCCGTTCGCCTCACCTCATAGTCAACATCCCCGACTCGCCGTGTGACCTCAAAGGGTCCTTGCCACTTGGCGATCAATTTGGAGCTTGACGTGGGCAACAGTACGAGTACCTTATCTCCCGGAGTGAATTCTCTAAGGCGTATACCCTTGTTGTACAGGCGGGCTTGCCATTCCTGGGCCTGCCGCAAATTCTCCTGAGTTAGGTGGGTGAGCGTGTGGAGTTTTGCGCGCAGGTCCATAACGTATTGAATTTCGTTTTTGCTTCGTGAAGGTCCCTCCTCCCAATTTTCCCGCAGCACATCCAGGATGCCGCGCGGCTTACGCCCATATAATAATTTGAACGGGGAGAACCCTCTGGAGGCTTGGGGGACCTCTCGCACTGAGAACAACAAGGGTTCGAGCCACTTATCCCAATTACGTGCGTCCTCACTTACGAATTTTTTGATAATATTTTTGAGGGTGCGGTTGAACCGTTCCACTAAACTGTCCGTTTGTGGGTGATACACACTGGTGCGGATCGGCTTAATCCCCAATAACCCATACAGTTTGCGTAGTGTTCGTGACATAAATGTAGTGCCTTGATCAGTCAGAATCTCTTTCGGGATTCCAACTCGGGAGATGACGCGGAAGAGCGCCTCTGCAATACTGCGTGCTGAGATATTGCGCAGAGGCACTGCTTCCGGGTATCGCGTTGCATAGTCCACCAGAACTAATATAAAACGGTACCCTCGTGCTGACCGATCTAATGGCCCGACGAGATCCATCCCAATTCTCTCAAACAGGGTCTCGATTAACGGAAGAGGGCGCAAAGGCGCTTTTGGAATGGCCGCTGGATTTACTAACTGGCATTCGTGGCATGCCGTACACCACCTACGAACATCGCTGCGAATCCCCGGCCAATAGAATCAGGCCATTATTCGGGCTAGTGTCTTATCCTGCCCTAAGTGTCCAGCCATGGGATTAAAGTGAGCCGCCTGGAATACCAATTCCCGGCGGCTCTTCGGAATTAAAAGCTGTGTGACTCGCTCTTTCGTTTGAGTGTCCTGCGTCACTCGGTATAATCTATCCTTCATAACTGCGAAGTAGGGGAAGGACGGGGTGGCGTTCGGCTGGAGCGTTTGACCATCGATTACTCTCACTTGGTCAAACGCATGCCGCAGAGTCTCGTCTCGCGACTGCTCTAATGGGAAATCCACGAGGGATTCCTCAATAGAGAGAGGAGGAGCCGGCGGCTCCTCACTCTGATGCGGAGATGACGTAGACGGCTCTGTGACAGCTGCTCCCGCCAAAGCGACAACGGGACCTCCCCCTGTCAAATGGCAGGACCCACTCTTTACTAGGCGTGTCATTAAACCCCGAAATCCCGGCCAATCAGTCCCCAAAATCAAAGAGTGGGTAAGGCGAGGATTAACCGCCGCCTTCACTATAAAATTTTCCCCTCTGAAAATAATGTGGACCGACACCAAAGGGTAGCGGTGAACATCCCCGTGCACACACAACACCTTCACCCCCTGTGCTCCCCCCAATGCCTCGTTTTGCACCAGGCTTTGGTGAATTGAGGTCTGGTTACAACCAGAATCCATCAACGCCTGACATGTATCCCCTTGGATACTCACTGGTATGCGATACGCTCCAGCCCGATCGAGGGCGGCCTCTGGCGCTTCGGGGATCCGAACCACCGCACCCACTTCCATTGCCGTGCACTGTTGTTGAAGGTGGCCTGGCTCCCCGCAGCCCCAGAACACCGGCCCGGGCTTTCCCTCTGCACCGGTGTTCTGGGGCTCACTCACCTGAGGGGGGGGAGAGACAGACGCAGAAGGGAGAAACGGGAGGGCACCGCGGGTGCGGCGGGCCGGCTGGGGTGGAGCCGGCCCCTGTCTCCGCGGTGGGGGAATGGGGCAAGGACGGGACACAGAAGGAGGGGGAGAGAGAGAGAGAAGAGGAGAGAAGGGTCGACGTCATCTGCTGTCCTGCCGCCGGAACAGCTGCCAAATGATCGCCGGGCGGTGGCACTGGACCCACTCCGCGGTTCCTGCTGGTAAGCGGGCAATGAACTGTTCCAGCACCACCTGGTCGATGATCCCCTCGACGTCACGATCGTTGGCCCTCAACCACCGCCAGCAGGCGTCCCGGAGCTGCTGGCCGAACGCGAACGGCCAGCCGACTTCCTCCAATCGCAGAGCGCGGAAGCGCTGGCGCTGTTGCTCAGGTGTGCGACCCACGCGCTGGAGGACGGCCCGGCGAAGGTCCGCGTAGGCCAGCCGGCGGTCGGCAGGGAGCTGTAGCGCGGCCAGCTGTGCCTCTCCCGTTAGGAGGGGGAGAAGGCGCGCCGTGCGCTGCTCCATCGGCCACCCCGAGGCTTCTGCGACCTGTTCGAACAGCGTGATGAACGCCTCGGGGTCGTCCTGCAGGCCCATCTTGGTGACAGTGAGGGGAGACGGGCCCGCGGCCGGAGAGCTGGTGGACCCCGCCGACGCGAGGAGGTGCCAGAATGCCTCACGGTCTTCCTGCTGGGCCAGCACCAGGGCTTCGAAGCGCCGCTCTTGTTCCTTCCGGAGTGCGACGAGCGCCTGGTGCTGGCTTTGCTGAGCCGTGGCGAGGGCGTGGACCAGGTCGGCGAACGGGGAGGATTCCATGGGGCTGCTTGGTTGGTGCTCCACTGGCCCGGGTTCGGCACCACTGTAAATGTTCCCTGCGTGTGGGTGGAGCACAGAGGACGGCTGGACAGAGATCAGGGTGAAGAGGAGGCTTTATTGCCGCACTTTTCAGTCTGACAATTAAATAAGCAATCAGAGAGACAGAGACACACACACTGTAGTCTCCTCTGGGGAAGTTCCCATCCGCTCTCACTCTCCCTCCTTAAATAGGGCGCGGTCACTGGGATGACACACACAAACACAGGTTGATTGCCGTCAGGTGTAGTGATTCTGCCACTTACCTTCCCTGACTCTGCCCTCCTGTTACAGACCGGCGCTTGACCACGCCCCCGCTGCCACACACTCCAAACTCACTGAGTCTGTTTTTCAGCCTAACGTTTTTTTAGTCAGTTTTTTAGCCTAACGTTAAATGAGAACACCTCTGCGCGCCTATCTATTGCTAATGTAGAGATTAGACAATTTAATGAGAAATGCTGAAAACAGGTTAGCCCTTTTCCCCAACCTATGCAAAGTGGATAATTCTCATGCTCTCGTGGATGAAGTTATGCGAGGAATAGGTCAACGAGACGGAAAACACATCCCAGTCCCCAAAAAATTTATTGTTGGCATTTGGGCTTTTAATGCATGCTGATGCTAAACGTGTCACCTCAACTCTCACGATTCACGAACTTAGCTGGTTAGTTATTATGACTGACTAGCACATAGCCTACAACCTTAATCTTACCTCTCTCACCCTCCTCCTCATCTGTCACTGTTTCCCTGGCCCTGTCTCTGCTTCGTGAGAAGAATTGTCTGATATCCATCTGGAAAAGTAATTTAATATCGTTTAATTCGATGTAGTTTAATGGGTTTGTTAGAATATGGTTTGCTTAGTTTTGTTGCAAAAACTTCGCGCTACCTTAACTCATCCAGAGCCCGTTCTCTGACTCATCCAAAGAGTAGACTCATCTCTCCAGTAGGCTAAATGGACTCATGGCATGCCGCATGCACGCTATGTTTACAGTGAGAATCTCCCAGACCGATCAGAAAATTAGTTAGAAAGAAGAGGCGATAGAAGTTTGAAACACACTCTGTCCTACAACTTACAGTAGATAAATGATCTGCCAAAGAAACCAGTTTGTTACGAAAATCTTTCAACATTTTCTTACTGGGGCACTGGGGCACGTGCCCCAGTAAAAAAGGCCTGGTGACGCCCCTGATCTGGTCTCCAGTCGTATATAAACACACACACACACACACACACACACACACACACACACACACACACACACACTGAGAATGAGCTTGATACAAAACTATTATACACAAAACTATATTATAATTATTATTACACACACACGGAGAATGAGCTTGATACAAAACTATTATACACAAAACTGTATTATAATTATTACACACACACACACACACACACACACACACGGAGAATGAGCTTGATACAAAACTATTATACACAAAACTGTATTATAATTATTACACACACACACACACACACACACACACACACACACACACACACACACACACACGGAGAATGAGCTTGATACAAAACTGTATTATCCACAAAACTATATTATAATTATTATTACACACACACACACACACACGCACACACACACACACACACTGAGAATGAGCTTGATACAAAACTGTATTATACACAAAACTATATTATAATTAATATTACACACACACATGGAGAATGAGCTTGATACAAAACTGTATTATACACAAAACTATATTATAATTATTATTACACACACACACGGAGAATGAGCTTGATACAAAACTATTATACACAAAACTGTATTATAATTATTACACACACATACAGAGAGAGTAAGCTTGATACAAAACTGTATTATAATTACTATTACACACACACACACACACACACACACACACACACTGAGAATGAGCTTGATACAAAACTATTATACACAAAACTATATTATAATTATTATTACACACACACGGAGAATGAGCTTGATACAAAACTATTATACACAAAACTGTATTATAATTATTACACACACACACACACACACACACACACACACACACACACACACACACGGAGAATGAGCTTGATACAAAACTATTATACACAAAACTGTATTATAATTATTACACACACACACACACACACACACACACACACACACACACACACACACGGAGAATGAGCTTGATACAAAACTGTATTATCCACAAAACTATATTATAATTATTATTACACACACACACACACACACGCACACACACACACACACACTGAGAATGAGCTTGATACAAAACTGTATTATACACAAAACTATATTATAATTAATATTACACACACACATGGAGAATGAGCTTGATACAAAACTGTATTATACACAAAACTATATTATAATTATTATTACACACACACACTGAGAATGAGCTTGATACAAAACTGTATTATACACAAAACTATATTATAATTAATATTACACACACACACACACACACACGGAGAATGAGCTTGATACAAAACTGTATTATACACAAAACTATATTATAATTAATATTACACACACACACACACACACGGAGAATGAGCTTGATACAAAACTATTATACACAAAACTGTATTATAATTATTACACACACATACAGAGAGAGTAAGCTTGATACAAAACTGTATTATAATTACTATTACACACACACACACACACACACACACACACACAGAATGAGTTTGATACAAAACTTTATTATACACAAAACTATATTTTAATTACTATTACACACACACACACACACACAGAATGAGGATACAAAACTTTATTATACACAAAACTATATTATAATTATTATTATGCACACGGAGAATGAGCTTGATACAAAACTATTATACACAAAACTGTATTATAATTATTACACACACACACACGGAGAATGAGCTTGATACAAAACTGTATTATACACAAAACTATATTATAATTATTACACACACACACACACACACACACACACACACACACACACACACACACACACACACAGAGTAAGCTTGATACAAAACTGTATTATAATTACTATTACACACACACACACACACACACACACACACACACACACACACACACACAGAATGAGTTTGATACAAAACTTTATTATACACAAAACTATATTATAAGAATCATTATTACACACACGGAGAATGAGCTTGATACAAAACTATGATACACAAAACTATATTATAATTATTACACACACACACACACACACACACACACACACACACACACAGAGTGAACTTGATACAAAACTGTATTATAATTACTATTACACACACACACACACACACACACACACACACACACACACACACACACAGAATGAGTTTGATACAAAACTTTATTATACACAAAACTGTATTATAAGAATTATTATTACACACACGGAGAATGAGCTTGATACAAAACTATGATACACAAAACTGTATTATAATTATTACACACACACACACACACACACACACACACACACACACAGAGTGAACTTGATACAAATCTATTATAATTACTATTACACACACACACACACACACACACACACACACACACACACACAGAATGAGCTTGATACAAAACTATGATACACAAAACTGTATTATAATTATTACACACACACACACACACACACACACACACACACACACACACAGTGAACTTGATACAAAACTATTATAATTACTATTACACACACACACACACACACACACACACACAGAATGAGTTTGATACAAAACTTTATTATACACAAAACTGTATTATAAGAATTATTATTACACACACGGAGAATGAGCTTGATACAAAACTATGATACACAAAACTGTATTATAATTATTACACACACACACACACACACACACACACACACACACACACACACACACAGAGTGAACTTGATACAAATCTATTATAATTACTATTACACACACACACACACACACACACACACACACACAGAATGAGCTTGATACAAAACTATGATACACAAAACTGTATTATAATTATTACACACACACACACACACACACACACACAGTGAACTTGATACAAAACTATTATAATTACTATTACACACACACACACACACACACACACACACACACACACACACAGAATGAGCTTGATACAAAACTATTATACACAAAACTATATTTTAATTACTATTACACACACACACACACACACACACACACACACAGAGTATTATAATTACTGTTCCACTGTATTCTCAGTTTAAATATATTAAAGTTTTGATAAAGATGTATTTTACTGACTAGTCATTGTTGATGACAGATTTCTCCTCCTTTAATGTTTGCCGCAGGCACAGCGCGTCTTTTTCATCTCTCCGCTTTCAGGCACTATATTTCTGTAAGAAGTTCGTTGACTCATCCAACAATTTTTCTAACTGTAAAATCTGGCCAATAGACGTTAAGAAAATAAGACGAACCCGCCCAGGTCTGCCATTGGCAAGACGGGATTGGCTGTAAGGCAGTGGATAGACTGTAATGGGCGTGGTTTAGCAGACGAACCCGGAAGTCCAGAAGAGGGTGGAGTAGGAGACGTTTGTCGCGATAGTTGCTTTGTAATACTTCGTCAGACAATCTAAAGAGTTTATAAAACTCATAATTAATATTAATATCATACACATCGACTGCCAGACAAGATGCTGTCTTACGTACTTGGTGTATGTCTTATCTTACTCAGTGACTATAATGTAGCGTTAGCTAACTTGCTAGCTATTTTTGTTTTTGCATGTGTTTCTGATCTGATTAAATAAACTCCATATATAGAGCCACTGTTTACTGCGCGGTGTGGAAGGTTTATGTAGATATTATGAGCACTGTGATGCACCAAAAAAAAAAAAAGTTGTAGGCCGTGTTGCTGGTTTGTTATTGTTCACCCTGGATGATGCAGTCAGCTGTGAAGATTCCAGGCTTGAGTTCAGCTCTTTGGTAACAGTTTAACTGCTTTATCTCTGCAGCTCATCCGCCGTGGATATGAAGGAATCATTGATCTGATCATGAGGCTTCTGGGTTTCAAGAGAAGACTTGCCATAACTCTGGAGGATCCTAATGAGAAATATCCCCTGCGCCTCATAGACAAAGAGGTCAGTGATGAGTCCTGTGGGATGAATATCTCCATGATCATAGACTTCCAACTGACACTTGCTTTATTTTTAGATTGTGAGTCATGATACCAGAAAGTTTCGCTTTGCCCTGAGATCTCCAGACCATGTGTTGGGACTTCCTGTTGGTAAGTTCGGTATATTTTCATTAATATAACGTCATTACACGTGTCATGCAGTATACTTGCACACTAGGGCGTAATTTTGGGTAGGGACGTGTCCCTGCCAATATTCAGCCGCTACTGTGTAATCACGATCAATAAAAGCGATGTCCTAACCTGTGCAATGATTATATGGCACGCAAAGGGTTAAATGTATGACACTGCTAATAATCCCCCCTCTAACGTAGATATACATTCTCAGATTAGCTACCTGTTTCTCGCTAACTTACATGGTTGGCTATCCCAGCTGTCACTCCATCTGCTGTAAAAGCAGCACACTTCCCACAGCAGCCGTGATTACTCGCCCATATCTCACACATACACACACAGCCATGTAGGGAGAGGTAAGGGTGGGATTTGAACCTGCAACCCTGGGATCCAAAGACCAACTCCCTAACCATTAGGCCACGGCTGCCCTCATAAACCCATAAGATCTGCATGACATGAAATTATGATTGCTAATGGAAAAAAACACCTTTCGGAAGCTCTGCCTTGGATCACGTTTGTGTCCCCACCGATGTCAAACTCAAAGTTACTCCCTTGCTTGCACATCAAACTTACAGCCTGTTACTGGTATCAGAGCTCTGCGTGTTTGCCGACATCTTACTAACCGAGGTGACTCAGCTTCTGTTATTTCAGTTTGTATAAGGCTTTTAACCGTAGGCGTTGTCCCAAAGCGACTTTACAGTAATCCAGGTGTAGATTTAGATCCCTGAGGAGCAAGCCAGATCTGACTCCTTGAGGCAACATGAATAAGAAACCTGTACTCTTCTAGGTGACGGTATTCTGAGGTAGCCCTCTTCCTTCATTATTCCATCCACTTTGTGCAGTTCCACTGGTAGCAAGACTGCCTCGGAGTATGATGATGCTACCACCACCGTGCTTGCGTTCTTGGGGTTGAATGCCTCACCTTTACTCCTCCAAACATACAGTGCCTTGCAAAAGTATTCATACCGCTTGAACTTTTTCACATTTTTCCACCTTACAACCATGAACTTAAAAGTTTTTTTTTTTTATTGAGATTTTGTGTGACAGACCAACACATAATTGTGAAGTGAAACGAAAATGATAAATGGTCTTCAAAATTTTAAACAAATAAAAATCTGAAAAATGTGATGTGCATTAGTATTCAGTCCCCCTGCGTCAGTACTTTGTAGAGCCACCTTTTGCTGCAATTACAGCTGCAAGTCTTTTGTGGTATGTCTCTACCAGCTTTGCACATCTAGACACTGAAATTTTTGCCCATTCTTCTTTGCAAAATAGCTCAAGCTCAGCCAGATTGGATGGAGAGCGTCTGTGAACAGCAATTTTCAAGTCTTGCCACAGATGCTCAATGGGATTTAGGTCTGGACTCTGACTGGGCCATTCTAACACATGAATATTCTTTGATCTAAACCATTCCATTTGTAGTTCTGGCTGTATGTTTAGGGTCATTGTCTTGCTGGAAGGTGAATCTCCTTCCCAGTCTCAAGTCTTTTGCAGCCTCCAACAGGTTTTCTTCCAGGATTGCCCTGTATTTACGGTAGCTCCATCCATCTTCCCATCAACTCTGACCAGCTTCCCTGTCCCTGCTGAAGAAAAGCATCCCCATAGCATGATGCTGCCACCACCATGTTTCACAGTGGGGATGGTGTGTGCAGGGTGGTGAGCAGTGTTAGTTTTCCGCCACACATAGCGCTTTGCATTTAGGCCAAAAAGTTCAACTTTGGTCTCATCTGACCAAAGCACCTTCTTCCACATGTTTGCTGTGTCCCCTACATGGCTTCTTATGCCTGTCTTTCAACAATGGCCTTCTTCTTGCCACTCTTCCAAAAAGGCCAGATTTGTGGAGTGTACGACTTTTATAGTTGTCCTGTGCACAGATTCTCCCACCTGAGCTGTGGATTTCTGCAGCTCCTCCAGAGTGATCATGGGCCTCTTGGCTGCTTCTCTGACCAGTGCTCTCCTTGCTCGCTCTGTCAGTTTAGGTGGACGGCCATGGCTTGGTAGGTTTGCAGTTGTGCCATACTTTTTCCATTTTTGAATGATGGATTGAACAGTGCTTCTTGGGATATTTTTTATAACCTAACCCTGCTTTAAACTTCTCCAGAACTTTATCCCTGACCTGTCTGGTGAGTTCTTTGGTCTTCATGATGCTGTTTGTTCTTCAGTGTTCTCTAACAAACCACTGAGGCCTTCACAGAACAAGTGTATTTATGCTGAGAGTAAATTACACACAGTAGGACTCTATTAACTAATTAGATGACTTCTGAAGGCAATTGATTGCACTGGATTGTATTTAGAGGTATCGGAGTACAGGGGGCCGAATACTAATGCACACCGCATTTTTCAGATTTTTATTTGTTTAAAATTTTGAAGACCATTTTATCATTTTCGTTTCACTTCACAATTATGTGCTACTCTGTGTTGGTCTATCACATAAAATCTCAGTAAAAAACTTTTAAGTTTGTGGTTGTAAGGTGGAAAAATGTGAAAAAGTTCAAGGGGTATGAATACTTTTGCAAGGCACTGTACCTCTGGACATTGTGGCCAAACTTTCCTCCAGAAGTGAGATTATAATTCATGACAGTTGTGAGGTATGGAAGAGTAAAGATGGTTAGTATGACGAAGAAGAACTTTATTCATCACATGCTTGTGAAATTCCTCTCTGCATTTAACCCATCTGAAGCAATGGGCAGCCATGCTAACAGCGCCTGGGGAGCAGTTGAGGGTTTAGGTGCCTCACTCAAGGGCACCTCAGCCCAAGGTCGTCCCATATTAACCTAACCGCATGTTTTTGAACTGTGGAGGAAACCCATGCAGACACGGAGAGAACATGCAAACTCCACACAGAAAGGCCCCCGCCGGCTGCTGGGCTCGAACCCAGAACCTTGTTGCTGTGAGGCGACAGTGCTAACCATTACACCACCTGAAAAGATGTTCAGTATGAACAGGCTGTGAACGAGTCTTAGGATGAGCACAGAATCATCTTGGAATCCAGGTATGATTATTCACCAAAGCACCGGAACTTCCCAAATGTTTTTGGGAAATGCATTCGTCAGGGTATCCAAACTTGTGCGATCCAAGATCTGGCTTATGTCCGTCAACATAATGCCTTCATGCCGTAAAATACACCAGCGGATCATCAGAATCAGCATCAGAACCAGAATAATGTTTACTGGCCAAGTTTGTTGACGCACACAATGAATTTGGTTCTGGCGGTTGGTGTGTCTCTAGCGATACGAGGAGGAAAAAAAAAGTGTGAATATGTAATATAAGAAAAATGTATATATGTGTATTGTACATTACATATAAGATAAGAGAAGATAAGTCTTTATTGTCATCGTCACTTTTCCAAAGGTATAACAAAATTGAAGGTGCTGTTGACTCATTATGAGTTATAGAAAAAATAAGAACAAAAAGTATAAAAATAAATGGACAATAGACATTACACAATATTATAAATATGCAATCTACAATAACTAGTATATGTACAATATACATAATATACAACAATACCTATATTCTACACAATGTCTAAAATATCTGTATTATACAATATCTCTAATAAACATGATCTATAATTAAGCTATTCTATGAAATCAAGTCGTACATGAGCTGATAGCTGGCTATAAACCGTGTACGACGAGGTTGAGTGGAATAACTGTTTTATTCTATCCACATTCGCTGGGTTTTGAGAAAAGGAGCATTTTTTTTTTCCTGCAAATTCGATAAATAAAAACTTTTATACAAAACGTCCGACAAAATCATTTCCGCTTAGAATGTAAACAAATCGGCAAAATGACAAGCAATTTGTGAAAAACGCTATAATAATAATAATAATAATAAATTATTATTGAAAAATAAAAAGATATGTTCTTACCATCAAATACTTTTATTCCATATTTTGTTGCTTATTTTTTGGGGTTTTGTTTTCGAGTAGAGTTTTTATTTCATCCTCGGTTGGTTCAGCAACGCGCTCCGCCATTTTGTTTTTCTCTCCTCACGGTATATGAGCTGATATCCTCGTAGTAGAGTAGCCAATCAGAGCGCACGATCGCTCATATCCAGTGAATGTGGCTAGAATTATATACAGTATACATTATAAATATGTATACTATCAACAATATACAGTAAACAGTACACCATATACGGACAATATGCAGGATATTTACAGACAGTACACAATACAGTGTACTAAAGTCCGAGTACACAGAGCGCAGCAAGGTAGTGCAAACAGGAGCGTACAGGAGATATCGTGGGAGAACGTGTCAAATTGTGTTCAATACCGCACAACAATACACTCGCTCGTCACTTTAATAGAGATCTGCTCATTTATGCAGTTCTCTTATCAGCCAATCATGCAGATACAAATCAAGAGCTTCAGTTAATGTTCATGTCTTCAAACATCAGAATGGGGAAAAATTGTGATCTCAGAGTGTGACTTTTGAGTATTTCAGAAACTGCTGATCTGCTGGGATTCTCTCTCACACATATACACACACACACACACACACACACACACACAGCAGTCTCTAGAGTTTATACAGGATGGTGCGAAAAACAAAAAACATCCTGTGAGTGGAGGGTCTGCAGGCTGTATCTGCACGATTATCTGTCCGTCTATCCATCTACAAGCTATCCATTATGTTTGCAGGTCAACACATATACCTGTCTGCTCGGATAGACGGTAGCCTGGTGGTGAGGCCCTACACTCCAGTGTCAAGTGATGACGACAAAGGTTTCGTCGACCTGGTGATCAAGGTGCGTTTTCTTAAAAGATGCCATGCTGTTCAGCCATGTTTAACTGGAACAAGCCAAGCTCAGAGATCTGGCTACTAAAGTTGATATTAATAAAGCATGTTTAAATATTTAAATCATATTGGCTGGCGTTGAGTGGTATATCAGATATATTCCATTCAGCTAGCATGATCTTGAACGAGTCAAAGACGAGCCAGAAAGCCAGCCAATATTATTATTATTATTATTATTATTATACAGACACATTCCTTTTGGGTGTTCAACACGTCTTTCTCTTTCAAAATTCTTTCCGTATTTCACAAAGCAAACCTGGCGGCCATGCTTGTTTACAAATTGTCACAATTGCTCGCTAGCACGGAAGTTTTACATCATTGACGTGACGTCATGTTGTCTTGACAACCATGCAATATCGGAAACCATAGTCAACGCTCATTCTCCATTGGGTAGAGTGACGCAATACACGTAGGATAAGCGATATGCTAACAATATCGCATGCTATCAAACCAAATGAATGAAACCCGCTAGAAGGGAATAGAACACATGTTTTTATTCCATTAAAAAAGTGCCCTATTTGGATAATTGAGATTGTCGGTGGTGCAAGGATGTGACAAGGAATTAGATTTAAAGGAACAGCCCACCGTACTTCCATAATGAAATATGCTCTTATCTGAATTGAGACGAGCTGCTCCGTACCTCTCCGAGCTTTGCGCGACCTCCCAGTCAGTCAGACGCAGTCAGACGCGCTGTCACTCCTGTTAGCAATGTAGCTAGGCTCAGTATGGCCAATGGTATTTTTTGGGGCTGTAGTTAGATGCGACCAAACTCTTCCGCGTTTTTCCTGTTTACATAGGTTTATATGACCAGTGATATGAAACAAGTTCAGTTACACAAATTGAAACGTAGCGATTTTCTATGCTATGGAAAGTCCGCACTATAATGACAGGCGTACTAACACCTGCGGGCTTCGGCAGCGCATTGATACGGAGCTCAGATATCAATGCGCTGTCGAAGCGCGCAGAAGGTGTTAGTACGCCTGTCATTATAGTGCGGACTTTCCATAGCATAAAAAAATCGCTACGTTTCAATTTGTGTAACTGAACTTGTTTCATATCACTGGTCATATAAACCTATGTAAACAGGAAAAACGCGGAAGAGTTTGGTCGCATCTAACTACAGCCCCAAAAAATACCATTGGCCATACTGAGCCTAGCTACATTGCTAACAGGAGTGACAGCGCATCTGACTGCGTCTGACTGACTGGGAGGTCGCGCAAAACTCTGAGAGGTACGGAGCAGCTCGTCTCAATTCAGATAAGAGCATATTTCATTATGGAAGTACGGTGGACTGTTCCTTTAAGACAAGTTCAGAGTGGGCGGCACGGTGGTGTAGTGGTTAGCGCTGTCGCCTCACAGCAAGAAGGTCCTGCGTTCGAGCCCCGTGGCCGGCGAGGGCCTTTCTGTGCAGAGTTTGCATGTTCTCCCCGTGTCCGCGTGGGTTTCCTCCGGGTGCTCCGGTTTCCCCCACAGTCCAAAGACATGCAGGTTAGGTTAACTGGTGACTCTAAATTGAGCGTAGGTGTGAATGTGAGTGTGAATGGTTGTCTGTGTCTATGTGTCAGCCCTGTGATGACCTGGCGGCTTGTCCAGGGTGTACCCCACCTTTCGCCCGTAGTCAGCTGGGATAGGATCCAGCTCGCCTGCGACCCTGTAGAACAGGATAAAGCCGCTACAGATAATGAGATGAGACAAGTTCAGAGTTTGGTAATGTTGGCTTTTTAATGTTTTTTTTTTTTTTTTTTAAATCTCTGGAATGAACAAAGGGTGGATTGTTTTGAGGTGATGGAGTGGGGAGTATGAAAAAAATGATCAGGGTATTGTCATAATACATGATGTTTTAGTTTTGTTTTTTGTTTTTTTAAATGCATGTCAGAAAAGTTGACAGAGCATTTGGTTGATAGTATATCAGGACTGGAATCTCATACACAATAATGAAAAACAAAAAGTTGTAGAAGCGGGAGGTTTTTGCCCTTTCATACAGGCATGAACAAGCGGCCAAATATGAGGCTGAAAGACATAAATTTGGCTACTACCTACTTGGTTGTTTTTCTCAAAATATCAACAAATAAGCATTTATTGGATGAGGTTGAACAAAATCTCGTGATATTTGTTAGTGACGAGCAAGCAGCAATTATTTACTGATGCTGAACACGAACAAATCTTGATATTTTGTGAAAAACAAGTTCAATAATTTTTATCATTCACATCCATCTATCCATCCATCCATTATCTGTTGCCGCTTTATCCTGTTCTACAGGGTCGCAGGCAAGCTGGAGCCTATCCCAGCTGACTATGGGTGAAAGGTGGGGTACACCCTGGACAAGTCGCCAGGTCATCACAGGGCTGACACATAGACACAGACAACCATTCACACTCATATTCACACCTACGGTCAATTTAGAGTCACCAGTTAACCTAACCTGCATGTCTTTGGACTGTGGGGGAAACTGGAGCACCCGGAGGAAACCCATGCGGACACGGGGAGAACATGAAAACTCCACACAGAAAGGCCCTCACCGGCCACGGGGCTCGAACCCGGACCTTCTTGCTGTGAGGCAACAGTGCTAACCACTACACCACCGTGCCGTCCCTATCATTCATATTACTTTTTTAAAATACTGTTTCTAAAGTTTGCGTGACGAGTCCAACGGTAACAACGAAATCAGATGCAATCACTGTTTTATTTACAGCTCATAGAACTCAAAATACAAAAGCGCGAAGTAACTGCGCATGAGCAAACCGTTATCTGTCGGCAGTTATTCGCAGTTTGCTCAGCCAATCAAAACAGCATAAAAATAATTTGAATTATAACTACATTTATTGGAAAATATCACCAGAAGGTACGGACTAAAGTAATAACTACAGTCCCATGCATATAAAGTAAAAAAAAGTTCTTGTGTGCGCCTCAATTAAATGAGGTGAGGAGAATTGATTAAGAATTATTTACAGACTGCGCCGACAGCACTGACATTTCTACATCTGGGTTCATTCCAGTATTTTTGCAGTGTCTCTGTGGGGCAAAGTGGTTGGTTTCATATTTAAGTTTATTAAAAAAAAAATCGAATCAGTTCCTTACAGCGGTGCACAGTTTGGAGTACGATGACGTGTAGTATGAGATTAGATTAATTAAATCAAGGTTAGCTCATAATTAAACGGTCAGCCATAAGAGTATTTAAATAAAAACACGGTTGTTTCAGGCCACGCCCACTTTGGGATTAAATCAGAATACAGACATGGATACTTGGAGCACTGAACACACAGACAGTGGCGTTGTGTTCTATCCCTAATTTATAGTCACGTTTAATGTTGTGGCATGTCTGTGAAACGAATTATAGTTGAGGTCAGAAGTTTACATACACTCATCATGGACATGAATACCATGGCTATATCGAGCTTTCAATGATTTCTTCTTTTTCTGTGCCAGAATGATTGTACAACATGCCTTTTAATAGGAAAAAATAATTTGGTGCACAAGTTTTAATTTATTCTGGGTTTTCTGAAATCAAAACAGGGTCAAAAATTATACATACAGCACATGCAATATTTGGTTAAATGTCCCTTAGCAAATTTTAGTTTGACCAGACGCTTTTGGTCGCTATCCACAGGGTCAGTGTCCTTTTGGAACACCCAGTTGTGTCCAAGTTTCAAATGTTCAGCTGATTGTTTGAGGTTATGCTGAATAATTCTGAGGTAGCCCTCCTCCTTCATTATTCCATCCACTTTGTACAATACACCAGTTCCACTGGTAGCAAAACGGCCTCGGAGCATGATGCTACCACCACCATGCTTGTGTTCTTGGGGTTGAATGCCTCACCTTTACTCCTCCAAACATACGTCTGGACATTTGTGGCCAAACTTTCCTCCAGAAGGTTTTTTCTTTGTTCATGTGGTCAGCTGCAAACTTTAATCCACTTTGAAAGTGTTGATTTTTAGAGCAGGGGCTTCTTTCTTGGACAGCAGCATCTCAGTCCATGGTGATATAAAAATCGCTTGGCTATAGACAGTGGCACTGATGCTCTAGCAGCTTCCAGCTCATGGCGTGCCTTGGTGGTTCCTGGGTTGTTCTTGACCATCCGAAACAATTTCCTCTCAGCCGTGGCTGACAGTTTGGGTCTTAAACCAGACCTTGGCAAAGTGGCTACACCACTTAATAACTTGTACTTACATACAGTTATTTGAACTGATGGTGTTGGAATCTGCAGTTGTTTTTAGAAATGACTCCAAGAGGCATTCCTGGGTGTGTAAATCTATGATGATCTTTCTCAGGTCTGCACTGAGCTCCTTGGACTTTCCCATTGTACTGTGTGCTGGTCAAGCCAATGAGTTCTGTCAAACAAACTCTTTCTATGTTGGTACAGTGAAGCTACTAGCTGTAGTCAATCGTGATCATTAACATGAAGCCTTAGCAAGTTAGAAGACATTTTGGAACTTTCAGCACCAATAATGTGTGTGTGTTCAGTGTCCTGCCTCGTGTTTCTGTGTAGCCTTGGGAAGTGCCACAGAGTGAGAAGGCAAACTTGGACATGTGGCTTAACTTGTTGCAAAATAAGCGAACAAGAGCTTCATAAAAAACAAACCCGTAAACATATTTTTAAATAACTTTAAAAAAAAAAGAGACGGACATCTGTCCGAGCTGTAATTATTTCGAAATAACCCTGTTCTGTAAAATCCTAAAGTGTTCTTTGTGTGTATGTGTATGTTTTAGATATACTACAAAAACACTCATCCAAAGTTTCCTGAAGGTGGAAAGATGTCTCAGTACCTGGACAGTCTTCGCATCGGTGACACGATTGACTTCAGAGGCCCGAGCGGACTGCTGATTTACAAAGGCCAAGGTGAGCCGTTACTCTGAGCAGTGGACATTTCTGAATGAGGGTGATGTGTACTACGTACACTACCGTTCAAAAGTTTGGGGTCACCCAGACAATTTTGTGTTTTCCATGAAAAGTCACACTTTTATTTACCACCATAAGTTGTAAAATGAATAGAAAATATAGTCAAGACATTTTTCTGGCCATTTTGAGCATTTAATCGACCCCACAAATGTGATGCTCCAGAAACTCAATCTGCTCAAAGGAAGGTCAGTTTTATAGCTTCTCTAAAGAGCTCAACTGTTTTCAGCTGTGCTAACATGATTGTACAAGGGTTTTCTAATCATCCATTAGCCTTCTGAGGCAATGAGCAAACACATTGTACCATTAGAACACTGGAGTGATAGTTGCTGGAAATGGGCCTCTATACACCTATGGAGATATTGCACCAAAAACCAGACATTTGCAGCTAGAATAGTCATTTACCACATTAGCAATGTATAGAGTGGATTTCTGATTAGTTTAAAGTGATCTTCATTGAAAAGAACAGTGCTTTTCTTTCAAAAATAAGGACATTTCAAAGTGACCCCAAACTTTTGAACGGTAGTGTATGAGATCAGTAAATGATCGCTTAAATATTACAGTACACAACATGACAGGTCTGTATCTGCCATTTTGAGAGTGTAAGGGCTGAATGAATTCTCTGTGGTCTGGGTTTTTTTGGATTGTTAAATAATGATAACCGACTGATTCATGCTTTAGGAGTCTTTGAAATCAAACCTGAGAAAAAGTCACCCCCAGAGGTTAAGACTGCGAAACATCTGGGAATGATTGCTGGAGGAACAGGTAAACCCCCCCCCCCCCCCCCCCCCTTTCCTTCACACTAAATTCTTTCTATGAAACACCGCTGGGTTTGAGTAAGGCACTGTATAGAACAAACTTTTTCTTGCCCTCGCAATAAGGTACGGAATAAAACATGATGAACATCGACAGCAGCATGTTAATCCTTTTCCCATAACGGCACACTTCTAATTGTTTTATTTGTTGTAATGTCACAGCAAGTTGGTGATTTCATATCATTAAAGAATGGTACATGTTTAATCGGGACGGCACAGTGGCGTAGCAGTTAGCGCCGTCGCCTCACAGCAAGAAGGGTGTGAGTGTAGGCGTGAATGTGTGTGAGAATGGTTAAGAGGTTAAATACCCAGCCACTGGGGTTGTACAAGACAGTGCATACTTGGGTGGTGTTTACATTAGACCGTATCAGCGGATCATCAGATTAACATTTTTAAAACGATTCGCGTGCACACAGCAACGCCAATACACGATTCGCGTGCACACAGCAACGCCAATACACGGATACGCTAATCACATGACTAATTAGACGGCACGTAAGTTGAAATGTGTAGTGCGGCTCAGCACTTCCTCCTCAGCGACTCGGCTCCGCACAGGCATCCTGTGCTCCAAATCACT
This sequence comes from Neoarius graeffei, assembly GCF_027579695.1. NCBI lineage: Eukaryota > Metazoa > Chordata > Actinopteri > Siluriformes > Ariidae > Neoarius > Neoarius graeffei. The sequence continues at coordinate 49,876,143 of NC_083589.1, forward strand.
CCGCCCTGAACAGCGAGTGCCCTCTGGAGGGTACGCACTCCGGCCCTGCGCAGCTCACAGAGCGCGCGAGTGAAGCGCACGAGCAGTGATTCGGGACTGAGCCGCTGTGTGTGAGATCCCAGTGCATATCGGGCATGCGCAAGTCACTCACCACTTGCAAGTGGAAGGATGGCAAGCCTAAAGACAATCATAACTACACAATGGGCAGTATTTGCATCTTACCATGAACAACATTAAGAATGGCAAAGCATTATATTCACACTTTTATACTCTTTAATGAAGTGAAGTCCGTGCCGTTTTTCAGCAGTCGCGTCACATGACCAACGTGGCATGACCAACGCCAGCGAATCAGGAAGGTGGATGTCACAGTGACGTTGTCCAATGACGACGTCAGCTAGAGCTCAGCACAGCGTATCCTCGTTCCTCAATGTTTACGCAGCACCGGATCAGATACGAACTAGGTTGAATACGTGGGCCCTGGCGGATTCAAGTTGTTCCGCCTGTGGAGTCGTTTCCCGGCGTTTTAATGTGAACGGACAGTGCATCCGCGACGAAAACGAGACAGATACGGTCTAATGTAAACACCACCTTAGTGCTGGTCCCAAGCCTGGATAGATTGGGGAGGGGGAAATTTTACACTTTACCGTACCGCTGGAACTATATAGTGAAGGGTGAAGGAACTAACCCTAACCCACGCATGAATACAAAGAGAAGTGGTTCATTCATGGTTCCAATGTTTAGTCGAGTTACTAAACCTCAAGTCCGAGTCCAGTCCCCAGTGTTCATTAAAGAAAATTTCGAGTCGAGTCCACTATGATCCGAGTCAACAAGACTCCACCCGCACCATTTGACGGTGGCTGTTGCTGCCTTTATGTGAAACCGTCTCTGCTACTGTGTTGGACTAACGTTCCTGCTCGACTGCGCCATTTTAGTTAATAGGCTACAGATAAAAAGCTTGTTCATCACTTAACAAGCCCCGCCCACTATCAGCAAGGCGAATAACATGAGAGAGGGTTCACACTACCTAGTTCATCGCTCAGCGAGCAAGCCCCGCCCACTATCAACAGGGCGATGAACATAGCGTGTTACTTCCTTCTCTGGGTGGAGTCTTGACAAATGACGATTGAAGTTCGAGGTTGTCCCCGTCGTCTCCTCGATAGTTCTTCTACACATGGAACACACAGCAGTGCATTTTTTTCCCCACTGCACGAGAAGTCTGTAGAAGCAAAGCGGACAATCCTAGGGCCGTTCTCTCCAGGCATTTTAGCGTCATTAACGTTAGTTTGTTCCTGAACATGACACATGAATAGGTGAGTGTGCGTTCTCTTGCACGAAATTGGTATAAAATTTAACGTAGCGCTCTTATGCCAAATTATTATGGCATGTTACAAAAAATAAAGAGAGAATCCGAGTCCTCGTCTCCAATTTATGAATCCGAATGCAGTTAATGCACGAGTTCAAGAGTCAGACTCGAGTACTACAAGCCTGCATGGTTCATATGCCACACGACACATTTTTGAATATGTGGTACGGTAAACTGTAAAGTATCCGGGGAGGGTTGCGTCAGGAAGGGCATCCGGTTCAAAACCTGTGCCAAATCAGATATCCGGAACGGAACAGATCTGCTGTGGCGACCCTGAACGTACAGGAGCAGCTGAAAGATGATGATACTGTCATATGTTTAATCCATTTTGTAGTTACAGTACATTTATGTGAAACAAGGTAGTTCCTGTTTCCACTTGCATGAGAACAGTCACTTCCTGAGCCTTATTTGTGTCTCTTGAAATGAATAATGAAAGAAACGCCCAGCTTGTCATGTTACTTGGTAATCAGAAATTGCAACATTCTGTCGTGAAGAGTCTCCCAAATGCACTGGCTCTTACACAGTGCTCACGTCTTCATAAATGTTATCTATTTATTTCCTTCCAAAAAGCTTCAGCATATCCATCCATCCATTATCTGTAGCCGCTTTATCCTGTTCTACAGGGTCGCAGGCAAGCTGGAGCCTATCCCAGCTGACTATGGGCGAAAGGCGGGGTACACCCTGGACAAGTCGCCAGGTCATCACAGGGCTGACACATAGACACAGACGACCATTCACACTCACATTCACACCTACGGTCAATTTAGAGTCACCAGTTAACCTAACCTGCATGTCTTTGGACTGTGGGGGAAACCGGAGCACCCGGAGGAAACCCACGCGGACACGGGGAGAACATGCATACTCCACACAGAAAGGCCCTCGCCGGCCACGGGGCTCGAACCCGGACCTTCTTGCTGTGAGGCGACAGTGCTAACCACTACACCACCGTGCCAACCCTGCTTCAGCATATATGATTGATATATACGTTTTTAAAATGAACGTCTTATTCGTTAATTAGTCTTAGATTGTGTGCAGTGTCCAGCATACAAATCCTTGTTTAAAGTGCATATTCTGGACCAATTTTGTGTTTTTTGTTTTTTTTTTAATATGAAAGTACAACCCCATTTCCAAAAAAGTTGGGACGCTGTATAAACTGTAAATAAAAACAGAATGCAACAATTTGCAAATCATGGAAACATTATATTGCATTGAAAATAGTACAAAGACACCATATCAAATGTTGAAACTGAGAAATTTTATTGTTTTTTGAAAAATATATGCTCATTTTGAATTTGATGTCAGCAACACATTTCAGAACAGTTGGGACAGGGGTGCGTTTACTACTGTCGCATCACCTCTGTTTTTAACAACACTGTAAACGTTTGGGAAATGACGAGACAGATTGCTGTAGTTTTGAAAGAGAAATGTCGCCCCATTCTTGCCTGATATACAATTTTATGGCCCTTTTCCACTACCCTTTTTCAGCTCACTTCAGCTCGCTTCAGCCCGACACGGCTCGCGTTTCGACTACCAAAAAACAGCATGACTCAGCTCGCTTCAGCCCTGCTTAGCCCCTAAAACTCGCACCGTTTTGAAGTGGGGCTGAAGCGAGCCAAAGCGAGCCGAGTGAGGCTGGGGGCATGAGCAGACACTCCCTTGTGCACTGATTGGTGAGGAGGAGTGTCCTCACATGCCCACACACGCCCCGCGAGCACGTTGGGATCTGTAAACACTGCAAACCCGGAAGGAGAATAATTACGAGAATTTCTGAAGCCTTATGCGCCTCGCCTCATCTATACGCTCTTGCCAGTATCTGTTGGCGTTGTCGGTGACAACAAGCCACAGCACCAAGACCAGCAACACTAACGACTCCATGTTTATTGTTTACTATTCGGGTCGTGAGACTACTGCTTAAAAGATCACTGATGTCACTGTTTGCGCTGCTTAACGACATCACCTGACGTCCACCCACTTTCGCTAACTCCACCCAATGTGTCCACCCACTTCCAGCCAGCACGATTCAGTGCGGTTGTAGTCGAAATGCAACTCCAACAGCCCCGCTCAGCTCAACTCAGCACGGCTCAGCCGCGTTTGTAGTGGAAAAGCAGCATTAGTTGCTCAACAGTTCTGGGTCTCCTTTGTCGTATTTTACGCTTCATAATGCACCAAATGTTTTAAACGGGAGACAGGTCTGGACTGCAGGCAGGCCAGTTTAGCACTTGGACTCTTTTACTACAGAGCCATGCAGTTTTAATATGTGCAGAAAGTGGTTTGGCATTGTCTTGCTGAAAGAAGGAAGGCCTTCCCTGAAAAAGATTTTGTCTGGATGGCAGCATATTGCTCTGAAACATGTTTATATCATTCAGAATTAATGATGCCTTCCCAGATGTACAAGCTCCCCATGTCATGTGCACTAATGCACACTCATACCATCACAGGTGCTGGCTTTTGAACTGAGCACTGATAACAAGCCAGATGGTCCCTCTCCTGTTTAGCCTGGAGGACGTGGGGTCCATGATTTCTAAAAAGAATTTCTACTTTTGATTTGTCAGACCTCGGGACAGTTTTCCACTTCACCTCAGTCCATCGTAAGAGAGCTTGGACCCAGAGAAGGTGCTGGTGTTTCCGGATATTGTTTATATCTGGTTTTAACTTGCATTTGTGGATGCAGTAATGAACTTTTTTCACAGACGATGGTTTTCTGAAGTGTTGCTGAGACCATACAGTGATTTCCACTACAGACACGTGTCTGCTTTTAATGCAGTGTCTCCTGAGGGCCTGAAGATCACAGGCATCCAGTGTCAGTTTTCAGCCTTGTCTCTTGCATACAGAGATTTCTCCAGATTCTCTGAATCTTTTAATGATATCATGTACCACAGATGATGTGATCCACAAATTCTTTACAGTTTTACATTGAGGACCGTTATTCTTAAATTGTTGCACTGTTTGCCCACGCAGTCTTTCACAGAGCAGTGAACCCCTCCCCATCTTTACTTCTGAGAGACTCCGCCTCTCTGGGATGCTCTTTTTATACCCAATCATCTTACTGACCTGTTGCCAATTAAACAAATTAGTTTCTTTTTTAAGCATTACACAACTTTTTCAGTCTTTTCTTGCCCCTGTCCCAACTTTTCTGAAATGTGTTGCTGACGTCAAATTCAAAATGAGCCTATATTTTTTAAAAAACCAATAAAATTTCCGTTTCAACATTTGATATGTTGTCTTTGTGCTATTTTCAATGAAATATCGGGTTTCCATGATTTGCAAGTTATCGCATTCTGTTTTTATTTACAGTTTACACAGCGTCCCAAATTTTTGGAATTGGGGTTGTATATCCCTTTACACATTCATCCAGAAGGGTAATTTTGCTCAAGGCCATCTGTCTACAGCAGAAAAAAATAAAATAACAAAACGCGTCTGGAAAAATCCCAAGGGAGTCTGGAGCCAGATTCGTGACGTTACCTGTGGAAGCGCCAGCAGGCTGCGAGAGCTTTGCACGGTTTCAGTGCACAGCCTATGTAGACCAAGCGCTCCCATTTCTCTCTCATTGTCCGGTCTTTTGGAAAACGATGAGTACTAATCCCATCAAGATTGGTGTTGCTACACCCTCCTACGATACATCTGTTAACCATTTTAATAATTACGTGATAACGTTGAAGAAATTTGCAGAAAACCACCAGGTCGTTTTCTCATAAACAAACCAGCGCTGATGTAGGATTCAGAGGGAGGTGTCCCGCATGCGACGTCACGAAAATCAATGTTTGCCGGGAAATCCAAATGCCAAGTTTTTTTCAGAGGCGGACCAATTCGCCTCAAATGGCTTGATTTCAACTGAATTTTTCTGGTATTGCGCAAGGTAAAAAAAAATTGCAGAGAATGCAGAATGTGACAGATATTTGACCAAAGTTTAATATAAAATAGGAGAATTACACTGATCTTGCTCCTGAATTTACCCGTGATATGCACTTTAAGGTGTTAGAATGAGCATGTTAATATAAACCTGTACACAAAAGATGCATGAGGATTTCCTTATGCAAAGGCAT